>NC_136504.1:69099196-69506696 GCF_053919585.1 Euprymna scolopes
CCAGCACAAATATTCAATCGAAACTGAGTGACTCGAAGAAACTACTACTTACAAGCTGAATAGATTACGTAAAGAAAATTACATATTACATCCTCAAAGTATTATAACCTGCTGTAACAACTGTCCGTAGAGTTGCCATACACATCTTTATACGCACAAACTCACATTATAAATAGGCGCGCGCACACACACACACGTCCCAGTAAATGCAGACATAAAAAGGTATTCACCCGAAGAATTCTACTTACCTATAACTGACCGAAATATGTTTCCAAATGTGTAGCCAAATAATATTTGTATAAATAAATCTATACTATATATATTACATGCGTTGTAGTTTTTATATTCATAGAAAAGTTTTACACATCGACTAATATAGATCTAAGTGTAACGTTACGTGGCGTTACACTTTTCTTTAGCAATTCATAAAATAAAAATAAATAAATAAAAATCCGGATCCGCATTTTTCCGTTTTTGACGAGTTTTTATCACCGTTACTCTCCCGTCTCCACTTAAAAGTCTCTTGTCATCATCCATCTCGCCGATGTACAATTTTCCTCTACAACCCCACGCTAGCCGTAGCCAGTCATTTCTCGCTTTCGACTTTACGAGTCAATTTTCTTCGACGTGGGATTTCTTTTTTTCCAGAGCATGTTGTGCCCTTTTTCTCTTTTTCATTTCTATTCTAGCACACACTTTCTAATTTGCATATGCACATTTTTCAGCTAGCTGCTGCTGCTGCCAATCTCTTTGCAAATCAGCCATCCTCTGTTTCTACTGATATTTTACCACGCGCTCACATGCACTATGTCACTATGTTACATACTCCCGTCCAGAAACTAAAATTCTTTACACGAATTTAATTAAACTTGCATGAGGTAACAAAAGAAAACAAAAAAAGAAAACTCAAAAGTTCACACAAAAAAGCATGAATAATTACCCCCCAAATGTCTTGATATATAGCCTGTTCGATATTTCTATTTTATACATTTTTTTCGTCAGAAATTCCTTTCCTTATTTAATCTTTGTTATATCTGTAAAAATAAAGGAGTTCTAAATTATTCCTCCAAATAATTAAAGGCAACGTTTTAATACTTTTAAAGGAAAAAAACTCAGTGAACTTTAAAAAAAAAAATTTTTTTGGGGGGGGGGGGGTAAGAAAAATTCACTGAAGTTGAAGTGTTTCAGCTTGATTGTGCAAAAATACAGTTTCCATTGTAAAAAAATATTTTACAAAATCAATCAAATTATCGCAAGATCAAATCAGAGTTTGTATAGTCTTTGATGTTTATTGGCCGTTAGGCTGCAAAGTCACAAAACTGAAAGGAATATTTTTTTTATTTTAATAATAAAGTCAGTTTATTACTTCTTGATAATCTTCATAACATGTTATCATGTTAAATGTGCTCAGATAGTTTTCTTTTGGTTAAAACATCCCCGTTGAAACCCTTGAGTTATAATATTGTTTCTAGTCCTATGACTCATTTGTCTCTTCATTACTCAGTTACTTTTAATAGGACTATTTTAGAGAACATTATTAAATCTAACCCTTTGTTTAGTCCACGACCCCTTTAGTCTCTTAACGGCTCAGCCCCTGTTTAGTGAGATTATTCAAGACAATTTCGGCCTATTTTGACTCTTAAGTGCTCAGTCACTTTTGATGAGATAATTCGAGAGAATTTACGGTTGATATCTGATCCAGCGGGCTTAATCGGTTATCAACATTATACAACAATTATTGTATTCCTCTTTTCGTGCCACAATAGAGTTTAATCTTATCATTAAGCATCGACAGATCTATATAATGTGAGTACTGTTTGTTCACTAACTACTCTCATAATTTCAGCTATCCTCTAATCTTCTTTGTTCGTAAACCGACCCGCTAAAGTCCAATCACTAACTTTCGATGGCTAGGTTACATGCATGCTCTGGAAATTTTATTCGTTGTCCGAATTCTGTCGACAACTTTCGGGCTGTCTACAGAAAAAAAAAGACACGTCGCTATTTACATGTTCCATCTCTATAACCGATGACTGTGAGCATCCCAAATATTTAGTAAGCACATATTTCCACCATAGCAACAATGCAAGCTACTACGCCCAATCGTCGTAAAGAGTTTGAGATTTAAAGAATAATGTCCTTCATGTCAAGTGTTACATGATAGCCACACAGTCTTGCTTTTATTTCAAAATTAAAACTACTTAACATTTTAATATTTCAGTGTTTCCTATTTATCTTAATCTACGTAGAAAAATATCGACAAACACAAAACGGTGAAAAACCTCGCAAATAAAACAAAAATATTCATAAGTTGCTCAGCATAACCCGTACTTAAAATAAGCGTGTATTTTCTTTCCAGTTTCTTATTCTCAAAAAAGAAAAGTAAAACCATAGTCTTCATATTTAATAACCATTTTTTCACAGAAGCAGAATTAATAGTCAATTATAAACGACCCATAAGCTTAGAACAAAAATACTATTCTTTATAAAAATAAAATCAAATTTATTTTTATTTATTTTTAGTACTTACTTTGTTAGTATTTACTTTAGTACGTATTATTTTTTTTACTTTTACACGCATTATAATTGTTTAAACATTTACTCCAGTCTTGCAAAACCTCCAGCCAAGTTTTTTTGAAATTTTAAAACTTTACTAATTCATATCAATACAACTGGCGATACCACTTAAACAGTCACATATAGACTTATAAAAATATGTTCAATTAAAAATGGTTTATTCCAAATATCTCTCTAAAACAAAAAAAGCTATTTGCTACGTGTCAATGCGTATGAAACAATATAACTTATAATAATGCATAACCGACCGGTAAGAGTAATTAACACTAAAATATCATTGGAAACCACAGTCCCCACAAAATAAGAAAATCCGACTAACAGGACAGAAGAAAATTCGAAAGTGAGCAGACAAAAAGAAAAAAAGCGAGCAAGTAACTCACCGACTGGTTAAATATACTTTTTTCCCCACGTTTTTCACCGGCGGCCGTTTTTTTAGTCCTTATTTGAGACTGCGTTTTTTTCCGCTCCTCTTTTGTGACTGCATTTTTTCTGTACTAACTCTCTCTCTTTTCTTCATGTTTATTCTTTTTATGTTAAAAGGCCTAGTCACGGCAGCTAAAATAAATATATGTAACGTTGCAGTTACAAATAAACAGAGAAAAGAAAAAAAAATCCGGGTCGGCATTTTTTTTAAGCAAAAGTTTTATTACCACCACTTTCCCGTCTTAAAAGTCCTTCGCAATCGTCCATATCACCCGGTATACATTTTTCTTCTCTAACCTCATGCTGGCCAATGCGACCCATTTCTCGCCTTCGACTTTACACGACCATTTTCTTAAAAGTCGACTTTCTTTTTTGCCCGAGCACGTGGTGTCCTTTTTCTCTTTTTTTCCTTTTTCTTTTCGCGCATACTTACTAATTTGCATATGCGCATTTTCCGGCTAACTGCTGCTGCCGATCTCTTTGCAAACCAACCATTCTTCGCTGCTGTTGATATTTTACCACTCGCTTATATGCACTATGTTATATAAGGTAGTGTCTTGCGTTTTACACGTTTACAAAATTCCAAAACTTTCCACCTATTTTCTGTTTCTCTCTCATATATTTGTGCGTGAGAGAAAGAGCTGAGGAAAGGGGGGTATTGATCTCTGTGAGAAACAAAAAGTGAACTAAATAAATCTAACAAAATGCAATAAATAAATAAATTAATAAATAAAATAACGGCTTTGCTGATATTCTGTTTTCCGGCGTTTGTGTGGACAGTCCGAATCAAATTAAAGATATTAATTTTGAATTTCAAAAAAAGATATAAAAATGTTACGGTTGTGCAACTTCCCGTGGCAAAAGTTATAATCGTTTGAAAACAACCAGAGCATTATTTGTTCTAATGAGTGTTTAAATCTGTTGAAACGTTTATTGAATTTTGTAGGTCAGTTGTCTTGCCGTTTATAGTTAATACACGTTTTTATTTTAAATTCTCAATTTTAGCTATCCCCATCAATTTTAAATTGAGTTAAGATTTGGAGATTTACTTAGCAAGTTTAGGAAGTCTTTTCTATTTAAAGTAAACCACAGATTTTATAATATTTTTGTATGTTTGTTGCTTTGTGTTCAAATTTTATTAGAATGGAGTTGTTTTGTAAACTTGTAAAATAATTTGATAATTATTTTACTAAATCTGTTTGGAATAAAAATAAAGTGAGTTATAAACTTTTGAGTTACTTAATATAAGTTTTTTTTTTCATTGAATACGTTTTAAAGTTAAAAAATTCTAAGTATTTGACTGAATACATGAATATGTTTTCCTGGCAGCAAACGTTCAATCTAATCGTATTCGAAATACATAGAAACCTTTTTTGTAATGTGCTGTATGGTTCTTGGAAAAGGAAAATGTTGAGAAATAAATTAGTGTTTAATGAAACAAATACTCTTATTTTTGTTTCTATGTTTAGGTTCATTTAAACAAATAAACCCGCACACGCATGCGCACGTGCCTCCACTCTGTTATTTTCATCACGCAAAGGAGAAAACCTTAACCCTAAATCTAACCCTAACCAACAAACTTTGAAATAAATATGTCAATACGTTTTGTTGGCCGAGCACCTGTTTTCGTAAAGTTCCTAAAGTGATTACTTTACACCGTGAACTCTCCCAAATATTGACCTTGTGTCTTCTTTCTGTCTTACTGTTACACAGTATGAACATTATTCTCGTTCATAAGTGCGTTTTTTTAATAAAGCTTATGCAATGGTGCAACAATTTCATTAGCTATTTTATAATTGAGATTGTTTCATTGTCCGTCACTAATGCGTTACAAAGTTGGCATAAGTAATCATTTTATGCTGGCTATGCTATATTGAGGCAAGAAGGTTAATTACTATTACTACCACTACTTGTATTCTTATAAAAAAAAAAAAACAAGAAACATGTATAGGCTTCAAAATTACTTGTCACAGTGGGAGATAACCTGGAATAAAATATTATCGTTATTCCAATTCTGTTAAAATTAAAATAATACTACAACCTATAGTACTACCATTGCTACTACGACTACCACTAATGAGATCTTTGAACTATTTGGTTGAAAAAAAATTCTTGGGGGAATTTTTATTTTGATTTCCAATGATGTATTTTGAAATAAGTTTTCGTTATAATACTTTTACTTTATATATTATTTTAAAGGGCGTTTTTCGCTCCATCGAATCGTTTAAATTACAATCGTTTTAAAACAATTATGCAGTCTTTTCTGAACGTTAAATACAAGATAAAAAAGCAAATTCGCACAATTTTCTTAATTCAATTCAAGCTAGGTCAAAAAGCTGTTGAAACAGCTCGCGATATCAACGAAGCTTTGGCCCTGGAACTATTACTGAACACACAGCACAATGGTGGTTTAAGAAATTTCGTGGCGGCGACGAGTCTTAAAGATAATGAGCCTAGTGGTCGGCCGTCGTATGTTAAAGTAAATCCACGTAAAACTGTTAGAGAACTTGCTTCTGAATTAGATGTAACATATCATTGGAAACCACAGTCCCCGACGATTTTCAATAACTGGAGAGAGATTAGAAAGACAAAAAAAATTGATAAGTGGATGCCTTACGAATTGAACGATAACCAAAAGAAAGGCCGTTATAAAGTGCTGCCTTCTCTTCTTTTACGCAACAAGAACGACTCGATTCTCAACCAAGTTGTGACTTGCGATAAAAAGTGGGTTATTTACGACAACCGGTGACGCTCAACTCAGTAGTTAAACGCCGACACGATACTTCCCGAAGCCAGAGTTACACCAAAAGCAGCGCATACTGACTGTTTCGTTTCCTGCGACCAGTTGCATCCATTAGTTTTTTGAATGCTGACGAAACCATTGCGACGGAGAAGTATTGTCAACAAATAAATGAAATGCATCAAAAACTTCGACAACACCATCCATCATTAGTCCACAGAAAAGGACCAATTCTCCTCCACAGCAATCCTCGACCGCACATTGCTAAACCCACCCTGCAGAATTTGACGAATGGAACGAAACTCTGCCTCATCCGCCATGCTCTCTAGACCTTTCATCTACCGACTTCCACTTGACAACATTCTGCGTGAAAAATACTTAAAAAACGTAAGCGATATAAAAAACGCCTTCAACGACTTCATCGCCACGAGAACGCAAGATATTTATGTCACTGGCATAAATACAATTGTTTTGCGTTATCAAATGTTGGTTCTGATGGTGATTATTTCGATAAATAAAGTTTTGCTTCGGCCAAAATATATTCCTCTGAATTTAAAGTAAAAAACTGAAGTAAAAAAATTCAAGAACTTTCCTACCAACCTGATATTAAAATTTAATGTTTCTAGAGTTTGCCTGTTCATACCTAAATAGGAATATATGATAGGTTGACAACAAAGTATTTAGGAGTATATTTCAGATGTTAGAACACTGAAAATTAAATGCAGTCTTTTTGACGTTACAATATCCGAGTTCTTACGCATGTCTAAGGGATGTTTTATTTTTTTTACTGGATACTTGTTTTATAAATTTAAAGACATTCATCTTCTTCTTCTTCTTCTTCTTCTTCTTCTTATTATTATTATTATTATTATTATTATTATAATAATAATAATAATAATAATAATAATAATAATAATAATAATAATAGCAGCAGCAGCAGCAGCATAAAATATAATAAACATTATATAAATATTTTAAAAGCTTCCCAACGCGATAGAACCCCGTGGTACGGTGACCCTAGGATACGTTTTTTTCAGGTGACGATCTGGAATACGATATTTTTCCGGCCCCTGGTATTTGCCTCGCCATACGCCCCATACGGTGTTATTTATAATATTATTGGATTAAATACATGTGTGTTATATACTGTACTGTATAATTTGTAGTAATTATTAGTGCCGTATCCCGGGGTTCTACAGTATTAGGCATAACGAATAGCCAGCATTAGTTCAAAACGAATTACTTTTCTTAAACGCATAATACATTATATATATTATATAATTTATACAGCGGTGAAATAAAGATGAAAATTGATACAAGTAACACCTCATAAATAGCGGGTATGGATACTTGCTACTATTATTATATTTATTTATATTAACACTTATATACTCTAAATTAATTGCGTGGAATTCAGCTATGTTTAGCATAAAGAATCCTTGATATGTTGTCTGTGATAGAAATGCGAATGCCAATTATGTTACTTAAAAAAATGAGGCCGTAGACTAATAGTTCCTCTTTAGTCAGATTTTGGCTGGTGTAAATAGTAAATATTGCTAGCAGCTGTGAAAGCAGCAATTAGAATTTAAAGTAATAGATAGTAAACATGTAGAGAAAACAATACAGCAAACGATTATGATTTATGAAATGATTTTTTTTAAATTATGTTTTAAATGTCACAATTTAGATTCATTAAAAAACTAACTTGAAATCGCGAAAATAAAATTAGTGTCATTCGGGTTTTTTTTTGTTTTACATAGGCATCACCACATTATCAAGGCCAAGAGGCCACTCAAGGATAAGGGTTAAAGAGTGTACAGTAGAAATTGGACATTATAGTAATCATTAGTAATGAAAATTTGGTAAAGTTGATAACTTATATGGAACGGCTCATCAAGAACTTATTTACGTTAGACTTGAAGACAACCATATTGTAGTCAGCCGGAAAGCAGGAAAACGGAAGACAATTCCACAGGCGTGCAGTTCTAAGAAAAAAGCTTTGTTCATGGAATCTACGTTTAGGTTTAGGCACAGATAAAGAGTGGGGGGAATTATTGATAGTGTTTACAGCTAGACGAGTGTTTCTTGTGAAAGTTTGGCGAGGGGGGACCATAGATTGAAGCTCATTCGAACACTGTCCATGAAAATAACGATACATCAGAGACAAACTCGCAACATCTCTTCTGTGAGATAAAGGTTGCAAGGAAGAGAAAAGGACATCTCCTACGAGGCTACGAAGTCTATTTTGAACTCTATCAAGGCAGGCCAAGTCCTTTCTAGCAGCTCCTGCCCAGATGTGGCAACAGTATTCCATCCTTGGACGTACCTGGCTCTTATATAGATAGAGAATTGCATTAGCAGTGAGATATCTACTGGATCGATAGAAAGATCCCACCATTTTTCCAGCGGCCTTGGCAACAGATTTGATGTACGTGTTCCATTTAAGATCAGGAGTAATGGTCAAGCCAAGAAGTTTGTCAAAACTTGAGGCCTCCTGAAGACGAGAGCCATTCATTTCAATTGATGTCAGATGTGGATCAGAATGTTGATGATGTAAAGAGAGAAGCTTGGTTTTAGATGCATTAAAAGTAACCAGCCATTCTTTACCCCATTGTACTACGTGCTCAAGATCAGAGGAGAGAGAATTGGAGAGAACTTGGTCGTTTACTGTCTTAGATGTGCTACCATAAATGGTAGTGTCGTCAGCATAGATGTCTACAAATGATGTAAGGATGTGATTTGGAAGATCATTAATGTAGATCAGGAAAAGAGTTGGGCCCAGGATGGACCCCTGAGGGACACCGGCATTAATACTGTGAGCTTCAGATTTTTGCCCATCAACTACTACTCTTATGAACCTATCAGAAAGAAATGATTTAATAATTGAGAAGACATTTCCAGCAATACCATAGCTAGAGATCTTATGAAGTAAACCTTTATGCCATACCCTATCAAAGGCTTTAGATATGTCAAGAGCAATTGCCCTAGAAAGGTTGCCTCCGTCGAGAGATTTGCTAATCCTATGAGATATAACTGTAAGCACATCTGCTGTAGATCTAGCAGAACGGAAACCATATTGAGTATCACTAAGAAGGTTATTTTTGTTGAGATGGTTGATTACTTCTGTATTTAACACAGATTCCAGCAACTTACTCATGACGCACAGGAGACTTATTGGCCTGTACTGAGAGGGGGATGAGCGATCACCTGAATTCTTAAATACAGGGCATACTGATGAAATTTTCCAGGGAGATGGGAAACTATTCTCCTTAAGACAACGTTTAAACAGTTTTGTAAGCATGGGCGCTAGTTCAGGTTGAAGTTTTTTGAGTACTATAATTGGAATACCGTCAGGGCCAGTTGCTTTACTGGAATCAAGGTTTTTGATTAGCTTGGCAACATCACGTACAGATATACGTATATCACATAGCGTGTTTTCTAATACAGGAGGAAATATTGGGGGTTAGCAGCCTTGATCGCAAAGGGTAGAATTAGCTGCGAAGTTCTTGACAAAGAGTTTGGCTTTGTCTGATGCTGACGAGATTACCTCAGGTCTATTGATAATAGTTGGGATGGAGCACACGCTTCTGTTCATGATTCTGTTTGCTATTTGCCAAAACTGGTGGGAACCAAGCCGCTGCTCAGCTACTTTGGACTTAACAGATTGAGCATACAACTCTCTTGCATTCTTTATTACTTTCTTACAATGGTTGCTGGCAGTCCTGAAAGCGGCTTTAGTTTTCATACATCTATTACGTTGGAAACAGTGGAAAAAGTGATTTCTGTGCGCAATGGCAGCAGCACATTCTGGAGAGAACCATGGCTGGCTGTTAGGTTTTTGCTGAAACTTTTTCGAGGGTATGAAACGGTCAATACCTACAATTAACCATTCCGTCAGGTCTAATACTATAGAGGACACATCCTTTTTAAACATGGAACGCAGAGGTAGATCAGATATAAATGTACGGAAGCTATCCCAGTCAGCCTTAGTGTATCGATATACTGTACGATGGAGAGGTACGTCTGGGGACTTATTACATTTCATTTTTATCTTTATTGATACAACAGAGTGATCGGAAGAGCCAAGAGGCGACAGAACAGAGACTGAACATAGTTCATGGCAAGTTGTGAGAAAAAGGTCTAGTAGGCTCGCATACTAGCCATCATTGTCGGGCACACGGGTGGGTTCCTGAACAATCTGAGTGAGGTCATAGGCAATGGAGAAATCATGACAGAACCTTCCCTCATCATCGGTCTTGTTAGAGTGGGTCAACCATTCGATGTTGTGAACATTGAAGTCACCACATACGTGAATGTTAGCTGAAGGATAAGCAGGGTTTATAGTTACAAAAATTCAAACTTATGACCTATCAAACTCCTCCGTCAGTTTTTAGTCTACAGACATGAAACTTAATATATAGGGCATTCGAACCCATGCTTAACTTTATATTTGGGGGTTAGCCGGGGAAAACTAGTGCAAAAGTGTTAACATTTAAAAAACGGAATTTGCCAAGTGAATGCCTTCCTTGCATTGCATATTACGAATATGCATGCGTAACATAATAACTATTGGTTCATGTTTTAATTTTTAGCATTGCAGCAAGCATGTCTTCATAGCTCAGACATTAACGCCAAAGAAAAAGTAAATCCTAAGCTAAACGTGTTAATTTCGATTCTCGGTGGTGGCACACAAGTCATTTTTTTTTTAAAACTTTTTAAATCATTACTGTATATTGGGTTCAATATAAGACCAAATACTAAATACGAAATCTGTATTAATCAAAATATGATATTTAAGCATATTTTACACTAGGCAATGCCGAGCGTCCTGTTAGTTTATAATATATAAACATTTTAAAATAAAATTCAAATTGTAATTTAAAATAAAAAATCTTAAAGTAGAATTATGAATAGCTTCTTATAATAGAAAATATGAATAGATTTCATTGATAAACTTATTACAAGGAATAAAGTATACATAATGAATAAAATATAAATATATATATATATATGTATATATGCATATATATTTATATATATGTGTATATATCTTTATATATTTGTATATATATATTTATATATATATATTTATATATATATATATGTATATATATTTATATATATGGATATATATGTATATATGTATGCATTTAGATATATGTATATATGTGTATATATTTATATACATATATTTATATGTATTTATATCTATATATGTATATACATTTATATACATTTATATGTATATATGTATATATATTTATATATATTTATATCTATATATGTATGTATATGTATATATATGTATATTTATATATATGTATATATATATTTATATATATATATATATATATATATATATATATATATATATATATATATATATATGAGAGAGAGGGATCTATGTGTGCATATATTTTAGATATGGGCGTGTGTATACACACGAATATATTTGTAAGAAGATATGCATGTGTGCGTGCTCAACTATATTGCAGGTGAAAAACACATTAAATAAGCATAAATAAATAAAATAATATAAATATGTGTGTATTCATGGGTGCATCTGTTATAATTATTTATTTTATTTTTTAAAATGTTTCAAAAATAAAAAGTTTATATAAAATTATTAAATTTACCAAAGGATTCTTAGAATATTAAATAAAAATGAGACTTTTTCTCAAAAAAACTTTAACATAGATAGAGTTAAAACAAAATACTATAGATATGTATATACATGAATGTATTCATAAATATAAAAAGTATGATTACATTGGATATCATGTGGATATACGCGTATAAAAATGGAGGAACACAAGAAAGTTTCTGATTTTGAAAAATAATGCATATGTAAAGAGTAGTCGCCCTTAAAAAAGTCAATATTATGAATTCAAATAAAAAAAAACAATCGTTAAATTTAAGTAAGCGAAAGATATTTTAAAACCTAGATTTTTCCCGAACATGCCACCCCATAAAACCGGAAGTTACGAAACTGCCATGAAACAAAGTGAATAATTTATCTGCCGATATAAACAATACATGGGCACATAAAAATTTAAAAAAGTAAATATAAATTGTGATCTGCAAAACAACGTGCAGTGCCATTTTCGGTGAGAACAATTATAGTCTTAAGAGAATTCAAATTTTTTTCTATCATAAACTAGTCCGCTTATATCGAATTTTATGTCGCCGTACGAAAATACCTAGATACAAGGTGGCTCACTTAAAAGTAGCCAAAAAATGTAGTAGAGAGAAGGAATATTCTTTTTTTGTTTAAATTACTTGTAGTGTTATAAAAGATGCTAGAAGTGATCCTCGTTGACATTTCTGAGCACTTTTACCAATGTTTGCAGATATTGCCTATAAATCATCTCTGGTGATTCTCCTGATAACGTAGGTAATGTTCTGCATTAGTTGGTCTAAGTTGTGAGGATTATTTGCATATTTTTTTTGTTTTAAAGTCCCCCAAAGATAAAAATCACATGATGACAAGTCCGGGGAACGTGGTGGTCATAATCCTTTGCTTATTGTTCTTTCTTTCGTAAACATGTCATGAACTTGTGTCAGTGATCTGTGAGACGTGTGACATGTAGCGCCATCTTGTTCGAAAAAGAATTGCATTCTGTCTTGTGGTGTCAGTTGGTCGTTAAAAGAAAGATTAAAGAGATCGGGTTACTTTTAAGTGGGAAGTTTAATCTGAAAAAAAAAAGAAGAAATTGAGTAGCGAAAGATTAGAGATATCGTGCTACTTTTAAGTGGGCCAGTCTGCATAATAATATTAACTCTGATTCCAGAATCGTTATTTCAATTTTAATCAAAATCCGTTTAATTAATTAATGATTTTGACTAAAATCCGTTAAATGATTTTGATTCTAGAAAAAAGTCTAAAATATAATTGGTCATGAGAATAAATCGAAATTTATGACATCTTGTTTGGTTTATGTCTAATGACTACATGATATATGTAACTTTTTAAATGTCCCTTTAAACCCCTTAAAATATTTCAAGTTAAGAGAATATTTATTAATTGGTGTCTAATACTTATCGTTGAGAGGTATTTGAATTCTACCAAAAATTTTCACACTCTTTTTTCTATTGTTTATATAAAACTAAATCATTTTTAGATATATACATATTTTGACTTCTTATTCTTCCAGCTATATTCTAAAATTCATAATGATAAGTTAATTAGTTTATAGTTAATCCTGCAATAGAAATATATAGACATATAAACATACCTGACTTGATCAAGATAGAGATGAGAAATTAAGGTACTCAGCTATTCGCACAAACACTAGAAAAACTAGAGAAGGCATCGAAATTGAAGAATCATTGTTAATAGTTGCCTCAGCACTCGCTGATTAAAACAGTAAAACACAAGAAAAACAAGGAAATCTTTAAAGACACAAAAAGTTCATTTCGTAAATGTTTAAAACAGCTAACAGAGTAAGATTAGTATTTTTAACGATGTGTTTGATTTTTTTCTCATTTTTGCGGCCATGTTTATGGCCGATAACTCGAGGTAAATTCATGATTTTTCGCTGGAAGATATCAATTGTAAACTAAAATCGAAAGAATTTAAATGTGTTTTACTAATTTTGTTGCCCACGCGATACTAATCATGATCACTTGCACCTGCGACCTTCTGCACCTGCTAAAAATCGATTCTATATAAGACCAGCGTTTTGATTTTGGTGCTAAATGATCGACTTCCAGTGGTAGTGATAGACATTAGAATATCGCTTAAGGCGGAATCTACGTTGAAGTTTGCAAAAAAAAAAAAAAAAAAAAAAAAAAAAAGAAATATCGGTTAACGGGCTAATTTAAACAAATATATATCAAGCATCGCCTTTCTCGCCAACACATAGACAAAAAAAGAGAATGTTTAGATATTTCAACCTGATTTTTTTTGTTTTTTTGCCACCAATGTTGATAGTAAAAATGCTTTGTTACAAGAAGTGAAAGTGTGCTTTAACGGTCTATAAATCTATGTGATGACTTTTTATGCGGGGTCGACAAGACTATCTTTCCTTTCTTCCAAGTGTCAAATGTCACTTATATCTTTATTGCTTTGTTCTTCTCAGGTTTCTTTAAAGGAAATTGTTCTGGCTACTAGCCAGTCTCGCCCAATAAAACTAGGAAGAAATAGCGTAACTTTTATGGGAACAGAATTCGAAATGATTTTCGCTAAAACTATCTCCTACCACAGTTTTTAAAAGATACATTTGATTTCAGTTGTTTCTATATCGAATACATTATTTGGCCACTTTTCATGCGCCAGTATATATGTATTTGTTTCTAACATATTGTTTTTAATTTTTAATAATTGTTTACTTATTTTTTAATATTAGGCGACAAGTTATCAAGGCTATGAGACGGAAATAATTACCAATAATAATTTGTTGACATTTATTTTGAAAACAACAAAGTTGTAATAAGCAGAAATGCAAACTCGCGGTAATGTGTTCCTAATTCAGTCCATGAAAATTGAGCATAACTCTAAATACTTGAAGGAAAAGAAATTTTCTGAAAAAAAACATGTAATTGCAGAGAACACTGAAATGAACTTTAAAACTTATCTTTTAAAAAATAATTCATTCATGAAAATTAACTCCACCACAATGCATTTCGATTTCTTAGTAAACAAATAAGCCATGTTAAGATTTTGTTAAGAGCTCAAGAAAGAGTAAATTACTTTGTGACTTTGTCGAATAGAAAGACATTTACTCTGATGAAAAGTTTTCGAAGCTATTTACAATACTTTATAAATAGATTAAAACAACATTAAAATTAGTTCCAGCTTTATAACAATTTCGTTCAATTAACAATTTACTGACTAAACGATACACTGATAATTAAATCTAATTAAAAAATTAATTAAATACAAATATAAACAAAAACAAATGTTTACTTTTCTATTAAATCCAAATTAAATAATAAAGAACAATAAATTAACTTAATAAAAAAACGAATAGAAAAAATTCCAATTAATATTATATAAAATCAATAAGAAAAAGCAACGCTTTATTAATAGAAAAAATAATTGGCAACTAATTTGTCATATGCTATTTTCTACGTCATTCACTCGTCCTCCAATTAAATAGTTATGTAAACTTTCTTCAGCGTTTAGTATAATGCACATATATACACATACTTATACACCGACACGTTAATTACACACCACACATTGTATACATCGCACGCACACACACACACACACATATATGTATATATATATACACACTTTCACTTCTTACAACAAAGCTTATATATATATATATATATTCTATACCCCTATAAATTGGTTTTTTTTATTGGTATTCATATTAAAAACCCTCTTTTCTATTTATTTAAAAAGAAAATACAACTTACTTATATATGGGTTGTGGAATTGCATTCACTAGCAAAAGATCTAGCTAATTTGCATATTCTTTTAAACATTCATTTTAATTAATTCCCTATTAATTTATTCGGTTTTCTTATGGGATAATCATCTTTAGTTAACGTGTAATTATATTCATGTAGATATTCTACATGATTTATACTTGCATAATATTTGCGTAAAAATGTTATAGTAAACACAAAAATAAGGTATGAATTACATCCTTGTGCTTGTTTTATGAGCACATTTATTTGCCGAATATGTCATGATGAAATTACTGCTTTTATATCCCATGAACGAGAATACTATTGACCCATCGACTAGCTGCTAATTCCAACCCATTCACAATAGAGGGCCATAGAAGTAGAAACATTTTATACTTTGATCATTTCTTTCTTCGGATTTCTTGCAACTGGGATTTTCTCCACTGCCTGTTTCCCCGACAATATACCTCATGTAATGTGAATATATATCTTTCTACCGAACTCTTTATCTGGATTGCCCTTATAAATCTGGCCACTACTACAGTAGCCCCTTAATGTTAGTGCGCATTGTTTGTGATGAATAAAACTCTCTAAATATATCGATAGTAGTGGCACACAAAATTGTCATTAACTATCGAAAGATTCAAAGGATGATCCGAGGAGAATTTTCGATCTGTGTGGTTGATTTGTTGATTGATTAATTGATTGTTTCAAGATTTTGTGTAAAACTAATGAACTATTTTTGTAAGAAATTAACAGACCAACATACAAGGGTCGTCTGAAAGGTAATGACTCCTATTTTTATTTCGCCTGAATTGATCAAAGGAGATTACAAATTTCGTTGTTATGATGACAACTTACGCATTCATGACCCGAACGCTTCAATATCTTTGTTACAGATATTAACAGTATGAGACTCCAAGAAAGCCATGTAATGCGCGTGCGTCAGAAGCAGAAAAACGCAAAAAAAAAAAAAAAATGAACTGGACAAATTCACCGCCACCTGTTGAACGGTTACGAAGCTGATGCAGTTGATGTCATCACAGTAAGGTGATGGGTTCGTCAATTTCAGACTGGCAACAGAGATGTGAATGACAAAGCCCGCCCCGGACGCCTAGGCACAGCCATCATCCCAGAAAACGCTGTGTACGGAATGTGTGATAAAGTTCGGTTGGACTCACCTTATAGTCCCTACATGGCCCTGTTCGACTTTGACTTGTTTAGACCTCTGAAGGACGTATTACATGGGCAGCTTTTCTTCAACAATAACATCGTAATCACATCCGTGAAAAAAAAAATGATGCTTCGGTCGTAAAAGTCAGCGCCTGTTGACTTTTACGATCAAAGAATCAAAGTTCTCATCCATCGCTAACAAAGGTGTGTTAGGGATGGTGGTGACTATGTAGAAAAATATATCTTGGATCACAAAAAGTCGCTCGTTGTAATGGTAATAATACCGACTTTGTAGCTCTTCAACTTTTGTGTTAAAAATAGGAAGCATTACTTTTGGAACGACCGTCGTATAACAACAAAATCACAAGTGCTTTCGATTAACACAATGGACTAAAGAAAATATTAAGTTTTCTTTCAAAATCAAAAAATAAATATATGTTCTCCACGGAAAGTCATAAATAAAGGAGAACGCACATAAATCAATATCATTTTATCAACGTAAATAAATTAGCATAACACAATGATTTTTTTTTAACTAAGTGACACTTTTTTACAATCTATAAGAATGTAAACATAAAAGTATTTGATATTAGTTCAAAGCGAATTATTTTTACTGAAAAACAATTTTTTCATCAATATAACCGTGCGTAAATACATTCATCCTAGTTACTTACTCTCTCACGTAAATACGATGTAGCATATTTTTCTTCATAAATCAACAAGTTTTTTTTCGTATAAAATGTTAAATATGGAAGCTAAGTAAAAGTGGAACTGGACATATTCAGATAGTGTAGCAACACCAGTCCAGTCACGGCTATAAACTAGTAGAAATCAAACTAAACTGCGTAATTTCTCTTCTGATCTCTGAACTTTTCTGTTTATTAGATTTACGACATGTGCTAACAAATCTCATTCTCGTGTCGGTTTCGTTTACAAACAGTCAAGCTATAGTTTGAAAGGTCAAGGTTGTTTGCGGCTTAATGGCAGAAAATGACTTTGATTTGAATAATTACGCAAATTAATTATGTTATCAGCAATTATTCATGTATCATGACTGTTTATTATATTTCACTTGGTCTTGTTCAAGGTCAGTTTAATGGGGGTAATCAAACCGATTAAATAAACACGTTAATCATCATTCTCTGCAAAAGGTTTTTTTTTAATTGCGGTCGGCCATTACTGGGTAGCAATTAAGACCACACCTTTTTCCTATATATTGTTTCTTTGCTTTCTTTTTTCGTTTTTACTTTTTATCTACTTTTACCTGCTGCTTCTTTCTTTACTTCTTTGTCTTTATCTATTTTCATTTCTTTCTTTCCTTCTTATAACAACCACAAAAAATCCAACTTACTTTTACAACGTGTGTTTGTATGTATATCATTTTGTTTGTTCGTTTGTTGCTCAAATTATTCACTAAAATCGTATTGGGATCTTCTGTATAAGTGTTCCGCAAAAACACACGCCCCTAAAACACACGCATGTGTGTTGTAGTAAGTAAAAAAGCTTCATTACTTAGTTCAAAGGATGGAATCCATCAATGTTATTGTTTATTTGCATAAAAAGATGGTTCCCTAACGCACCACTTCCCAATGCGTTCCACAGTGACATTAATTCTGCAGTTTTTACGATGCATTATCATTGCATCGATCTCATTGTGGAGACCTGCACATTAATCCTTACCTTAAACCGAACACGGTGTATGTATAGACAAAGCTCAACCCGGAGAATTTATAGAAAAGCACTTCAATCTTGAGATAGTTCATTAGGTGTGTCTGTTTATCAGCATTAATTGACAACTTAAAACTTTTTAGGTAAAGCAAACACTTGATATATTAATTAAACCCGTTGACCTATGTGAGGATTGAAGTTAAGTAGAGTTGTGGTCATGTTAGCTGCAACATGTGCAAAATATCATCTAAGCTTCAACTCTCGCCCAATCGCCGCGATGCTGCATCCTGTTTTACAAATACTAAAATAGAATCTACTCTAATGAACTCATCGCAATTGTTCTCCGTTCGAGAACCAATCTGTTTAGCAACAAACTGCCACACCTTCACTGTAGATATTGAAAAGCTTTTCTTTCTAATACTTTAGTTTTGTCCCTCAGACTGCCACATTTTGGAATTCTCTCTCTGCCACCTGCTTCCCTGACTGTACTGACACGCAGAAGTTTAAATGTAAACTGACACCTCACTCATTTCCTCTAAACATGGTTCCAAATAGTAGCCTCTTATGTCTGTGTCAGTATACCTTGTTTCGGGGTGAGCATGACTATATATATATATATATATATATATATATATATATATATATATATGTGTGTGTGTGTGTGTGTGTGTGTGTGTGTGTGTGTGTGTGTGTGTGATTCGATTTGTGGGCGGCAACTATGTTCGCAATCGTATTATTCTTATGTCAACAACAAAAGATCCCCTTCTGATATTATTCTTTATATTTTCTGCTCTGAATCAGTAAAAAGGTACTTCTGGATTGAGTCAATTTTAATTTTATCCTAATCTAGAGTTCCCCTTTTGAGGAGCTCGATTTCTTTCACACTGAAAACATACCTTGTATCTAATCCCTGGGAAAACAAGTAAAGTCTCGCGCGTTGGAAGGAAAGGACAACGTTTATGTTTATTTACAGTTTGTCGCGGACAAGATGAAAAATGAAAGGTGACAAGAAATACGATTGAAAATGCACGTGTTATTAAGAAGAAGAACTAAGTCTCAAAGTCTGAATGCACGGATGTGCTCAGTGTGGCAAGGTGTTAATCAGGGATAAATATACGAATAAGTCAGCTATGTATTTTGAGCATTGTCTGTGAGTCGATTGTCTTCACCAAAAAATTACTTAAAGAAAATACGGTTAGGATTTAAGAAACCGGGTGTTGAATCATTGAAAATCTTAGCCCTTGTCATGTCGACTTTCTTTATGGGCCGGCACTATCAATAAAACCGGATGTTGAATCATTGAATGCTTTAACTCGTATGACGAAAGCGAACAAAGACTTTTTCTAACTCATCACGTCACTCGATCCAACCAATCAAGTCTCATCAAAACTTGTAATACAAGCAATCAGCCTCCATCTAAACAATTCAGAATTGCGTCAAAGCGCTGCATCAAAATATACAATAAAAACAATGTGTCTCTTCACTAAGTGCTCATTTGAAATCTTTGTCCCCTAGTTTCGACGGCGTCTCCTCCGTTACTGCCGACCGTGCTTTGACCCACGAACATTTGTCAAACATTATTACATTCTCCAGCTCCGATTACCCCAGCTTCTGTTCCAACCTGCCTCTCCAGTTCTGTCCCCAGTCCTTGTAGCATTGATTATTACCAGTGACTTCATGCAGCTTCTTCCTGTAGCACTTGCCCAAGCTCCTTTCAATGGCTCCTGCTATAGCGTCTTCTAGCAGCTATTGCTCCATCAACTCCTACTTATTTTAGTAGAGTCTGCTCCATTTTCAGCTCCTTGAAGATCCCACTTACAGCACCTGATCGCAGCGTCTGTTTCACCTCATATCAGCGGTTTCTGTTCCAGCTCATGCGAACAGCTCATGTCTCATCTCCTACCTCAGCTTTTTTCAATGGTTTCTGCATCAACTTCCTTTAGCAGTTCCAGTTTCTGTTCTTTCCAGTTCTCGTAGATGTCCTAACTTTCTTATTCCTGCAGTCCCTGGCCATGTCAACTCGAATCAAACCTAACTTAGCCAGTACAGTCACGTTCACATCAAATCTGTGTGACCCTGTCTAAGTTTCAGAGAAGATCTTCTTGTCGATCCAGTTTCTGTTGCCGTCTGCCGTAGGTTTTAGTTCAATATACATGTTCCAACGGTCCTTTAGTTTCTTCCCATTTATTTCATTGCGCCTATGGTGCAATTAATACAACCTTTTTTATACACTTCATCTACGTTTGTCCTTTATTATTTATCAATGTCCTATTTTTTGCCCGTCTCTAATACTTTAGTTGTCAGGCCGATCTCTCAGGGGACAATCCGAGCAACATTGTTATTTTATCCTGGGATATAAATGTGGTGCAAAACTGTTCTATTCTTGTATATATATATATATATATATATATATATATATATATATATATATATATATATATATATATATATATATATATATATATATTCTCCGAGGTACATATAAACTATCTTTGAGTTGTTTGGTGCTTTTCCACCATTCAACGACGCACGCGTAAAACATAATACACTCGGTACACCACTCACTCCCTGATTTTCCTCTGCGAACAGACGCCACACTTGACGACTTGAAAATCACCCCTTCTCAGGTACATGCTATTATAAAAAACCTAGACACCTCTAAAGCATGTGGACCAGATCTCATCCCGGCTGTGCTATTAAAAAAATGCTCTGCCGAGGTTGCTCTAGTTCTGTCCAAACTTTACAATAAATGCCTTAACGAATCTTGTTTTCCCGACTGCTGGAAAACCGCCTCTGTGGTACCAGTCTTCAAGAATTCTGGTGAAAGAACTGACCCACTAAATTATCGCCCCATTAGCCTCCTCCCGCTTTTCGCCAAAATATTTGAGTCCTTAGTTAATAAAGCCCTAGTCCAGCACCTAACAGCTGCTAAACTCTTGACTGACAAACAATATGGATTCAGGCAAGCCCGTTCAACAGCAGATATCTTAACTGTAGTTTCTGAACGTATATACCGTTCATTGGATAAAACAGGGGAGGGTAGAGCGGTGGCCCTTGATATATCTAAGGCTTTTGACAGGGTATGGCACGATGGTCTTCTAAGGAAAATTAGATCATATGGAATCACTGGAAGAATTCATAACGTAATTAAATCCTTCTTAAGTAATAGAAAAATCAAAGTTGTCCTCGACGGACGTACATCCAAACAATATGACATAAATGCGGGAGTGCCTCAGGGGTCTATCCTTGGACCTCTATTGTTCCTGATATTCATAAACGACCTCCCTGATAATATTGTTTCGGAGATGGGTATATTTGCCGATGACACCACTCTCTATAACAGATATGAGGGGAAAACAAATGAACACATATCCAAGAAAATGGCAGAAACACTAGAGGATGACCTCCAATCCGTAGTGGAATGGGGACAAAAATGGTTGGTCTCATTCAATGCTGCTAAGACTAAGCTTGTTTCCTTCAATAACTACAAGAAACCTTCTCTACCACCAATAGCAATGGCCAAGAAAACATTGCCTGAAAGTACTTCTTTTAAACTCCTCGGCCTAACGTTTACAGGGAATATGAACTGGAATAGATACATTGAGAGCATTGCAAAGGCTGCTGCAAGGAAGGTTGGCTCCCTCTACCGTGCTAGAAAACTACTTACACCTGCCAGTATCCTATACCTCTATAAGGCAACCATTCGCCCATATATGGAGTACTGTTGTCACATCTGGGCTGGTGCATCTGCTGCTTGTCTCTCGCTCCTGGACAGGGTTCAAAAAAGAGTCGCAAACCTGATAGGTCCTGAACTGTCATCTGGGCTTCAACCTCTGTCCCATCGACGAGATGTTGCATCCCTCTGCCTGTTCTACAAATACTTTAATGGTGAATGCTCTGACGAACTGCAAACACTTGTACCTCCCCAACGTAACTACCCCCGACAAACCCGACAAGCTACTAAGTCTCATCCCTTTACAGTGGAGATCCCTAGGTGCAAGAAAGCCTTTTACTCCAATAGTTTCTTCCCCAGAATTGCGGGTCTTTGGAACTCCCTTCCGGGATTCTGCTTTCCCAACTGCAATGATATGCAGAAGTTCAAGTGTAATGTTAACAAACATCTTTCTACTCTTCTCCCTTCATAATGACCCCGCTAATTAATTCCCTAATAGTAGCCCCCTGCTTCAAAGTGGCACTGTGCCTTGTTTGGGGTGAAAATTGAATAAAAAAAAAAAATAAAAAAAAATAATAAAGTATCATGAAAGAAAACATAGATATATATTTGGTTTTAAAATATTCACTACTGATATATATATATATATATATATATATATATATATATATATATATATATATATATATATAGTTGTTTTTTTTTTGTAGAATATTTTCAAATTTCTCCCGTTTCAAAAAATGTCTATTTATAAAGGCCATTAAGATATCCATAAAATGAAGTCGATGATTAAATCCCGGCTATTTACACGCCTTCGGCAGTTCCTCTCTGTTTTCTTCCTTTTCTTTCGACATTTGCTTTTCTTGTTCATCATGTTTGCCATTTATTTCTCCCAGTCAAAATCGGGCAAATAAAAACAATCATCAAGTTGAATCAATTAAAAACTCACACCCACGCAAAAGAGCGGCCTGGCTGCAACATGAACTAAGCACGGTTTCCTTGTTGTTTTATGCCGGTTATTGAATCAGGACAAAGTAAATGTCAAGTCAGTTTTTCTCACGCAAAAAAAAAAAAAAAAAAATAAATAAATAAAAACAAATGAAAACAAATATAAAAACAATAAAAAGACAACAAATAATTTTAAAAATGTTGGAATACAGACAAACCTGATAAAATCACTGTGCTGTTGCATGTCCGGCAGATTATCAGTGTATCTATCGCTTCATACCTTTTCAGTTCTATATACATCTTTATGAAACGTTACGATCATCTCCATTATTATTAAACAAATTATTTAACTGCTCTAATAAATTAAAAAAGATCTAATGAAAAATAATATTTTTACAATAAATTTATAGACGAAACTGATTTTCCAATCTAAATTCTAAAATAAATGCTGTTCATTTTTCATTCTTCTTTCCGCCATATTTTTCAGAATGTCACTAAAAAAATTGAATATAATTTCTTTTTTTCGAATGGGAGGATCGACTGGAGGTTATTACCTACAAATGTACCATAGTTGATTGATAAAAATATGGTATTTTTATTTAATTTTTTAACCCTACGACCTTCCCTCTCGATTAATTGGCACTCGAAGAAGGGGTGAATTTTGCTAGCAATAATAATAAAATTAAAATAATAAGTAAAGAATGTTAATTAAAAAGGGGGACGTAATCCGGCACGTGTGACATTATTTACCTGCTACCCCACGAGAGCAAAGTTCGGCGCAAGGTCGACTTTTAATGTAGGGAAATTAAAAAGCTTAATATCACACTTAATAACACAGCGCAATATTACCTTTAATCCTATCTTTGTACTTTAATAAGACAAAAATAAATGTCGTAATACCACAGTTAACACTACTTGAAAGATTCCATTTATGAATAATAAATTTGTTAAAATCTATTTTTCAAGAATTAATTAATTTTTAAAATCTTTCCGATTCACTGACAGACCATATATATATATATATATATATATATATATATATATATATATATATATACAAAACCATGTGCTTGTGCTAGACGATTTTCATCAAAAGTGCTACGCAATTATGCCCAATGTAAAACACACGCATATGTAGGACTGATCGTAATAGTTACATGAAACCAATCATCCGATAAAAACTATAAAAATGAATAATCAGTTAATGAAACTTCGTTTTTCAAAATAATTTACAAATTAGTTAAATTTTATTTAGTCGCTCGCATATCCATAACTGAGTATATTAAGAAGTTCATTTTAATAATTTTTAAATAGAAAACATAGGTTTTTTATATCAATGTAAATGCGATGAAAATCTCAACTTTATATAGTTATAGATAAAAATGACCTATCTGTTTGTGTAAAGCACCAAATTATTAAAGTACTTCATCAATTCTAGGTCTACAGACTTGAAACTTTATATATAGGTGATTTGAACTTGTGGAACAAATTCGATTGTTCTTAAGCCGGTAAAAATAGCTGCAAAGGGGTAAAAATGGAAATAATTGGAACTTAACAGGCGTAAGTCGACTTAAATTTCTCTTATGCGCATGCGAAAATATGTATTTATACATTTAACAACGTTATTTTTGTATGGATTTAGGTCAGATGTTCCTATTTACAATGCCTCTCCACGGGACAGAGTTAGACACCAGGGTTGTTTTTTACGTGGAGAAAAGGGACAAAAATAAAAATTGTCTCAGTCGTGAAGGATCTCTCCTCCACTGAAAGAGAACAAGAAATTGAAGTTTGGCATCTGAAAAACAGATGCTACACTTTGATCTTGGCCCGAAGGCCAGGTCAGATGTTACCGAATAAAGCTGGAGATCTATATGCTTTGGTTTCAATTCTAGTTGATGGAAGCCAAGCCATAATTAAAAAAAAGAACTTTTTCAAATCACTACTATATATTATGTCTAATATAATAATTAACAAACTATTCGCTCTAGTAGTTATTCAAGCTTAATGTACACTGAACAAATTGAAGGGTTTTAAAAAATCCGGCAGATTTAAAATATGTAACTTTTTTATATTAATGCAGTTTTAAATTAGATTATCTGGATAAACCTTACTAATAAGGATTTTCGTTATTTTTTTTAAAAAGTTTTGAATGAAGTCATTTGGGGAAATAAACCATGGGGGTTAGGTGTACGGAGATCTAAATGAGACCTAACTTTCTAGTTTTAGGTGCGGACAATTTAGGTAAAAATTTGTGAAGGCAGGATTTCGATGCACACGAGCGATTAACTTCCGACATTGTAGCCATCCTTCCGATTCACCCTGTTAGCCGCAATATCTTTACCGAAGAGGCTGCTACATGTCGGAAGATTTCTGCTCTGACAGCTTCTATTCTTGGATCAATTTTCATTTGGAATATGTTGAAATTAAACATAATGTGAACAAACGCTTTACTACACAGGTTGGCCAGTCTATATATCTGACTCCTGTCACACTATCTCCTTGAACTTCAGTGGCAATCTACTTCAGTCGAAATGAATTATGCTAAAAATAAAATGGATTTCTAAAAATCTATCAAAAAAAAAAAATAAAATAAAGTAAACATAACTATATTTAATTAGTTTTTCTTCTACCTGGCAATACTTCTTCCAGACAACGCCGATTAAATACAGCTAGTTCATTTACAAAATGACATTTAATAGTTCTTTGTTTCTTATTACGTGTATTCAGATTTTATTTGACTAAATGCATAATTTATAGAACATGTACTCGCAAATTGAAATAAGTTTTAAAAAAATATATTCACATGGCGTTAGGGATCGAATGGTTTATATTTTATATTATTTACTAGGTACTAAGTTGTATCACTAACATTTTTACGGCCATGATTTTGATACTTTTCTCGAGACGGGTACCTTGAAGATATTTCATTGATTATCGAAGGAAGGAAAAACAAAGTTTGTAACTATATTTTATTTAACGTAATTTATAGACATTAATTTCCCTAACTAAGCGTTTCTACTGCGTTGACCATTCGGCCACTACTTTTGGTTGTCAATACCTGATATTTACCTCCAACTAATTCTCGCTACAATGCTCCGTGATTTTAGATATCTCTGACGTCACACGTTGGTGCTAAGTATCCATCTACCTCTGTGCAGTTCTAACCGACCTAAATGCTATGCCAATTGAACCATGCCGTGTAATCCATTACACCTGGTAATTATTTCTGCACTTAACTTCAAAAGTATATTGCTGTAAATTAAGCACGTACAACTTAAACTTGATAATTGCATGATTAAATGATATACGATAGGAAAATATTTGTTAACGATAACAGCAAAGAAAAAAGAGGACTTATCTTTCGTTATGATTTAATAACGCCGTCCCGCACTTAGAAAACAAAATGGCTTCTTTTAGTTTTTTCTTTTTTCTTTTTTTTTTTTTTTTACCGTGTCGATGGCTGGGCAGAAATTGGATAGGATTCTATTTTTTCTTTGATGAAATTTTCCCCGGTGCATTTTTTATGTTTTGTCTTCTTTCTTTGTTGTTCCATTTTTATTTCCCACTTTTTTGACTTGAAAGAACGAAAAAAATAGACAACATATTTTAACAACAAGATCGTCTTAATGTTTTTATTAGTAACAACAGAGCGATGAAATGCAAGAATAATACTTTCATATTTTATCGCAGGAAATGTCGGATCTTTCACTCATCAAAGTAGAATATTAATTACGTATAACACTGCATGTGTATCTTGATATTGTTTATATTCATCTATTTTACGACATATAATCACTTTCTTTAGGTTATTCGATGGATAGCTATTTTAAACAATCCGTTGGCCAGAAACTAATTGAACACAAATTTCTATCTACCCATCTGACGATCATTTGAGATCGGATGACGTCATGTCCTCTCGCTTCATAGGTTTTCGGCTCTTACGACACACGAGGCTCGACCCCTTGTCTGAAACAGTTCCTTTTTCACAAAATACCAGATCTCAAAAATAGGCACGACCTAATAGTTACTAGTAGACGTACCACCAATCATATTTAACAAAATTACATAATAGAAAAATAATAGTTTTATTGAAATATGCATTCTGCTTTTAAAGACATTACAGTATATGTTTTATCTCAATTATGCATGCGTGGAACCGGTGATAAGAAGTATGTAGCAATTATATATATATATATATATATATATATATATATATATATATATATATATATATATATATATATATATATTAATTATATTTTTAAAATAATATATATACCGCTCCCCATGTGGAGGTACCAAATTGGTTAAAGGGAAAATTATTCCCAACTCGCATTTAGGTAAAAATGCACTTTCGTAAATAATTGAATTCAGTCAAAACATATCGCTAAAACCAAAACAAACAACATCTAACTATCCCTCTCTCTCTCTCTCACTCTCTCTCTCTCTCTCTCTCTCTATATATATATATATATATATATATATATATATATATATATATATATATATATAATTATTAAGCGTTAAACGTAGTAAGTGTATTATTTGTTTACTAATGCACCTAATATTTGATCTAATTGTATATGTAATATTGGTTATTTTAGACATGTTCCAGAATCAAAATAATATAATATAATTGGATCAACATTGGGTTAAGTAATCTAGACAAGTTTTCGTACCATGAGATCTAATTCTTAAATTCCCAAAGAAGACAAAAGTTGTGTATATGTGTATATAAAAGTTTTTATAGTGTATACGGTGCCCGAAAAACTCGTACCCGGAAAACCCGCCAGTTTTTGCTAGGTAGGTAAACTGGTCCTTTTTTGAATAAATATCGATTGAAAACACATTTTATGTTTTAAGATATTGTTTTTAAAAGAGACTCATAATATTTAAAAAATATATATATATTGTTACTTGGTTACTGTTGTTTTTAAAAAATAAAATCGAATTTTCTAAGTGTCCGCTTTCTACTTAATTGGCTAAGTTGCTAGTGGTTTAACTTATTTTAAAGCGTTTATTCTGTTCAAAAACGAGACCATAGACCGCATAATATTTAAAAAAAAAATATTTATATTTATTTACTGTTGTTTTTTAAAGGGGAAAATCGATTTTCTACCTAGCTGGCTAAGTTGCTTGTGGTTTAATTTATTAACATTTCCCCATGTTTATATAGCTTATAAGACGAGAACAAATTACCTTCAGGTCCAGTTCGAAATATTAGTGCCCAAGTTTAACAAAACTATTTGCAATTTCAAAACGATGCACATGAAGCAAGAAGGAGGTTAAATCGGCCGAAAGATTGTAAAATAAATAAAATGAGAAAAGTCGTCTGAATAATCATAATAATACAGACTATCAATCTCCTTCAAGATTCTGAATCATTTTTATGTATATATTTTTTATGTATATATTTATATGTATATTTATATGCATATATTTATATGTATATATTTAAAGGAGGATTAGTCATTAGTTGATGAGAGTTATCGGAGAACTATACAACGCGCTAAATGTTCTCACATTTCTCTAAGTAGTAATCTCCCCTCGCCACAGTAGATAGTTACCCTTCGTCTAGTCACAAACGATTTGTATGACATTATAAATGACAAGTTTATATTTTTATAGGAAATTAATGTAAACACAAGATCCGACCAAAAGATAGTGTTTCAATAGATAATAAAACTGAGAAAAATGTTTTAAATCTTTTTTTTATATTAATGTTAGTTCACAAAACCGAAACATATGACGTGTTCACGATTTTTAAAATAAATATTTTTTGAGTATCATTTTCGACAGCTTTTAAACGCGAATAGTAGACTTCGTTCGTGTGGTTTTATTGCTTTATCTACATTAACATAACGTTTTTTTTTTACTAAAATTTGAAAATGTGCCTTTTAACTTTACAAAAATAAACACTATAAAACACAAAAAAATTCTCATACAATAGCAAGCAACACAAAATAAAAATTAAGAAATATAATTTGATTTTGTATCCTTCTAAAAAGAGTGCAAAATACTGGTTAGAGAGTTTTTTCTAAGAGTATAAGGAAATTTCATTTTAATTTCAAAAAAAAATCTTCTGAACGCTATTAAAAGTTAAATTCTTCACTAGTTTGGAGACGGAATGCGTTGTTGTGATAAGTGATTTTCTCTATTAATTCGCACTTTTTATTTTAAGATTCAAATATTAATAACTACATTTTATTTCAGTATTTAATTTATGTATTTCTGTTGTATTAAATGCTAGCTTTAATTTTTTTTTTTTTTCTCGTCCATAAATGTTTATCTACCAAGTTGATCTTAAATATTGTATAATGAATCCATTATATTATCATTTTCAGTCCCCCACCCCTAATTTCTGGCTCCCATCTTATCTCGCAATTACTTATAACGTCACCAACTAACCTTCGGAAGAACCCCCCCCCCATCCGATTTTGTTTTATATCATAAGTTGCTTAAAACGTGATTAGTTAAAGTTCAGAATAAAATCACGCTTTCTCTTAACGGTTAATTTAAAAAAAAAAAAATCTTCTGAACGCTATTAAAAGTTAAATTCTTCACTAGTTTGGAGACGGAATGCGTTGTTGTGATAAGTGATTTTCTCTATTAATTCGCACTTTTTATTTTCAGATTCAAATATTAATAACTACATTTTATTTCAGTATTTAATTTATGTATTTCTGTTGTATTAAATGCTAGCTTTAATTTTTTTTTTTTTTTCTCGTCCATAAATGTTTATCTACCAAGTTGATCTTAAATATTGTATAATGAATCCATTATATTATCATTTTCAGTCCCCCACCCCTAATTTCTGGCTCCCATCTTATCTCGCAATTACTTATAACGTCACCAACTAACCTTCGGAAGAACCCCCCCCCCCCATCCGATTTTGTTTTATATCATAAGTTGCTTAAAACGTGATTAGTTAAAGTTCAGAATAAAATCACGCTTTCTCTTAACGGTTAATTTAAAAAAAAAAAAAATCTTCTGAACGCTATTAAAAGTTAAATTCTTCACTAGTTTGGAGACGGAATGCGTTGTTGTGATAAGTGATTTTCTCTATTAATTCGCACTTTTTATTTTAAGATTCAAATATTAATAACTACATTTTATTTCAGTATTTAATTTATGTATTTCTGTTGTATTAAATGCTAGCTTTAATTTTTTTTTTTTTTTTTTTTTTTCTCGTCCATAAATGTTTATCTACCAAGTTGATCTTAAATATTGTATAATGAATCCATTATATTATCATTTTCAGTCCCCCACCCCTAATTTCTGGCTCCCATCTTATCTCGCAATTACTTATAACGTCACCAACTAACTTCGGAAGAACCCCCCCCCATCCGATTTTGTTTTATATCATAAGTTGCTTAAAACGTGATTAGTTAAAGTTCAGAATAAAATCACGCTTTCTCTTAACGGTTAATTTAAAAAAAAAAAATCTTCTGAACGCTATTAAAAGTTAAATTCTTCACTAGTTTGGAGACGGAATGCGTTGTTGTGATAAGTGATTTTCTCTATTAATTCGCACTTTTTATTTTAAGATTCAAATATTAATAACTACATTTTATTTCAGTATTTAATTTATGTATTTCTGTTGTATTAAATGCTAGCTTTAATTTTTTTTTTTTTTTTTTTTCTCGTCCATAAATGTTTATCTACCAAGTTGATCTTAAATATTGTATAATGAATCCATTATATTATCATTTTCAGTCCCCCACCCCTAATTTCTGGCTCCCATCTTATCTCGCAATTACTTATAACGTCACCAACTAACCTTCGGAAGAACCCCCCCCCCCCATCCGATTTTGTTTTATATCATAAGTTGCTTAAAACGTGATTAGTTAAAGTTCAGAATAAAATCACGCTTTCTCTTAACGGTTAATTTAAAAAAAAAAAAAAATCTTCTGAACGCTATTAAAAGTTAAATTCTTCACTAGTTTGGAGACGGAATGCGTTGTTGTGATAAGTGATTTTCTCTATTAATTCGCACTTTTTATTTTAAGATTCAAATATTAATAACTACATTTTATTTCAGTATTTAATTTATGTATTTCTGTTGTATTAAATGCTAGCTTTAATTTTTTTTTTTTTTTTTTTTTTTTTTCTCGTCCATAAATGTTTATCTACCAAGTTGATCTTAAATATTGTATAATGAATCCATTATATTATCATTTTCAGTCCCCCACCCCTAATTTCTGGCTCCCATCTTATCTCGCAATTACTTATAACGTCACCAACTAACCTTCGGAAGAACCCCCCCCCCATCCGATTTTGTTTTATATCATAAGTTGCTTAAAACGTGATTAGTTAAAGTTCAGAATAAAATCACGCTTTCTCTTAACGGTTAATTTAAAAAAAAAAAAAAAATCTTCTGAACGCTATTAAAAGTTAAATTCTTCACTAGTTTGGAGACGGAATGCGTTGTTGTGATAAGTGATTTTCTCTATTAATTCGCACTTTTTATTTTAAGATTCAAATATTAATAACTACATTTTATTTCAGTATTTAATTTATGTATTTCTGTTGTATTAAATGCTAGCTTTAATTTTTTTTTTTTTTTCTCGTCCATAAATGTTTATCTACCAAGTTGATCTTAAATATTGTATAATGAATCCATTATATTATCATTTTCAGTCCCCCACCCCTAATTTCTGGCTCCCATCTTATCTCGCAATTACTTATAACGTCACCAACTAACCTTCGGAAGAACCCCCCCCCCCCATCCGATTTTGTTTTATATCATAAGTTGCTTAAAACGTGATTAGTTAAAGTTCAGAATAAAATCACGCTTTCTCTTAACGGTTAATTTAAAAAAAAAAAAAAATCTTCTGAACGCTATTAAAAGTTAAATTCTTCACTAGTTTGGAGACGGAATGCGTTGTTGTGATAAGTGATTTTCTCTATTAATTCGCACTTTTTATTTTAAGATTCAAATATTAATAACTACATTTTATTTCAGTATTTAATTTATGTATTTCTGTTGTATTAAATGCTAGCTTTAATTTTTTTTTTTTTTTTTTTTTCTCGTCCATAAATGTTTATCTACCAAGTTGATCTTAAATATTGTATAATGAATCCATTATATTATCATTTTCAGTCCCCCACCCCTAATTTCTGGCTCCCATCTTATCTCGCAATTACTTATAACGTCACCAACTAACCTTCGGAAGAACCCCCCCCATCCGATTTTGTTTTATATCATAAGTTGCTTAAAACGTGATTAGTTAAAGTTCAGAATAAAATCACGCTTTCTCTTAACGGTTAATTTAAAAAAAAAAAAATCTTCTGAACGCTATTAAAAGTTAAATTCTTCACTAGTTTGGAGACGGAATGCGTTGTTGTGATAAGTGATTTTCTCTATTAATTCGCACTTTTTATTTTAAGATTCAAATATTAATAACTACATTTTATTTCAGTATTTAATTTATGTATTTCTGTTGTATTAAATGCTAGCTTTAATTTTTTTTTTTTTTTTTTTTTTCTCGTCCATAAATGTTTATCTACCAAGTTGATCTTAAATATTGTATAATGAATCCATTATATTATCATTTTCAGTCCCCCACCCCTAATTTCTGGCTCCCATCTTATCTCGCAATTACTTATAACGTCACCAACTAACCTTCGGAAGAACCCCCCCCCCATCCGATTTTGTTTTATATCATAAGTTGCTTAAAACGTGATTAGTTAAAGTTCAGAATAAAATCACGCTTTCTCTTAACGGTTAATTTAAAAAAAAAAAATCTTCTGAACGCTATTAAAAGTTAAATTCTTCACTAGTTTGGAGACGGAATGCGTTGTTGTGATAAGTGATTTTCTCTATTAATTCGCACTTTTTATTTTAAGATTCAAATATTAATAACTACATTTTATTTCAGTATTTAATTTATGTATTTCTGTTGTATTAAATGCTAGCTTTAATTTTTTTTTTTTTTTTCTCGTCCATAAATGTTTATCTACCAAGTTGATCTTAAATATTGTATAATGAATCCATTATATTATCATTTTCAGTCCCCCACCCCTAATTTCTGGCTCCCATCTTATCTCGCAATTACTTATAACGTCACCAACTAACCTTCGGAAGAACCCCCCCCCCATCCGATTTTGTTTTATATCATAAGTTGCTTAAAACGTGATTAGTTAAAGTTCAGAATAAAATCACGCTTTCTCTTAACGGTTAATTTAAAAAAAAAAAAAAATCTTCTGAACGCTATTAAAAGTTAAATTCTTCACTAGTTTGGAGACGGAATGCGTTGTTGTGATAAGTGATTTTCTCTATTAATTCGCACTTTTTATTTTAAGATTCAAATATTAATAACTACATTTTATTTCAGTATTTAATTTATGTATTTCTGTTGTATTAAATGCTAGCTTTAATTTTTTTTTTTTCTCGTCCATAAATGTTTATTTATCTACCGAGTTGATTGCAAAAATAGATTACCTAATTGTACTCATTTTTAGTTCGTTGGAGGGGAATCTATCACCATACTTTCCCTTAAACAGGTCCGTTGGACTTTTATTAAGTACAATACTTAATAGTTATTTTATGTTTATTTATTTATTTATTTATTAATTTTTTTATTTTTTATTTTTTTTAATGGAGAGTAGAAAACGCATTGTGGATGCGTTATCGGCAGCTCCTGTTACTCTCGCTTCTTCTTATTTGTCCCTCAGTCCTCATTTTTAAATGAGTGATTTTTCTGACAAAGGGAGAAGAAAAAGCTGTTTTCTAGGTTGGCAGTATTTTTGCGCGAACAGTTGGCAGAGTTGGTGGAAATTTTCTGTTTCTATGTCTATCCTTGTAGCCATGTCACTAGTAAGGGTGCTGGAGGTAAACGTTTTGTCTGGGCTGACGTTATCCGCCTGATAGTCAGGGACCCGAACCTTGGATTAACCACTAAGGAGGCTGTCCTATCAGCAGGTGCAAAGTACTGGGGCTGCTGTATTGCCATTTGGTGAATGGAATCTGGACCATGCAGTAGCTTCTGGTGGGGCCTCTCGATGCCATACTAGTGGGTAATTGTTACGGCTTTACCTTATCATGTGGTACAAAAAAAAAAAATTCTTCGTTTCTTTTTCTCTCTTAGTTTCCCCTCTCTGTCCTGCTCTAAGTAAATCTGTCGACCTAGTCCACAAATTCCAAAATTTCATCATGACAAGTTTCAAGAAAAAATACACGATTAAACCCGGTTCTCCAACTTCCAACGTAGACCCCTACTACCATGTCTCCTTCTCCAACATCAGGGGTCTACGTTCTAACCTTCCAGAGGTTGAAACCCAATTACAGGAGACTAAACCAGACCTTTTATTTTTAAGTGAAACTGGCATTGGACAGGCTATTTCCCTTGATGAGTTTGCAATTACAGGATACTCTAACTTAACTTCTAAATCTGACCCCCAAGATCGCCATGGGCATGGAATATGTGCCTATATTAAAGATAGCTTTCCATGTGGGAGGGACATCTCCAGGGAAGATCCTAACTTACCTTATATGTGCTTCCGGGTTGCTTTAGCTCACACTACTGCATTTATATTTACTCTCTATCGCCCCCACAACAGCGGAGTTACTATCTTTCAAAGCATATCTGAGAAAATTGACCAAGTCCTTTCTACTTATCCTTCAGCTAACATTCACGTATGTGGAGACTTCAATGTTCACAACGTCGAATGGTTGACCCACTCAAACAAGACCGATGATGAGGGGAGGTTCTGTCATGATTTCTCCATTGCCTATGACCTCACTCAGATTGTTCAGGAACCTACCCGTGTGCCCGATAATGACGGCCAGTATGCGAGCCTACTAGACCTTTTTCTCACAACTTGCCCTGAACTATGTTCAGTTTCTGTTCTGTCGCCTCTTGGATCTTCCGACCACTCTGTTGTATCAATTAAGATAAAAATGAAATGTAATAAGTCCCCAGACGTACCTCTTCATCGTACAGTATATCGATACACTAAGGCTGACTGGGATAGCTTCCGTACATTTATATCTGATCTACCTCTGCATTCCATGTTTAAAAAGGATGTGTCCTCTATAGTATTAGACCTAACTGAATGGTTAATTGTAGGTATTGACCATTTCATACCCTCTAAAAAATTTCAGCAAAAACCTAACAGCCAGCCATGGTTCTCTCCAGAATGTGCTGCTGCCATTGCGCACAGAAATCACTTTTTCCACTGCTTCAAACGTAATAGATGTATGGAAACTAAAGCCGTTTTCAGGACTGCCAGCAACCATTGTAAGAAAGTAATAAGGAACGCAAGAGAGTTGTATGCTCAATCTGTTAAGTCCAAAGTAGCTGAGCAGCGGCTTGGTTCCCACCAGTTTTGGCAAATAGCAAACAGAATCCTGAACAGAAGCGTGTGCTCCATCCCAACTATTATCAATGGATCTGAGGTAATCTCGTCAGCATCAGACAAAGCCAAACTCTTTGTCAAGAACTTTGCAGCTAATTCTACCCTTTGCGACCAAGACCGCCAACCCCCAATATTTCCTCTTGTATCAGAAAACACGCTATGTGATATACGTATATCTGTACGTGATGTTGCCAAGCTAATCAAAAACCTTGATTCCAGTAAAGCAACTGGCCCTGATGGTATTCCAATTATAGTACTCAAAAAACTTCAACCTGAACTAGCGCCCATACTTACAAAACTGTTTAAACGTTGTCTTAAGGAGAATAGTTTCCCATCTCCCTGGAAAATCTCATCAGTATGCCCTGTATTTAAGAATTCAGGTGATCGCTCATCCCCCTCTCAGTACAGGCCAATAAGTCTCCTGTGCGTCATGAGTAAGTTGCTAGAATCTGTATTAAATACAGAAGTAATCAAACATCTCAACAAAAATAACCTTCTTAGTGACACTCAATATGGTTTCCGTTCTGCTAGATCTACAGCAGATGTCCTTACAGTTATATCGCATAGGATTAGCAAATCTCTCGACGGTGGCAATCTTTCTAGGGCAATTGCTCTTGACATATCTAAAGCCTTTGATAGGGTATGGCATAAAGGTTTACTTCATAAGATCGCTAGCTATGGTATAGCTGGAAAAGTCTTCTCAATTATTAAATCATTTCTTTCTGATAGATTCATAAGAGTAGTAGTTGAGGGGCAAAAATCAGAAGCTCACAATATTAATGCCGGTGTCCCTCAGGGATCCATCCTGGGCCCAACTCTTTTCCTGATCTACATTAATGATCTTCCAAATCATATCCTTACATCATTTGTAGACATTTATGCTGACGACACTACCATTTATGGTACCACATCTAAGACAGTAAACGAGCAAGTTCTCTCCAATTCTCTCTCCTCTGATCTTGAGCACGTAGTACAATGGGGAAAGGAGTGGCTGGTTACTTTTAATGCATCTAAAACCAAGCTTCTCTCTTTACATCATCAACATTCTAATCCACATTTGTCATCAATTGAAATGAATGGCTCTCGTCTTCAGGAGGCCTCAAGTTTTGACAAGCTTCTGGGCTTGACCATTACTCCTGATCTTAAATGGAACACGTATATCAAATCTGTTGCCAAGGCCGCTGGAAAAATGGTGGGATCTTTCTATCGATCCAGTAGATATCTCACTGCTGATGCTATTCTCTATCTATATAAGAGCCAGGTACGTCCAAGGATGGAATACTGTTGCCACATCTGGGCAGGAGCTGCTAGAAAGAATTTGTCCTGCCTTGATAGAGTTCAAAATAGACTTCGTAGCCTTGTAGGAGATGTCCTTTTCTCCTCCTTGCAACCTCTATCTCACAGAAGAGATGTTGCGAGTTTGTCTCTGATGTATCGTTATTTTCATGGAAAGTGTTCAACTGAGCTTCAATCTATGGTCCCCCCTCGCCAAACTTTCACAAGAAACACTCGTCTAGCTGTAAACACTATCAATAATTTCCCCCACTCTTTATCTGTGCCTAAACCTAAACGTAGATTCCATGAACAAAGCTTCTTTCTTAGAACTGCACGCCTGTGGAATTGTCTTCCGTTTTCCTGCTTTCCGGCTGACTACAATATGGTTTTGTTCAAGTCTAAAGTAAATAAGTTCTTGATGAGCCGTTCCATATAAGTTATTAAATTTACCAAATTTTCATTACTAATGATTACTATATTGACCAACTTCTACTGTACACTCTTTAACCCTTATCCTTGAGTGGCCTCTGGGCCTTGATAATGTGGTGATGCCTTTGTAAAAAAAAAAAAAAAAAAAAAAAAAGAAAATGTCTACGATACTAAACATGATGACATCATTTTAAACGGAATGGAGATTTTTAATAGTTAATCTGCACAGTCTTGCTCGGTCATAAAATGCGCTTAAATATATTTTAATTCCTGCAAATTCCGTATTTATTATTACAGAACGAATACTCTATTGAATATTCCCAGCACCTTTTCCGACATAGGAAGGGGAAAACAAGCATTCCCATCCTTAATGACTTCCTCCTTCAAACTCTCATTATTGGAGTTGCAAGATTGCAATTCAAATCCAGCTTCTTTCGACCGGTCATGATCAGAATAATTAATAGACGTGAGCGACTCGAAATAACTACTAGTCTTGACCAGGTTGTCAACGTAAACATTATTGTATAGAACAGTAGAAGCTTCATCATAAGTGAACTATTCAGCATAGTATTTGAGTATGGAACTCAAAATAAACGGACTGGCATTAAAGCCAAAGATAATACATTTATATTTGAAGGTACACAAACGATCGCCATCCACCAGGAAAAATTAAAATGGAATTTTGTCCTGGTCAGTCCTTAGACGGATATACAAAAAGGCCTTCATGAGATCTCCTAGGAACACATGATCGTTTTTTCTTAATTGCTACTAACAAATCCAACAATTTGTCAATCAAATTGACTGCAGAATATGAAGCACCATTCAGGGAAACTCCTCATGCCTTAAAAAAAAAAACAAATGACTTCTGTGGTGACTTTTGCGCCTTTTTAATGACTAAACGATGGGTAATCTAACAATATTTTCCGACCTTCGCCCGGGATACATGTATTGGTTCAATAATGTCCATTTTTCATACTCCTGGAATATATTTATATAGTCTTCATATAGTCCCTTTTTCTTCAAAGAGTTCACCACTCTCTTTAAAATATTCAAGGAAAGTACATAATTCGATTTCACATGAGGTATCTGGTTTTCATCCCAAAGCAGATGAACGTGGTTATCTCCCCTCTCTCATAACAATCGTTTCTTTAAAAACTTCAATTTTGTCTTCCTTGTCGATACAAATCGAATCGAAAAACTCTCAATTAAAATTTCGACAGAATTTCATCAAAATTGGTCTCCAAAGATCTGGAAGCGAATCGAAGTGACGGAATTCAATACTCCATCGATAAGGTAGATTGAACGCTTAGGTAACTCGCGGATTCAATGGAAGAATGTTAATCATCTTTTCCAAACCTTTCACGAAAAGACAACTTATTTGTCCGAAAGGCATTATACCATTTGAAGTTTGCCAAGCAGATCTGTCTAGATAATTAATAGCAGATACTGATTTTAAAAGATTTAAAAGAAATGACCTGGGTGTCATCAGCTACAATCGAAAGCAGTATATTATTATTAAGCGCTCCAGCAGCGTTCCCCACCGTTTGAGCTATTCCACACATAAATAAGAAAGATTTAAAAATAAACCACTTCAAGATATGAATGAATTTGCGTACGCGAAAAATTAATAGAAATATGTCGACAAGTTAAAATTAACATTTTGCATTTCAACTTGCCGACATACGTACACTTTATTCATCGACACAAATAAAAAGTTTACACGTCATAAACCATCCTTGGTGCATGGTTATTATTTCATGTTCATTTCAGTGTTATGTGACCAGTGGTTTTGTAAAGTTTATCGGTTAAATATTTTCACGTACACACACATACATCTACAGTTTTATTCGTATAGATTATTTTTGTAAGATTTAACGGTTAGAAAGACCAGACAAGTATCAAATTGTTATTTTAATAAATATTACTATAATAATATATCAATAATATTAAACATATGACAGTTTATCGTTGTTTCACTCGCTCTTTTTGGCATTCTGGCGCTGTCAACACGTAATTGTGTTTTTGGGTGGTATCCATTGGTGTTTGGTCAATATTTCTTGGGGCTGATGTCACGTTCTCTGAATAGTTGTTTCGGTGGAGGGTTTCTCTTAAATTGTCTATCTCCTCTTGATATACATTTCTTTTACTACATGTTGCTTTTCCTCAATGTTGTAGTCAACAGATGATTTATTTCTATAATATTGATAGTGGGAGTGAAAGTTTAGATACAGTCCAGTGAAAATTGGCTTTCGATACACATACTACATAAACCCTGACTAGTGTGAGCTATCAGCCCATATAGGAACAATAATTTAATATGTTCCTTTTCCATCATAAAATGTATAGGTGGACGGATAGAGTTCACATGATCCAATAATGTTTTAATATCTACCGGGCGAGGCCACATATCACAGCCACATGTTGGTTTTAGTGGTGTTGATCCTAACGGCATTTCCTCAAAGTATTCCACACACACACACACACACACACACGCACACATATATATCTTTCTTTCTGTCTGTCTGTCTCTCTCTCTCTCTCTATATATATAAGTATATATTTTTACTTGTTCTTATATATATATATATATATATATATATATATATATATATATATATATATATATAAGAACAAGTAAAAACATGTTAAACACGCCCTGAAAAAGAGGTAAACATTTAATTTTAAAAAGGAAGCACAAAATAAGTGTATACACACACACACACACACACACACACACATATATATATATATATGTATAATTGGCAATGGTGATCCCATTACCAGACTTTCTCTATATCAGGTCCCATCACGAAGCATCTAGTTTCTACACAGAAAGTCAACATCTCTATTGTATTATCAATTGAGATACAAGTGCGTTACTTCCGTGAAGTATTTAAAGTCAAATCATATCACACTTATAGTCTCATCAGTGGATACTTTCATTACCATAGTCATTACACCAAGATTCATCATCGGCATGGATATGATCATTGTTGATTATTCAATGAAGTGAACTAAATTCTTGACGTACGATGAGGATTTGCCTATGACTTGGGTGATTATATTTACAAGAAATCAACTTAATGGATTGAATACTGAACCCCGCGCACTGACAATGAAACGTCATTGAATGCCATTTTTATGAATCTTGAAAGGGCCGTACATGCTGACCTAGCTATCTGTATTTTGCAGGTGGTATTAGATCTTTTACCTTATTGAGGATCCGTAACATCTTCCTTTCTCTTTTCAAAGTCGGTTTCTTTTTTATTTTACACTAGCTACCAGATCCGATTAGATCTGCCAGTTTTTTGGGATATTTTCTAGCATTGCCTTTGTCTACTGGTAGTATTGTAATATTACTGTCACTGCATATTGACTTGATAGTCAATACTTCTTCATTTGAAAGGTTAGGCTTTGAAAAGTTTTGAATTCTCAATTGGTTCTCTGACTTTGCACTTTAACTCATGGCCTTGTGCCTTGGTTTATTCATATCTAAGTATGGATTCACCTTGGTCGTTGTGGCGAAATTGGGACATTTGTTAAGCACTGATTCTTCAGAAGGAGTTAACTGACGTTACATTTTTTGACAATAGCCTTTATTGGCGAACGGTGGACATGGAGTCTTACATCTTTAGCTTTCATATTTTCCAATTTATGTATTTGCCTAGGTTTTACCTCCTTAAAGTCTTTCTTATATGTTATATCCAAGTATTTTTAGATGCAGGTCTTGTCTTTTCCCAATACAATCCAGTATTCCTGCACATGTATTATCTGCGTTGCAGAGAGGTATTTTATATTTTAATATACATCGGATATACTTTCTAACCATGCTGCCTTTGCTTTATCAGAAACTAAACTTGCAGAGAAATGAATATGTTTTTGCCTCTAGCCTTGAACGCCATTTTTTGCCATTTTAATACTCTTTTTGTATATCTATAATTTTTGATTATCAAGGTAAAGATAAAAACGTCAAATGTCATCTTTTCTTTTTATAGATGTTTAGCGCGAACGCAGACCTCACCAGATAACCGCGACAAACCTTTAATACAAAAGTAATCCAAACATTTAGTCGCTTGTAAAATTGTACTTGCGTAAAATTGTGTTGGTTGCTTTTTGTATGTCTTTATGTGTTGGTTTCTTTGTGTATGTCTTTATTTTCAAGTACATCACACCACAAATAGTGCGTATGTTCTCTATAACACTATAATTATTGCATGCTACAAATATTATATACGTTAACTCACACACAAGAAAGTTTCTATAGGTTATATCTAGCAGACATAAATGATGTATAGGTTATATTTCGAACATCATAAATATTGTATAGATTTTGTGTAGGTTATATCGAACTCACCACAACTATTGTATAGGTTATGTTTAACACAAAACAAATATTGTATAGATTATTTCTTACACACCGTGAATTTTGTAAAGATTACTTTGAGTCTGATCCAATTTTTCCCGATATCGACTTATTTTACGTGTTAATTTTTACTTTTTTTTCATAATTTTTCAAAGGTTTTACTTGTTTTTTTTTTGTCATTTTTCTTCCATGTTTATTCATTTTTACAAACGTTTCCTTTTTTTTCTACATCATTTTAAATTGTTTTTTGTTTGCTTATATGTTTTGTTTTTCTAATTTATTCAGTATTTTTTTTATTTATTCATTTTTATTTTTTCATAAATTCTTAGCCTTTTGTCCTCTCTTTTTGTTTTTTTGTTTTATTTTCATCCTTATTTTTGCATTTTCATTACCATGTCTTCTGCTATTTACGTTTTTATTTATTTTTATTTTATATTTCCCTATTTTATTTCTGTTTCATGTTTTATTTATTTCTATCATTCCAGCGTTGTTCTCATCTGTTCCAAGTTGAAACACGCTTTCATATACAAACACGATTCGGTTTCCCTCGTCTTCTAGCTGGGGAATTCGAGGTTGACTCACACTGGAAAAAGCGGAGGGAGGAAAACAGCGTCTACAGCCAAAGCAGGGGATTTTTCCAATCCCGGTGAGCCAGCCTGCCGATAGAGTGTTTAGGGGTGGGTGTTAACGACACCCCCGAGAGAGGCGCAGTCGGATCAGTTGAACGAGACAATCATAATGAATTCAAAATAACAAAACACAAAACGCAACCACCAAAAAAGTGGAGTAAAAACAAAGTGTAATCATAAAGGAGGCATTAACGATGTGAAGAATCATTTTTGTCTTTAATTCTTAAACATTAGAGAAGCAAATAACATTTACATGGTTATTATTTTTTTCCATATATTGCAATCTATTCAGGTCTTTCGATATTTCTACACAATACATACATACATTCATAAATACATTCATATATATATATATATATATATATATATATATATATATATATATATATATATATATATATGAATGTATATATATATATATATTAATATGTATGAATAAAAAATCAATACGAAAAATATATAAATGTTTATATTTTTCTGTATTTATATTCTGTGTGTTGACGTATAGGAATACAAAAATTTTTTTGAAAAAAAAAAAACAAGAATGTTTCCTTCAAAAGCACATAATTTTCGACCAATCCTTCGATTTTCCTCAGTGTGAATGTATATATGTATGCATGTATATATATATATATATATATACATATATATATATATATATATATATATATATATATATATATATATATATATTTATGTGTGTGTGTGTGTTTCATTTTACTTCAGTCGAAGTTCCCATAAATTGAAGGATAGTTTTCTTAGAACGAACACTTAGTTTTTATATGATATACATAAATAATCGAATAGTTCATAAAAATTCTCAATTACCTCTCAAATCTGAGGTTACTAAAGAAGTTTAAAACACAATTTCCTCTCCCCAATTGATCGTTTAAATATGTTATAGCATACGTTTCTTGTGGTTTCTTCGTCTGGAAATATTCCAGGACTTATTCAACTAGTCTGGTGGAGTATCTAGCTTCGTGTTGTTATTTGAGGTAACATTACTTGGAGAATGGGCACCGCTCCCCGTAAAAGCAAAGGTGGATTAACCATACTGAGAATATTTAATTGGGCCGCAGTTCAACAAGCTATTTTCGGCATGACGTCGGGATTTGATCCTAAGCTGATTCCACTGTTTGGTGGCAGCAGCGCTGAGCAGTCAGTACAGGAATGGATGGAAAAGGCAGAATTAATATGCCAGCTCAGCGGTGTGAAGCGTCTGGAATGCGTGGCTCCAATGCGCCGTGCTGGGAGCGCATACGCTGTATACCAACAGCTAACGGATGAAAAGAAGGCAGATTTCACCTGCATCAAAACACCCTCTACACAGCGTTGGCACTAGATCCGGTTTCTGCATGGAAGGAGTTTATGGCACGCAAGTTACATTCCGGGGAGACGGTTGATGTTTATCTGGCAGAACTGAAGAAGCTTGCGGTCCTGTTCGGAGGAATGTCAGAGAAAGGCCTGATGTGCGAATTTATTGCAGGATTTCCCGCTGGTGTGGAAGATGTGCTCCGAGCCTCATCCCAAGTAGACGAGATGGACATCTCGGAAGTATTAGTGCGGATGCGGATGATACTAAAAAGGAGCCTAAAGACTGTAGACCACGCGGCAACCGTGCAGCCATCACAGGGTGGATCTCAGGACATGGGCTCAGTTACAAGCTGCTACAAGTGTTGTAGGCCCAACCATTTGAACCGTGATTGTCTCTCATCGATTCACTGACTCGAAGGCTTAGCGGGCTTCAGTGCTATAAGTATAAAAACCGGGGACACCTGGCCCGTGCCTGTCCGGAAAACGGGCAAGGGCAGGAAGCTACAGCGCCAGTCTTCTCCCCAGATCGTCACTGAACAAAGCACAGTGACTGTGCGCGTTAACGGGCGTGAATGCCTCGCCATTGTAGACACTGGGTGCACCCAGACCCTGGTGCGCAAGGCATGTTGTGACACTTGGTAAAAGGAGAGAATTCCGGTGATAACTGTGGGTGGCGGGTCGCTGGCCTCTTGTGGGGTGAGCGTCAGCAACATAAGCATCGGCGACGGGCCTGCGGTAGTCGTGCAAGCACTGGTGGTGGACGGGGAGCTGCTTGGATACGACCTACTTCTAGGGATGGATTTGATTACACAGCTGGGTGGAATCACTGTGGACTGCACCGGTAAGATATAGTTCTCTCGACATGAGAAACGTGTTTCCGCCGCAATTACCCTGGACGAGCCTGACTTTCATTCAGATTACGACATAGAAACCAACACGTGGACGGCATCTTGGAAGTGGGCTGGCGATCAACCACCTATATCCTTACGGAACCGACTATCACAGTACCCCTCCAAGGAGGCTCAGGGGGGCAGTATGTAGAAGAACTGCAGACTTGGATCAACAATGGCTGGCTACTTCCATAACCCGAGGATGAGCTCGAGCCCCCATCCCCCGAGGACTGATTCCCCTGATGGCTGTCTTACAAGATAGCAAACAGAATGTCCGACCCGTCATAGACTACCATGAACATGTCGACCCGTACATAGCAGGGGCGGATGTTTGTGCGCTCAAATGAAGGGAATGGCGGCAACAAGTGTCGGACGTGGAAATTTTGGACCTGCGCAGGGCCTACCTACAGAAAAAGAGCTGTGGCCATTTCAGACTGTGGAAATTAAAGGCACTCACTATTGTCTGGCTAGTGTTTAGTCTCAACGTGGCACCAGGCATTATGACGACAATTATGCACGTGATCAGGCAACAGGATGAGGTCGTGCGCCAGGCAACATCGTCTTACATTGACGATATTTTTGTAAATGAGAGCCTCATGTCTGCCCAGTCAGTCAAAGAGCACTTTGAGAACTTCGGACTGACATGCAAGGAACCGGAGCGTCTGCGAGACGGGGCAAAAGTACTTGGCCTGCGCGTGAGCGGTAGCAAGGAGGGGATCTACTGGAGGAGAGATGGTGACGTTCCGGAAGTCCCATCCAACATCACTCGTCGGAGCGTTTTTTCTGTTAGCGGAATGCTGGTGGGCCACTTCTCTGTGTGTGTTTGGCTCAGGATGGCAGTGGCAGCCATAAAACGTTGTGCCACATCCGTATCATTAGGATGGGACAATAAAGTGCACTCCTGAGCATGCTAACAGAAACTGTGGCCAGCGTAACTCGTGACGACCCTGTGCGAGTGAACTGGCGTATTAACGGGAACGAGTTCACGGTCTGGGTGGACGCTAGTTCACTAGCTCTTAGAGTTGCCCTTACGGTTGATGATGATATTATCGGAGACACCTGTTGGCTTTGTCCAGAGAATGACTCTAGGCACATAAACTTGGCCGAATATGAAGCCACATTGAAAGGAGTTACTCTGGCGCTTCAGTGGCAAGCCAGGGTACTACATATTATCATGGACTCTGCGTGCACTCATCGGTGGATAACCTATACATTGACTAGAAGAGCACGGCTTACCACACGGGCAGCGAGTGAGATGTTAATACGAAGACGATACAATCAAAGAGTACAACCTGACTGTAGACGTAACATTGATCAGGTCTGCAAGCAACAGAGCAGATGCGCTGACACGAGTATCACAACGGTGGCTGCTGGCTGATACTCGGGGAGGTTCCGAGACACTGCAACAGCCGTGTGCAGCCGTCGCGTGTAATATTGATGCGGATCGTATCAGTGAGATTCAGCACCCAGGGGTTAAGCGGGCACTATATTTTGCCAAGATGGTTGACCCAGAAGTAAGAAGAGCAGATGTCAAGAGAGCAGTGGAAAGTTGCGAGACATGTCAATGAATCGACCCGGCTCCGATGCAGTGGAAAAAGGGCAAATTGGAGTGAGCGGCACGTGGCAGAGAGTGGGCATGGATATCACACATTACGGTGGCAATCATTTCCTTACCCTCAACGATTGTGGACCTACGTGCTCCGCCGTCTAGAGACCACTCGGGCGGCAGGACCCCTCCTACATTATTCGCCAGCTGTCATCTGTGTTCTTTGATAGAGGCGCGCCCGAAGAGGTGTTGACGGACAATGACCCAGCCTTCTGCAGTCAGCAGGTCAGGCAGTTCCTGAAGGAGTGGGGAGTGCGGCTGCGGCTGCGATGTGCTTATATGCATCTGGCAACGGTATTGCTGAGAGGAGCCATAGCAGCATCAAAAGAATTGCGTCTCAGAAGCCGTATATTAGTTCAACATCACGCCGAGGGATGGCGTCTTTCCAGGAACAGCGACTGCACACGCAATATACCAATACTGAGTCCGAGAAAAGGGAATCTACCCCAAGAGAGAAGTCGCCAACGAGGAAGGACAAGGGTCGTACCCACCAGAGGATCCTGTCTGTGTGAAGCCGCCGGGAAGCCGGAGCACTGACAGATATATACAGGGCCGAGTGACCAATGTGGTGAGTCAGCAATCAATCATGGTTGACCGTGTGCCCCGTCATGTTAGGGACTTGAGGCCGGCGACACAGTTACAACCACCACTGGATGACGGGAGCGACTCTGGGTCTGAGGCCAGTGGGCCATCGCTCTGATTTGCACCATCCTCATCCTCATAAAACAGCGAATTTGGTATTAGTAGCCTCTAAGGAGATGCAGTGTTTTTCGACCCTCAGACTGCAGATGAGAGCGCAAGTGAACAAGAGGCCTGCACAGTCCCCCTTCGAAGAAGCACCAGACGGAAGAGAGCGCCACCTCGCTGCCATCTCTGTGATCATGAGATCAGGGGGATGTGGGGAAAATAGAAACGAACATACGCACGACCTACCTGTGAAGCGCTCACGTGTCTGCCTGTCATGAGCGTTGGACAGGAAAAAGAAAAAGCAAGATGGCGTCTGTGATATTTATCAGAAACGGTCATGTGATCTCGCGAGATTCACGAGGGTTAATGTAATATAAAACAGGTCGCTTAGAGGTGTAGGGAGAGAGCTTTGACTGTTCAGACGCTAAACAGGTGACGTTACAAGACAGACGGTTACTCAGTGCATTGGGACGAGTAAAGGAGGTTACAGTTCTACAACTATGCTAATTTGGATATTTGTTTAAGGTTTACTTGTAGGGAAAATAGCCTCATGCTAGGTTCAGAGAGATCTTAGATAATTGAGGAAAGTGTCTAGTAGGCGACCAAATTCTCTTCTGAAAACACGTTTCGAAATCTAGTGGATGATGCCCTTTATCTTTCTTGCAAACTTTTTCCCACAAAAGAGATGTTGCAAGCCTCTGCTCGATTGTTGTTTTCTATGGCGACTGCTCGTCTGAGCAACAATCTACAGACACCTCTCGTCAAACTTTCACAAAAAATACTCGTTAACTACAACCACTATAAATAATTTCCGACCCTTTCTAACTGTATCTAAATATAAATGTGGATTCCATCAAGTAAGCTTTTAGAATGTCCGTTTGTGGAACTCTATTTCGCTAGCCTGTTTTCCATCTGTCTACCATATGATTGCTTTCAAGTCCAATGTAAACAAGTGTTTGATGAGCCGTCCCCTTTAATAATCAAATTATACCAAATTTGTACTACTAACGATTACTACACTGTTAATCTGATCACTACCGTACACTCCTTAACCTTTATCCTCGAGTGGCTTCAGGTATTGATAAAATGGTGAGCCCCTCGTAATATATATATATATATATATATATATATATATATATATATATATATATATATATGTGTGTGTGTGTGTGTGTGTGTGTGCGTGTGTGTGTGCGTTTCTGTGTAAGGTTAATATGAGAAAATTTTAGCAGTGTGCTCGATTATAATGAAAATTAAAAAAGGAGAGTAATATTTATTTTTTATGTATTACAGAAGATGAGAACAATATAGGTACCCTTGGTTTTAAATCATAAGCAGGGAACTCATAATAAGACTTATATACTGGACTCTCACTAGCCTCTGTTTATGTCTGTCTCCCGGTAAATCGCAGCCCGCACGTCTGACTTTTTAACAATATTTCGACCATCTGTTTTATTTTAACCTTTTGTAATTCTGCTAATATTAGTGTCGTAGGTTAATAAAGAATTTTTTCTTTTATCTGTGGATTTAAGTTGATATAATGCATTCAGTAAATTGTTTTTTTTTTCAATTTGAGTATTTTTAATTTTAATTCTCCGATGCCAAAAGTGGTAAAAAGGCGATCGAGGGTAATTATGACATCAACTTAAGTTCTAAGAAATTATCAAATGATGTTCGAGATCATAGTTTATTTATCTCTATCTACTCGCCGTTGTTCGCAATGTTTTTAGTTGCAATTTGTGTTTTTAAATCTTACGTTTGCTAATTTTATTATATTCCAACGGAAGTAACTCTGCATTAACGATTGGAGAATTACGTCCCCTTTTCTAAGCTGGCGTTAATATTAAAATACTTCCAACCTGGCTTAAGTATTATCGAATTACATATTGTTTTTAACAACATATTGCAAGAATACACAAGAGAAACTAACTGTAGATTCGCAGTGCAAGGTATTTATTATCAAATAAGACTGAACGGAGGGCTCAGAATCTGTCGAATGTTCTCGTTATTCCTGTGTAGATTACTGCGTTGTAGCATTTTGGTCTGAGAGATAAAATGTAAATCTTCCGATACAGTAGACGTTGTATAACATATATAAGACGTTTTAAGCTTATTTACAAACATAACAATTATATGTGGGCGAGTGAACTCGTAAACTACATTAGTGTTATAGATTAGAGAACGTGTGGGAATGAGGTTAGTATGTTTACATACAAATTTCAATGTCTTGTGCTTTCTTTAATAGCAAATAATGGTTCTAATATGTGGGGGATCATTTACAAAGTGAATTAACGTATTTTCGTTTACAATATATTTAAGAACAATAAAAATCTAACACATTACTTATTATGATATATTTAGCCAGTTGACATTACAATCCAAGTACCCCTGAAGCTAGCCTAACATTTTTCCTTCTCATCGACATGACTTACATGTCTTCACAAAATCCCTAACATTTTCCCTCTCCACACTTTCCTAAAAAAGAGAATTTTTAGTTCAATAAAGCAGTAGCCTTGAGTAAATAATACAGATTAAAACTAGATTTGTCGAATTTTTCATCCACACAATATCTCCCTCTCTCTCTTTCTCATATGTATATATATATATATATATATATATATATAATATTATGCGAATAATGGAAATAGTATTCCAACAAAATAGAGAAATAAAAAGGAACATACCAAGTTATATGTTCATCAACGTTTCGTCTTTATTTCGAGACTTCCTCTGGATGAATGAGATTAAGAAAACAAAACACGAAAGAACGCACTTGCAATCGACAATATAATGGAGATGTTGACCTTCTATGTAGAAATTACATAATTCGTGCTGGGATCTGATATATCGGCAGGAAGAAGGTACTGGCCAATGCATACATGGAATACTTTGAGGAAATGACATTAGGATCAACACCACTAAAGCCAACAATGTAGTTGGGATATGTAGATGACACATTCATACTCTGGACCCATCAGGAAGATGATCAAACGTAACTAGACAATGGAACTCGATCCGGCCAACTATACAATTCACGATAGAAAAAGAAAATAACAATAAATCATCATTCCTAGATGTACTGATAATTCGCACAGGTCAAGGGTGTATGTCATCTGTATACTGAAAGCCAACTTTAACTGGACAGTATCTAAACTACAACTCCCATCATCCATATAATTTAAAGAAAGGAATCGTCCGTTGCCTACAACACCGAGCAAAAGTAATATGTAGTAACATCAGTGCATATCAAGAGGGGATGGACAGTTTAAGAGAAACCCTCCATCGAAACAACTATCTAGAGAGCATGATATCAGCTCCAAGAAATCTGGAACAAACACAAAAGGACACGATTCAGAAACTCACCACAGTTTTTATACCATATATGAAGGGCTTGTCTGAAAAAACTTCAACGAATATGTAATCCACATGACATCAAGACAGTATTCAGGAGTGATTCAAATCTCTGGAAACAGCTTGTGAGAGACAAGCCTCCTACAGAAAATCATGACTAAGAACTGTGTATATGAAATCCCATGTAAAAGTGGAAAACTATACAGAGGTGAAACGTGTCTTCCGTTGAAAGTACGCTTAGAAGAACATCGAAAAGCCATAGTACGAGGAGAGACTGAAAAGTCAGATATAACTGACCATATCTGGGAAGAAAAGGGAAACCATCTACCATTATGGGACGAAGTAAAAAATATAGACAGGGATGAACGGTGGAAAGTAAGACGACTGAAAGAAGCAGCGCATATGCTGGGGAATAACCAACTGCTAAGTAGACCTAGTATAGAATTCAATACGATATGGGAACCATTAATTATAAACAATAGATAATATATACAAGTAATAAGTAAAAACATTAATATATACAAGTAATAAGATAGATATACATTAATATATAGTAATAATTAGTAATAAATAGTGATATTTACAACTAGAAATAAACGTAGGTTTAAGGCCCTAAAATTCGTACTAGAATTGTCCGCAAGGACCCGTGGCGCAGTGGTTAGAGTACTGGGAAAAATCAATTGTAAAAGAGATATTCTCCTGAAGGTTGAAGGTTCAATCTTCAGTGTGGCCGACCAAAAATACATTTGCGAATTAGTTAGACAGAACAAGAGCACGCTAAATAGTAAATAAAGGGTTTCGCTCAAATTTCCATCCAAATCCGGAGTTCGACAAGATACACCCGAAGAAGGCCCAAGGTTATATCGACCGAAACGTTTTGAAAATCACTTTAAAGATGAGAACAGTAATCCGATGAACAAAACACCAGTACAAATATTTGAAAATTGTTCATGTGCAAGGTGTGACGCTGTTCTATTTCAGAAACGGAAAAAGACACGTGAAATTCAAATTGGGGTGTGCGTTGTTAAAGAGGGTTTGTTTTAATAACATCATATAGTGATTATTGTTGTTTTAAAAGATATGAACGCAGTTAATATTTTTTCTGGCAAAATTATATATGTTAAACTTAAAATATAGGTGTGTAACAGAAATGAAATGTGTTTTTGTTATGTAATTTATTGATTGAGATTATATGTATTAATTGTTACAGGGGGTGTTTCAATGGTGCGAGAAGGTTAACCTGTGTCTACAATTCTACAAGTAAATTATGTTCTTTTAATAAAAGTTTACTTATTAATGGTGCCATATTATAGAAACCTCTACGTTGTTAAAAGAACATAACTTGGTTTGTTCTTTTTGCATTTCTCTCTCTCTCTCTCTCTCTCTCTCTCTCTCTCTCTCTCTCTCTATATATATATATATATATATATATATATCCCTGAACTCAATATAATGTTAAAGACCGTATATAATCTTATATATCATACTATATATAACAAGCTTCTCCTTATTTATTTAGAATTCAATAAAGCTTCCCCCAACATTCTTTAATTCTTCTTAATCTCTTTCGTCCCTAATGAACCTTACGCTAGACGCCACATCTTCCCCGTGCTACCTTGCACCATCTCTACTCTTCTGATGCGAAGCATTAGGCTTCGAAATGCCCTGGCATAAAGAGTCCCTTTTATCCCCCAAATTTTGCCTGTATTCCATTATTAAATAAATGATCCATTCTATATCTACCTATATATAGTTTTGTGTCTTCATTTCATTCTCTTGTTGTCCTATTGTATAAGCTCCAATAATTATTGCTGAGCTTCGCATTATCTGGATAAGTCTCCTTTGTGGAATTTAACTTTCTTTTTTCCTAAGTATCCTCGTTTTCAATTTACAAAGTTTTAGTTATGGTCTTCTATTTCATCCTTATATAGTTAAATTCTTTTTTATAATGGAAGTCTTTTGAAAAATCGCTTATGCAAATGCTAAGTCTATTTCTCTTTAATAATTTTAGTTAGGGCTTTTTTTTTCTTTTTTTTTTGTAATTAAACATTTTTAGAAGTCGGATTATGTAGCTGCTAAATCTGCCATGGTTAAATTAAGATTTTTTCCTGAAATGTAAACTGCATTCTTCATTTTTAATTTTACATTTTTTTTTCAAAGCTTTCTCCCAAAACTCTGGCCTTGGTAGAGGGAAACTGAAACTTGCTGCTATGGTTTCAAATGATCTGAAATAACAGCAAGGGAAGACTTGATTCCAAATTTTTCTCATATGTGATATCTCCTCTAGGGTACGATTGTGAATATCTCCAGTATCAAATAATCCTTATACACTGTGAAATTTTCTTTATCTGTAAAAACCAAAGAAGGGAAATATAACAAAATAAATACTTGGAATCATGTCTTCCCTTGCTGTTATTTCAGATCATTTGAAATCATAGCAACAAGTTTTATTAGCTCCATCCATCAATTCCAGTAGTTTTAGGGAAATATAAGATATTTTGTAATTTATATGTAAAACTAGGAAAACAAATGACTATGATTATAACATTTTATAGCTGTAAAAAAATCACCAAAATAGGCTCTGGATAATGGATCTCATCGTAAAGGTAAAAATCACATTGCACACAAACCAATTCCGATCATTACTTTTCCAACGAACCTAATAGTCGTTGAGATTTTGAACATAAAATTGCTAAAAAGGTTATATATACACCCCGTGCCAGAATTATATGCAAATCGATATTTTTGTTCTAATTCCGATAGTTTTCAATGTGAAATTTAGTACGTTATATGACAACACTAACACAAGCGCGGATCTTAAATTTTAAAGCTAATCTGCACAGTAATAAACAATTGGCAGCCATGTTGGTGATTTGCATTTTTTAGCGTGCAAACCAAATCATCGAAACATTGATTATTCTAGGTATTTGTAAATTTAGAACAACAATAATAAAGAACAAACAACTTCAATATGGTTTCATAGTACAATCAATATCTTATACAAGAATAAAAAAGCATTGGAAAAAAGTATAGCCCTATAGCTTTTTACAACCGTAATGATGGCACGGAATGAAGATTGGAGAAAAGCTATAGGGCTATACTTTGGATGCAATTCTATTTCCATGTGCCTAGCCATTCATAGCTATCTTGTTTGTATACTTTTTGGCATACCATCCCTATATCCTTTTGCATTTCCAATGCTTTTTTTATTCTTGTTAATTAGTATTTTTACTTACAGTCTTATTTTTAAACTTACATTCATGATAGTATTGTCTTTTTTAGGAGGCGGCTCATTGCCGCCTCCATTAGTAGCAGGTCGCTTCCTGCTGGGTTTTAGGTCTTTGGGTTTGGGGCCTTAGGAGTTGCCTCTTGGTCCTCCATCGGTTCTATATTACATAGAGAGTGCTACCGCCTCTCTGATAAAACAGTTAGAGTATTATAAAGTTCTAAAATGTTCATGGCTTCACTATTAAATTTTTCTTGGTTCATTCTTTGGCGTTTTGGCAAAGATTTGGCAGTTTTTGATATTTATATTTATAATAGTTTGTGCATGAGGCAGCTTTTTTCCCCTTGGGATCCCTGTTATACCGTGCTTTTGAGTCAGCACGTGAGGCAGCCTTCTTTTTTCTGGTTCTTTGTTATAAAGAGCACGTGAGGCAGCTTTTTTCTCCTCAGAATCCCTGTTATACCGTGCTTTTGAGTCAGCACGTGAGGCAGCCTTCTTTTTTTCTGGTTCTTTGTTATAAAGAGCACGTGAGGCAGTTTTTCCCCCTCGGGATCCCTGTTATACCGTGCTTTTGAGTCAACACGTGAGGCAGCCTTCTTTGCCTCAGGATTTGCATGATACTTAATTTTTGTTATTTCAGCATTTTTTCTGATAGTATTCTTTTTGCTCAGATAATACCTTGACTTTGTTTTTTTCATAGTCTATATTTCTCTGAGCTTTTTTACTACGTGCTGACTTTGGCATTTTTTATTAAATATAAATATATAACACTTATGTGTATCTTACTATAATATCACTTATCTTATAGCAAGACAACTCTCGTAGAATTGAGATACTGCCCCGTCACCAATAGTTAAAGTGTGGAACGGTATATACACCAATATGTAGTTGTTATCTTTATATGAAGTCCTAATCAGTGACAGTGTGAGGTTACTTGGTTAATTTATTGTAGTTTATTTTAGAAAACTTACTTGTTTTTATTAGTAGATTGTGTATAGTAGCCACAATATCTAGTTATTTTTGTGGCTAGGGCTTGGATTTTGATTCTTTTTGGTCAGCTTCCAGTGAGTTCTTAGAAGATGACTTTCTTGCAGTTTCTTTTGCGGTTAATTTAACTTATTTCCTTTGGCGTTTGGTGAGTTCTTAGAAGAACTGGTCTGATCTACTTTTCTTAGCGAGCGAAGAGATTCAGCTGCATTTAACAATGGTCGCTATAGTGTATTTTTGCGCATGCGTGAGAATTTCAAGTTTCCTCCTTATTTTTCAATAGTTTGACAGTAGTCATGTGTCTTTCTGCCAAGAGCGACATACGTCAGTGTTAGCCGTGATCGTCTAGAGGTTAGGACCCCACGTTGTGGCCGTGCTAACCTAGGTTCGAATCCTGGTCACAGCATTGACATTTTGTACATATTTTACAGTCCAAAATCTGAAGAATTATTTGTTTTTATAACATAGTTTTTTGACGTCGTACTTGCTGATAGGTTACTCTTATAACAATTTTGATCAACTGAGATAAAGATTTCGTAGTTTCATTAACGCTGGTGGGTTACTGTTTAAAGAAAAAACCTTAACGTTCACCTCAAATATTCAGCGTCCAAGAAATATAGGCCACTGGCAAACTGGAACGTCTGTGAGCATCCGGTGTATTATTTGGAGCTGTCCCTTTTGAGAGAAGTTCCGTGTTCGAAGTGGTCTGTCTACATTGGGTATATAGTGTTTAAAACTTGTTATTACACGTAATCTTATTTAATTATGGAGTTAGCTAAAAAGCGATGGGTCACTGCACTTCTCCGTGTAAAGAGCAGTCGATTGATGCTTGAACTGTTGTCAGAAACCGTTCGTACACCGAGATACATCGTCTCAAAAGAAAGAAGAAAGCAGAAGAAGAAAGAAGAAAGAAGAACAATTGGCCATTTTTGTACCCTTTTTTTTTCTCTCTTTTGACATTTTAACCGACGTTCTGACACTCGCTGGATTCGTAAGACGCTTCTCTGTAAGAATATGTGCTTTTTGAAACTTATAAGTTGATTTTACTTGAGATTTGGATAGTTTTGTTTTGTAGGCGTATATAGGCGTGTACGGAACATCCCTATATAGAGAGTGCTACCGCCTCTCTGATAATTGCCATTTTTATTGACAAGGGCAAAAAGCCTTTGGTCCATTGAAAATGCCAAACTTTCGATTTCATCTGATGAAATGAATTTGGCAGCAATAAGAATAGCATTCCAGAGGTCATCCTTGGAGTTGTACTGCCTTCCTCCGGAGTAAATATTTTGTTTCAAGATGCTCCACAGATTTTTGATGGGATTTAAATCTGGAGAACAGGCTGGCCATCGCATTATTTTCTCATGTCTGGCAAAAACTCTCTCTAAATATTCAGTGGCTATTTTTGCAGAATGAGACGGTGCATTATCATGCATGAATACCATCTTTTTCCAGAATGCCAAATTCTTCTTCTTGTGCCAAGGTTCCAAGTATTCCTTAATGAAGTCAATGTAGAGTTTGGCAGAAATTTTCACTCCATCTGCGACTGAATGGTCCTACCAGCTCAGTGGCAATGATTGCTGCCGAGAACATTAAACCACCACATCCTTGTTGACGCCTGATCCTTTGGGGCTGTAGACCCTCATTATGGTACCATCCTCCCCTCCACCCATCGGGTCCATTAACGGTCGCTCGACACTCATCAGTGAACAAAACAGTTTGAAAATTCATCTTCATCTTCTTGCCCACTCCATCCTCTTTTTCTTGTGGATATCCTTCAATTGAGGGCGGACCTCTGGCTTTCTAAATTTTGCAATCGTCCTCAGGACACGGCAACGAAAATTTGGGCAAAATTTTGGGGCACTTCAGTAACGCCAGCTTTTTAAAAAACTTGTTTGCTAGTCTCAAGTGCGTTACGGCGAACTTCTCTCTTAATCTTGATCATTGTTCAACGTGGCATATGATATCTTACGAAATTTCCCTTTGTCAGAACGTCCGTTGCAAAGGGGAGAGCTAGTACAATATTTTCTGATTGTACGATGATTACGGTGACATTCTTTGGCAATTTCTAAGGTGGAAATCTTATTATGGAGACTTTGAACAACTAAAGACTTCTCAGCTTGACTTAAAGCACTTTTGGGTCCCATATTGCATATAAAGTTGGCACGCTGAAAAAAAAACTGCATGTCACCAAAATGGCTGCCGTTCGCTCGCTATTACGCAGATCGGCTTAATATTTTATATCTGCGCATGTGTTTGTGTTGCCGTATGACGTGCGAAGTTTCACGAATTTTCATCGAAGACTAGCGGAGTTAGAACAGAAATATCGATTTGCATATAATTATTGGACGGGGTGTATATATATATATATATATATATATATATATATATATATATTCATAGCCAAATTGAAATGCTCATATCATTGGTTCTATGGGACGATACGGCATGCAAGCTTTTTAAGATTATAATACTATCATATGGTTAACATTTTATGACAATTGATAAAAAAAACCTATATTTTGAAACCAATAAAATATGCCAAAATATGCCTACATTTGTATATATAGTGTCCTGCAAGCCAGCTTACGTTTTGCTGCTTCGGTTGTCTCTCTTGTTGCTTGCCGGACCGCTAATAATGTATATATATATATATATATATATATATATATATATATATATTATATATTTATTTATATATTTTATATATATATATATATATATTATATATTTATTTATATATTTTATATATATATATATATATTATATATTTATTTATATATTTTATATATATATATTTATATATGTATATATTTATGTATATATATATTTATATATGTATATATTTATATATATATTTATATATATATTTATATATATTTATATACGTGTATATTTATATATATATTTGTATATATATTTATATATATTTATATATATAAATATATATACAAATATATATATAAACATACACGTATATAAATATATATAAATATATATATATATATATATAAATATATATAATATACACATAACACCTAGTATAGAAGGGAAGATTATTAGGAGGGCCAATACTTGCCACTCATTGAACTCACCATGTCCATTATGCTTATCAGAAAAACTTGAGATAACTAGGTTTAAAGACAGAGAAAAATTATTAAATATTAAAAAAGAAACTGCTATATCCTGAAAACATTTCAGAATACACGCACTTTAAGAACTCTAAATTAGTAGACTAGAACAATAATGAGTACAACTAACCCCCATCAAATAACCCCTTCCCCCACAAAGAGGATAAGTGAGGTCGCAACTATGATCATACCGGTATGGGTTACGTAAGTCGCTTAATATTCTACTTCATCGAGCAGTTATGGTATTACTAACCGAAACAAGTACCTGTATTAAGGTATATTTGTGACCAAACGAGTAATAGATTGTTTTTGAGTGAACCTCGTAATAATGCATGCATATCGATATTTTTGGGTGTGTGCATGTATGGATATAGGATCTTTGTATACTCGGGTAGGAAAAGCAATTTATATAAAAAAAAAAATGAAGAAATATATAGATGAAAGAAAGTAAGGAATGAAGGGTGAATGAAAGAAAAAGGAAATTAGGGTGAATAAACAAAGATGAAGGTAAGTACTACAATATATAAGCTTATATACTCGGTTTGTATAACCTAAATACTCTGATTTCTGTCATGTGTCATTATATATTATTATTGTATCGTGATACATCTTATGTATATCTGCCTTACCATCGAAAGAGTGTTTGCTTAATATGAGGATAGGCCTATGAACTTCATGCTGAATTCAATATAAACTTTTACGTAGTGTAAATTTTTACGAAAAAACCTATAACTTAGGAACATGTAACAAGCGGGTGGGGCTATGAAATATAACTATGCGTGTAGAGTTTGATTGAAAAAGGGAATTTATATGGTAAATGTATTCATGTCTGTCTCTACTTTAGATGTATCATTTGGTGGCAAGGTACAGGTATATATGTATATGTATATATTTGTGTGAGTATGTATGTATAAGTGTATTTTAGGTATGCAGGTATGTTTGTATATTTTTATATATATGTGTATCTATATATATGTGTGTATGTTTGGATATGGATGTATTTCTGTGTGTATTGTATGTAGATGTATGTATATGCATATATATTTTCTGAAGTATTAGAATAGGCTGCCTCGTATATGATTGTTGTAACAATATAGACTGCAAGAATGTATGAATGTCCGAATGTTGTTTATATATATGTTATATGTGTATGTATATGTGTGCATGTAAATATATGTATATATGTGTGTATATATATGTATGTATGTGTGTATGTGTGTGTGTTTATATATATATATATGTATGTATGTGTGTATGTATATATATATGTACACCCGTCTGGAGTGTGATAGCATACTATTGAATGTATGAAGGGGTTACCACGCTACAGAAGTAAAGAAAAACGCTATTATTCGTCTCTGTATGTCTGTAATGTGTGTGTGTGTATATATGCGCGGGTCTGGCAAAATCTAGACATTTATAAGTATATTGATATATGTATATAGGTACATGTGGTATTTAGATAACTTTCGTGTTTTATATTTATTCATAGTTTGTTTGTTTATTTGTTTTAATTTTATTTTATTTTTATTTTTATTTCATTTTATTTATTTTTGTCTTGTCTTATTTACCTTAATGTAATTTTAGCTCTATTCCTACGTAGTTTCAGAGTTATTGTCTAGTTTCAGTATGTGTGTTGTGAAAAAAAAAAAAGCGTACAGCATGGATTCGCTTTTGGATATACGTATTAATGTGTGTGTGTGTGTGTGTGGCGGTCTCATTGTATATGTGTGTTGTATGTGTGTTGCATGTGTGTGTGGGTGGATGTAGATTAAAAGGCACCGGTCAGTACTTAGCTGACCATCGTTAAGGTTCTTAACTTACAGACTCCAAGACAAGAAAACTAAATTCTCAAGTACCTTATGCCATAAAAAACCAAAAGTTAGCTTGGAAAGGGAAAGAAAAAGATGTTTATTATCTTCAAAAGACCTCACTCATCCATTTATCATATTTTATGACTCCCACCCAGGTTGCATGCTAACTTGATAAACGAAATAGGAAAATGTATTTGGTGGAAATATCACTTTCGACGGTAATTCTTGGCCTGAAGACGTAATCCCCCAACGTGGGTGATTACAGAAACATGTATGCACATATGTAGCCATTAATGTTTGTATAAATAAAATTAATATACCTGCTCTGTTCACTCATTGAGCACTATTTTGGTAGACACATGTTGTTTCATTTGATGTACTTCTAGGAAACTAAACTCTACTGGCTATATATATATATATATATATAAATATATATATTTATATATATATTTATATATATATTTATACATATATTTATATATATATTTATATATATATTTATATATATATTTGTATATATATTTATATATATATTTGTATATATATTTATATAAATATATATTTATATAAATATATATATATATTTATATATTTTATATAGATATTTATGTATATACATTCATATATATATATATATATATATATATATATATATATATATATATATATATATATATATATTAGCTGTCTTCACTTAGAGTTCGTCGTATAATTAAATGTAACGCGCGGTTTATTTTATAAATAATTCACTAAAGTTGCGTATTCGAAAACAAGTTTATTTTGTAAAAAGTATTCTGAAACTCCAACATTAACATTGTTCGTTAATGTCTTCACGTCGTTTATTTCTTTTTTGCTTTCATTGTTCCTTTTAAAACTGATATTGTTCAGCATTTGAATTTAACAACGCTACAGTAGGAAAAAAAGAAGAATTCAAAACATAGTAAAATATATTAGCCTTATTTTTATTTTTATTCCAGTAGAAGTTAATACAACTGTAATATCTGTAGTACACATCAAAATAGCAAGACTTTGTAAAAGCAATACAGAAATATTTAGAAGAAACCTTTTTTTTTTCGTGAAAAACGCTTTTATATAAATAAAGGCGAAATGTTCATATGCGTAAATAGAGAAAATCCAGATGTCAGTGCAATAATTCGATTGCTTTGCATTTGCATAATGTAAATAAATATCTCGTTGTCCACGAATATTGACACGTGTATTATTAGAAGATCAGCAACGAAATATATATGTTATCATCTTTCACCCGCATCGAAAAAATGAACTGGCACGATTTCAAAATGAATTTTAACAAAATCATTCATTTCTATCATCCCATCGACTAAAAAGTATCGAATTCAAAAAGTGACATTCATCGTTTTGATTTGAATGCTAAGGAAGCAGAGAATATTATTTTTTTTGAAACATTTGTAATATTTTGATTCTTCGTTGAAATGAATATTTTTCATTTTAACTTGCCATCACATTTCTGTATGTATAATTTATCAATCCAAACAAAGATTTTATGCGTCATAAACAATCCTTTGTTTATGATTACTATTTCCTGTTAATTGTCGTGTTATGTGACAATTAGTTTATGAGTTAAACATGCACATACATCTACTGTTTTATTTGTATAGATTATTACTACACATGCGCATATACTACATATACATATATATATATGTATATATATATGTACATAAATATATCTATATTTATATATATATATATATTACTGACTAATTATTGCTATATATTAATGTATGTACATTATCTATTATTTATATAATAATCATTCCCACGTAGTATTAAATACTATATAAGGTCTACTTAATAGGTTATCATAATCCAGCATATGCAGTTCTTTGGGCCATCTTACTCTCCACAGTTCTTTTCTGTCTATAATTTTACTTTGCCTGCGTAGTTAAAACATGCAGTAATAAATAGTGATATATAATAAGTAATTATTAGTAAGATTGAACATCTAGAAAACTAAATAGATACACAGCTTTTACAAATTTGTATTGGAATTGTTAGCAATACCCCGTGGCGCCGTGCATTGACAACTTTCTTTCTATCATTATGATATATATATATATATATAAATATATATATATATATATATATATATATATATTTCAACTAAGAAAAACTTTGTAAAAGTGCACCAAAATGTACATAACTAAAATGTACATAACCCAAATGTAAATAACTAAAATATACATAACCAAAATATACATAATTAAAATATACATAAGGAAAATGTGCATAACTAAAATATACATAACTAAAATGTACATAACCAAAATGCACATAACTAAAATGTACATCACCAAAATGTAAATAACTAAAATGTACATGAATAAAATAAACATAACTAAAATGTACACAACGAAAATGTACATAACTAAAATGTACATGAATAAAATGTGCATAACTAAAATGTACATAACTAAAATGTACATAACTAAAATGTACATAACTATATGTACATAACTAAAATATACATAACTAACATACACAAAACTAAAATGTACATAACCAAAATGTACATACCTAAAATGTACTAAAATTAAAATGAACATAACTAAAAGTTACATAAATAAAATGTAAATAACTAAAATGTTCTTAACGAAAATGTACATAACAACAATGTACATAACTAAAATGTACATAACTAAAATGTACATAACTAAAATGTACATAACAAAAATGTACATAACTAAAATGTACATAGCCAAAATAAACATAACTAAAATGTACATAACTAAAATGTACATAACTAAAATGTACATAACAAAAAAGTACATAACTAAAATATACATAGCCAAAATAAACATAACTAAAATGTACATAGCCAAAATAAACATAACTAAAATGTACATAACTAAAATGTACATAACTAAAAGTTACATAACCAAAATGTACATAACTATATGTACATAACTAAAATGTACATAACTAAAATATACATAACTAAAATGTACATAACTAAAATGTACATAACTAAAATATACATGACTAAAATGTACATAACTAAAATGTACATAACTAAAATGTACATAACTAAAATATACATAACCAAAATGTACATAACTATATGTACATAACTAAAATGTACATAACTAAAATGTACATAACTAAAATGTACATAACTAAAATATACATAACGAAAATGTACATGAATAAAATATACATAACTAAAATATACATAACTAACATGTACATAACTATATGTACATAACTAAAATGTACATAACTAAAATATACAAACCTAAAATGTACATAACTATATGTACATAACTAAAATGTACATAACTAAAAGTTACATAACTAAAATGTACATAACTAAAATATACATAACTAAAATGTACATAACTAAAATGTACATAACAAAAAAATATACATAACTAAAATGTAGATAACTAAAATATACATCACTAAAATGTACATAACTAAAATGTACATAACTAAAATGTACTTAACTAAAATGTACATAACTAAAAGTTACATAACCAAAATGTACATAACAATATGTACATAACTATATGTACATAACTAAAATATACATAACTAAAATGTACATAACTAAAATGTACATAACTTAATGTACATAACTAAAATGTACATAACTAAAATGTACATAACTAAAATGTACATAACTAAAAGTTACATAACCAAAATGTACATCACTATATGTACATAACTAAAATGTACATAACTAAAATATACATAACTAAAATGTACCTAACTAAAATGTACATAACCAAAATGTACATAACTAAAATGTACATAACTAAAATGTACATAACTGAAATGTACATAACTAAAATGTACATAACCAAAATGTACATCACTATATGTACATAACTATATGTACATAACTAAAATATACATAACTAAAATGTACATAACTAAAATGTACATCACTTAAATGTACATAACTAAAATGTACATAAATAAATGTACATAACTTAAATGTACATAACTAAAATGTACATAACTAAAATGTGCATAACTAAAATGTACATAACTAAAATGTACATAACTAAAATGTACATAACTTAAATGTACATCACCAAAATGTACATAACTAAAATGTACATAACTAAAATGTACATAACTAAAATGTACATAACTAAAATGTACATAACTTAAATGTACATAACTAAAATGTACATAACTGTAATGTACATAACTAAAATGTACATAACTAAAATGTACATAACTTAAATGTACATCACCAAAATGTACATAACTTAAATGTACATAACTAAAATGTACATAACTAAAATGTACATAACTAAAATGTACATAACTAAAATGTGCATAACTAAAATGTACATAAATAAATGTACATAACTTAAATGTACATAACTAAAATGTACATAACTAAAATGTGCATAACTAAAATGTACATAACTAAAATGTACATAACTAAAATGTACATAACTTAAATGTACATCACCAAAATGTACATAACTTAAATGTACATAACTAAAATGTACATAACTAAAATGTACTTAACTAAAATGTACATAACTTAAATGTACATAACTAAAATGTACATAACTAAAATGTACATAACTAAAATGTACATAACTTTAATGTACATCACCAAAATGTACATAACTTAAATGTACATAACTAAAAAGTACATAACTAAAATGTACATAACTAAAATGTACATAACTTAAATGTACATCACCAAAATATACATAACTAAAATATACATCACTAAAATGTACATAACTAAAATGTACATAACTAAAATATACATAACTAAAATGTACATAACTAAAATGTACATAACTAAAATGTACATAACTAAAATATACATCACTAAAATGTACATAACTAAAATGTACATAACTAAAATGTACATCACCAAAATGTACATAACTTAAATTTACATGACTAAAATATACATAACTAAAATATACATAACTAAAATGTACATAACTAAAATGTACATAACTAAAATGTACATAACTAAAATGTACATAACTAAAATGTACATGAATAAAATAAACATAACTAAAATGTGCATAACTAAAATGTACATAACTAAAATGTACATAACCAAAATGTACATACCTAAAATGTACTAACATTAAAATGAACATAACTAAAAGTTACATGAATAAAATGTACATAAATAAAATGTAAATAACTAAAATGTTCTTAACGAAAATGTACATAACTAAAATGTACATAACTAAAATGTACATAACTAAAATGTACATAACTAAAATGTACATAACTAAAATGTGCATAACTAAAATGTACATAACTAAAATGTACATAACTAAAATGTACATAACTAAAATGTACATAACTAAAATGTGCATAACTAAAATGTGCATAACTAAAATGTACATCACTAAAATGTACATAACTAAAATGTACATAACTAAAATGTACATAACTAAAATGTACATAACTAAAATGTGCATAACTAAAATGTACATAACTAAAATGTACATAACTAAAATGTACATAACTAAAATGTACATAACTAAAATGTGCATAACTAAAATGTGCATAACTAAAATGTACATAACTAAAATGTACATAACTAAAATGTACATAACTAAAATGTACATAACTAAAATGTGCATAACTAAAATGTACATAACTAAAATGTACATAACTAAAATGTACATAACTAAAATGTACATAACTAAAATGTACATAACTAGAATGTACATAACTAAAATGTACATAACTAAAATATACATAACTAAAATGTACATAACTAAAAGTTACATAACCAAAATGTACATAACGAAAATGTACATAACCAAAATGTACATCACTATATCTACATAACTAAAATGTACATAACTAAAATATACATAACTAAAATGTACATGACTAAAATGTACATAACTAAAAGTTACATAACCAAAATGTACATAACTATATGTACATAACTAAAATGTACATAACTACAATATACATAACTAAAATGTACATAACTAAAATGTACATAACTAAAATGTACATAACTAGAATGTACATAACTAAAATGTACATAACTAAAATGTACATAACTAAAATATACATAAGTAAAATGTACATAACTAAAAGTTACATAACCAAAATGTACATAACTAAAATGTACATAACAAAAATGTACATAACTATATGTACATAACTAAAATGTACATAACTAAAATATACATAACTAAAATGTACATAACTAAAATGTACATAACTAAAAGTTACATAACTAAAAGTTACACAACCAAAATGTACATAACTATATGTACATAACTAAAATGTACATAACTAAAATATACATAACTAAAATGTACATAACTATATGTACATAACTAAAATGTACATAACTAAAATATACATAACTAAAATGTACATAACAAAAATGTACATAACTAAAATGTACATAACTAAAATGTACATAACTAAAATGTACATAACTAAAAGTTACATAACCAAAATTTACATAACTATATGTACATAACTATATGTACATAACTAAAATATACATAACTAAAATGTACATAACTAAAATGTACATAACTTAAATGTACACAACTAAAATGTACATAACAAAAATGTACATAACTAAAATGTGCATAACTAAAATGTGCATAACCAAAATGTACATAACTATAATGTACATAACTAAAATGTACATAACTAGAATGTACATTACTAAAATGTACATAACTAAAATGTACATAACTAAAATGTACATAACTAAAATGTACATAACTAAAATATACATAACTAAAATGTACATAACTAAAATGTACATAACTAAAATATACATGACTAAAATGTACATAACTAAAATGTACATAACTAAAATGTACATCAGCAAAATGTACATAACTAAAATGTACATATCTAAAATGTACTAACATTAAAATGAACGTAACTAAAATGAATAAAATGTACATAACTAAAATGTACATAACGAAAATATACCTAACGAAAATGTACATAACTAAAATGTACATGAATAAAATGTACATAACTAAAATGCACATCACGAAAATATACATAACCAAAATATACACGACCAAAATGTACATAACTAAAATGTACACACCAAAAATACACATAACTAAAATGTACATAACTTAAATGTACATAACTAAAATGTACATAACTAAAATGTACATAACCAAAATGTACATAACTATATGTACATAACTAAAATGTACATAACTATATGTACATAACCAAAATGTACATAACTATATGTACATAACCGAAATGTACATAACTATATGTACATAACTTAAATGTACATAACTTAAATATACATAACTAAAATGTACATAACTAAAATGTACATAACTAAAATGTACATAACTAAAATGTACATAACTAAAATATACATAATTAAATGTACATAACTAAAATATACATAATAACAATACACATAACTAAAATGTACATAACCAAAATGTACATACCTAAAATGTAATTAAATTAAAATGAACATAACTAAAAGTTACATAAATAAAATGTACATAAGCAAAATGTTCTTAACTAAAATGTACATAACTAAAATGTACATAACTAAAATGTACATAACTAAAATGTACATAACTAAAATATACATAAATAAAATGTACATAACTTAAATGTACATAACCAAAATGTACATAACTAAAATGTACATAACTAAAATGTACACAACTAAAATATACATAACTAATATGTACATAACAAAAATGCGCATGACTAAAATGTAAATAACTAGAATATACATAGCTGTAATGTACATAACAAGAATTACATGATTAAAATATACATAACTAAAATGTACATAACTAAAATATAAATGACTAAGATGTAGATAACTAAAATGTACATAACTAAAATGTGCATAACTAAAATGTACATAACTAAAATATACATAACTAAAATGTACATAACTAAAATATACATAACTAAAATGTACATAACTAAAATATACATAACTAAAATGTACATAACTAAAATATACATAACTAAAATGTACATAACTATATGTACATAACTAAAATGTACATAACTAAAATATACATAACTAAAATGTACATAACTAAAATGTGCATAACTAAAATGTACATAACTAAAATGTACATAATTAAATGTACATAACTATAATGTACATAACTAAAATGTGCATAACTAAAATGTACATAACTAAAATGTACATAACTAAAATGTGCATAACTAAAATGTACATAACTAAAATATACATAACTAAAATGTTCATAACTAAAATGTACATAACTAAAATATACATAACTAAAATGTACATAACTAAAATGTACATAACTAAAATGTGCATAACTAAAATGTACATAACTAAAATGTACATAACTAAAATGTACATAACTAAAATGTACATAACTTAAATGTACATCACTAAAATGTACATAACTAAAATGTACATAACTAAAATGTACATCACTAAAATGTACATAACTAAAATATACATAACTAAAATATACATAACTAAAATGTACATAACTAAAATGTACATAACTAAAATGTGCATAACTAAAATGTACATAACTTAAATGTACATAACTAAAATGTACATAACTAAAATGTACATAACTAAAATGTACATAACTAAAATGTGCATAACTAAAATGTACATAACTAAAATGTACATAACTATAATGTGCTTTACAAAAATGTACATAACTAAAATGTACATAACTAAAATGTACATAACTAAAATGTACATAATTAAAATGTACATAACTATAATGTGCATTACTAAAATGTACATAACTAAAATGTACATAACTAAAATGTACATGACTAAAATGTACATAACTAAAATGTACATAACTAAAATATACATAACCAAAATGTACATAAATAAAATGTACATAACTAAAATGTACATAACTAAAATGTACATAACTAAAATGTATATAACTAAAATGTACATAACTAAAATGTACATAACTAAAATGTACATAACTAAAATGTGCATTACTAAAATGTACATTACTAAAATGTACATCACGAAAATGTACATAACTAAAATATACATAACTAAAATGTACATAACTAAAATGTACATAACTAAAATGTACATAACTAAAATGTACATAACTAAAATGTACATAACTATAATGTGCATTACTAAAATGTACATAACTAAAATGTACATAACTAAAATGTACATAACTAAAATGTACATAACTAAAATGTACATAACTATAATGTACATAACTAAAATGTACATAACTAAAATGTACATAACTAAAATGTACATAACTAAAATGTACATAACTATAATGTACATGACTAAAATATACATAACTAAAATGTACATAACTAAAAGTTACATAACTAGAATGTACATAACTAAAATGTACATAACTAAAATGTACATAACTAAAATGTACATAACTAAAATGTACATAACTAAAATGTACATAACTAAAATGTACATAACTAAAATGTACATAACTAAAATGTACATAACTAAAATGTACATAACTAAAATGTACATAACTAAAATGTACATTACAAAAATGTACATAACTATAATGGGCATTACTAAAATGTACATAACTAAAATGTACATAACTAAAATGTACATAACTAAAATGTACATAACTAAAATGTACATAACTAAAAGTTACATAACTAGAATGTACATAACTAAAATGTACATAACTAAAATGTACATAACTAAAATGTACATAACTAAAATGTACATAACTAAAATGTACATAACTAAAATGTACATAACTAAAAGTTACATAACTAGAATGTACATAACTAAAATGTACATAACTAAAATGTACATAACAAAAATGTACATAACTATAATGTACATAACTTAGATATACATAACTAAAATGTACATAACTAAAATGTACATAACTAAAATGTACATAACTAAAATGTACATAACTAAAATGTGCATAACTAAAATGTACATAACTAAAATGTACATAACTAAAATGTACATAACTAAAATGTACATAACTAAAATGTACATAACTAAAATGTGCATAACTAAAATGTACATAACTAAAATGTACATAACTATAATGGGCATTACTAAAATGTACATAACTATAATGTGCATTACTACAATGTACATAACTAAAATGTACATAACTAAAATGTACAAAACTAAAATGTACATAACTAAAATATACATAACTAAAATATACATAACTAATATGTACATAACAAAAATGCGCATGACTAAAATGTAAATAACTAAAATATACATAACTGTAATGTACATAACAAAAATTATATGATTAAAATATACATAACTAAAATGTACATAACTAAAATATACATGACTAAGATGTAGATAACTAAAATGTACATAACTAAAATGTACATAACTATAATGTGCTTTACAAAAATGTACATAACTAAAATGTACATAACTAAAATGTACATAACTAAAATGTACATAATTAAAATGTACATAACTATAATGTGCATTACTAAAATGTACATAACTAAAATGTACATAACTAAAATGTACATGACTAAAATGTACATAACTAAAATGTACATAACTAAAATATACATAACCAAAATGTACATAAATAAAATGTACATAACTAAAATGTACATAACTAAAATGTACATAACTAAAATGTATATAACTAAAATGTACATAACTAAAATGTACATAACTAAAATGTACATAACTATAATGTGCATTACTAAAATGTACATAACTAAAATGTACATCACGAAAATGTACATAACTAAAATATACATAACTAAAATGTACATAACTAAAATGTACATAACTAAAATGTACATAACTAAAATGTACATAACTATAATGTGCATTACTAAAATGTACATAACTAAAATGTACATAACTAAAATGTACATAACTAAAATGTACATAACTATAATGTACATAACTAAAATATACATAACTAAAATGTACATAACTAAAAGTTACATAACTAGAATGTACATAACTAAAATGTACATAACTAAAATGTACATAACTAAAATGTACATAACTAAAATGTACATAACTAAAATGTACATAACTAAAATGTGCATAACTAAAATGTACATAACTAAAATGTACATAACTAAAATGTACATAACTAAAATGTACATAACTAAAATGTACATAACTAAAATGTACATAACTAAAATGTACATAACTAAAATGTACATAACTATAATGGGCATTACTAAAATGTACATAACTAAAATGTACATAACTAAAATGTACATAACTAAAATGTACATAACTAAAATGTACATAACTAAAATGTACATAACTAAAAGTTACATAACTAGAATGTACATAACTAAAATGTACATAACTAAAATGTACATAACTAAAATGTACATAACTAAAATGTACATAACTAAAATGTACATAACTAAAATGTACATAACTAAAAGTTACATAACTAGAATGTACATAACTAAAATGTACATAACTAAAATATACATAACTAAAATGTACATAACTATAATGTACATAACTAAAATATACATAACTAAAATGTACATAACTAAAATGTACATAACTAAAATGTGCATAACTAAAATGTACATAACTAAAATGTACATAACTAAAATGTACATAACTAAAATGTACATAACTAAAATTTACATAACTAAAATGTGCATAACTAAAATGTACATAACTAAAATGTACATAACTATAATGGGCATTACTAAAATGTACATAACTATAATGTGCATTACTACAATGTACATAACTAAAATGTACATAACTAAAATGTACATAACTAAAATGTACATAACTAAAATATACATAACTAAAATATACATAACTAATATGTACATAACAAAAATGCGCATGACTAAAATGTAAATAACTAAAATATACATAACTGTAATGTACATAACAAAAATTATATGATTAAAATATACATAACTAAAATGTACATAACTAAAATATACATGACTCAGATGTAGATAACTAAAATGTACATAACTTAAATGTACATAACTAAAATGTACATCACTAAAATGTACATAACTAAAATGTACATAACTAAAATGTACATAACTAAAATGTGCATAACTAAAATGTACATAACTAAAATGTACATAACTATAATGTGCTTTACTAAAATGTACATAACTAAAATGTACATAACTAAAATGTACATAACTAAAATGTACATAACTATAATGTGCATTACTAAAATGTACATAACTAAAATGTACATAACTAAAATGTACATAACTAAAATGTACATAACTAAAATGTACATAACTAAAATGTAAATAACTAAAATATACATAACTAAAATGTACATAACTAAAATGTACATAACTAAAATGTACATAACTAAAATGTAAATAACTAAAATGTACATAACTAAACTGTACATAACTAAAATGTACATAACTATAATGTGCATTACTAAAATGTACATAACTAAAATGTACATAACTAAAATGTACATAACTAAAATGTACATAACTAAAAGTTATATAACCAAAATGTACATAACTATATGTACATAACTAAAATGTACATAACTAAAATATACATAACTAAAATGTACATAACTAAAATGTACATAACTAAAATGTACATAACTTAAATGTACATAACTAAAATGTACATAACAAAAATGTACATACCTAAAATGTACTTAAATTAAAATGAACATAACTAAAAGTTACATAAATAAAATGTACATAAGTAAAATGGTCTTAACTAAAATGTACATAACTAAAATATACATAACTAAAATATACATAACTATAATGTACATAACTTAAATGTACATAACCAAAATGTACATAACTAAAATGTACATAACTAAAATGTACATAACTAAAATATACATAACTAAAATATACATAACTAATATGTACATAACAAAAATGCGCATGACTAAAATGTAGATAACTAAAATATACATAACTGTAATGTACATAACAAAAATTACATGATTAAAATATACATAACTAAAATGTACATAACTAAAATATACATTACTAAGATGTACATAACTAAAATGTACATAACTAAAATATACATAACTAAAATGTGCATAACTAAAATGTACATAACCAAAATGTACATAACCAAAATGTACATAACTAAAATGTACATAAATAAAATATGCATAACTAAAATGTACATAACTAAAATGTACATAACTAAAATGTACATAACTAAAATATACATAACTAAAATGTGCATAACTAAAATATACATAACTAAAATGTACATAACTAAAATGTACATAACTAAAATGTACATAACTAAAATGTACATAACTATAATGTACATAACTAAAATGTACATAACTAAAATTTACATAACTAAAATGTTCATAACTAAAATGTACATAACCAAAATGTACATAACCAAAATGTACATAACTAAAATGTACATAAATAAAATATGCATAACTAAAATGTACATAACTAAAATGTACATAACTAAAATGTACATAACTAAAATGTACATAACTAAAATGTACATAACTAAAATATACATAACTAAAATGTACATAACTAAAATGTACATAACTAAAATGTACATAACTAAAATGTGCATAACTAAAATGTACATAACTAAAATGTACATAACTAAAATGTACATAACTAAAATGTACATAACTAAAATATACATAACTAAAATGTACATAACTAAAATATACATAACTAAAATGTACATAACTAAAATGTACATAACTAAAATGTACATGACTAAAATGTACATAATAAAATATACAAAACTAAAATGTGCATAACTAAAATATACATAACTAAAATGTACATAACTAAAATGTACATGACTAAAATGTACATAACTAAAATGTACATAACTTAAATATGCATAACTAAAATGTGCATAACTAAAATGTACATAACCAAAATGTACATAACCAAAATGTACATAACTAAAATGTACATAAATAAAATATGCATAACTAAAATGTACATAACTAAAATGTACATAACTAAAATGTACATAACTAAAATGTACATAACTAAAATATACATAACTAAAATGTACATAACTAAAATGTACATAACTAAAATGTACATAACTAAAATGTGCTTAACTAAAATGTACATAACTAAAATGTACATAACTAAAATGTACATAACTAAAATGTACATAACTAAAATATACATAACTAAAATGTACATAACTAAAATATACATAACTAAAATGTACATAACTAAAATGTACATAAGTAAAATGTACATAACTAAAATATACATAACTAAAATGTACATAACTAAAATGTACATAACTAAAATGTACATAACTAAAATGTGCATAACTAAAATGTACATAACTAAAATGTACATAACTAAAATGTACATAACTAAAATGTACATAACTAAAATATACATAACTAAAATGTACATAACTAAAATATACATAACTAAAATGTACATAACTAAAATGTACATAACTAAAATGTACATAACTAAAATGTACATAACTAAAATATACATAACTAAAATGTACATAACAAAAATATACATAACTAAAATATACATAACTAAAATGTACATAACTAAAATGTACATAACTAAAATGTACATAACTAAAATGTACATAACTAAAATGTGCATAACTAAAATGTACATAACTAAAATGTACATAACTAAAATGTACATAACTAAAATGTACATAACTTAAATGTACATAACTAAAATGTACATAACTAAAATGTACATAACTAAAATGTACATAACTAAAATATACATAACTAAAATGTACATAACTAAAATATACATAACTAAAATGTACATAACTAAAATGTACATAACTAAAATGTACATAACTAAAATGTACATCACTAAAATGTACATCACTAAAATGTACATAACTAAAATGTACATAACTAAAATGTACATAACTAAAATGTACATAACTAAAATGTACATAACTGTAATATACATAACTTAAATGTACGTAACTAAAATGTACATAACTAAAATGTACATGAATAAAATGTACATACTTAAAACGTACAAAAACTAAAATGTACATTACTAAAATGTACATAACTAAAATATATATAACGAAAATGTACATAACTAAAATGTACATGAATAAAATGTGCTTAACTAAAATATACATAACTAAAATGTACATAACTAAAATATACATAACTAAGATGTACATAACAAAAATGTACATAACTGTAATGTACATAATTAAAATGTTCATAACTAAAATGTACATAACTAAAATGTACATTCTTAAAACGATCAAAAACTAAAATGTACATAACTAAAATATAAATCAAATATAATTTGTAGATTGTAATCATATTTTTATAACTCACAATGTAAATTTTAAAAGTTCACGTTAAACGTATGTACATTTCAAATTTATTCTTTTATCCTTATTTGAAAATTTACAAAAATAATTTGGAAAAAACGCTTATCTCACTTGTATATTATTATTTAAAGATTATATTTCACTTATTTTCTTTTTACTTCAAATGAAAAATTATGCTTTTGTATGCCGGTAACACGTTGAAAATATTTTTATTTCAATATTTTTCTTGGGTGAGAAATTAAGGTTAATTTGCAATAAAAATATGATTAAACTCGGTTTCAAACATGAAATAACAGAAAAGAATATAAAATAAAATATACTTTTCTGTATTTCAATCTCTCCTCTTTAGTTCTATTCCGCCTTTGGATCTCTATTTTCCTATCTTCTCCCAGATTCTATATACATTCTATCTAGCACTATTTTCCTATCTTCTCCCAGATTCTATATACATTCTATCTAGCACTGCTCGATTCAACATAAGATTTGATAAAATAAAATTATATTATAACACATACCAATCGCGTTTAGAGTATTCTTACATTTGGATGCAGCATATACCACATTCCAAGTGGCGTACTGCATTATTGCACGCACTTGTAAAATCCATGCAATTGAGCACTATTTTATGTGGCATATACTATTTACCGAGTGTCCTGCTGTATTAATAATTCATTGTTCCAGAGTTTGTTTAAGATTATTAACGTGCACCATAATAACAAACAGGATTTTTTTAATGCAAGGCATAATGTGTGGCTAACATATTGCTTTTAAAACTTATTTCTTTATCTCCCATTATCATAGAACTTATTTGTTTAAAAACCAAGTTTACGTCCCACTTCAAGCAAAATATAGCGAATAAAATTAAAATAATTTCATAAGTGAGCATTTAAAAATTAATAAAAGTCAAGAAGCCTCCAGAGCCACACTGAAAGCACTAATTAAAATCAAGGATGCCTGCAGAGCACTACTAAAACCAAAGTTTTATTCTCCTCAAAGAGAAATTATTTTTTTAAGTGGGCAATGAAAGTAAAATAAAACTCTACTGCGCTACAGAAAGCTCTAAATCTTTTTAATAGCAGCGGACTCATATTGGGACAATACATATAACGGATAATGAGGGACAGAAGACATTTATATATATTACAGTTCTTTGAACACATATTAGAGAAGAGGAGACATTTCTTGTGATAGAGGAGATGGGACACATAACTTGGAAGGGGTTACAAAGTTCGTTATATTTGATAATAAACACATTATCTTTTTCGTTCGTTAAGGATGAAACAAGACAACACGTACAAAACACAATGATGATTGCTTTATTCATCTGATCGAACGGTCGATTGACGTCAGGAATTCAAATGGTATGGCTACATTGGTTTACTCCTCTTCCCTCGCCTCCAAGAGGCCTCTCCTCTGACTGTCAATTGGCTGATCAACACTCTCTGACTGACTGGCTAAAACCCGAACCCATAATGTGGAGAAATGTCCTTTTTCTATGACGTCAGAAGTTTGTTTTTCTAACGTAACCAATTTCACGTGGCTTTACATATGGTTGTCCAACACACTTTTGAAAACAAAAGAATCTTCCATTCTAATCCAACCTATTTTAAACAATATAATTTAATTTGCATTGTTCATTCTGTTACTGACGTATTTAATATTCAGATTTCTAAAAGAATTAACAATAGATTTAATTTGTAATATTCCATTTCTTAACTTTGCCTGTAGGGTTCGGTTCTAGGCTTATCCTAATCTCATTTCCACTTATCTAATATTATTCTTATTTACATGGGAAGGGGACAGACCTTCCCTGTAACAAATAAAACTAAGAAGGCTCCCAGAACACTACTCAAATACAGGTTTTACCCTCATTTAGAAGAGAAATTATTTTTTTGAGTGATTAGTAAAAAAAACCCTAAAAATGAGGAATCCTTCAGAGCGTTTCTGAAAGTACTTATTAAAATTAAGGAGGTATTTAGAACACTATTCAGTTTCTAACCGGAACTCTTAGAAAATAAAATATACTTTAAGTGGTCAGTAAAAAAAATTCTGGAAGCCACTAGAACTCTACTAACCGTAATACTCCCCCTTAAGTACTACTAAACCAATTTTCTAACTCCTCTTTGTTTTATTAGATATTACAACATACGCACCTCACACAACGTACGCACCTCACTTATCTCGTCTTTGGTAAGATATATTTAGACTCATTTAAGTATGACGCTATGACTTGAAAATTAGAGACTGTGACAAATAAGCATCGTGACAGTTTTAGTATATAACAATTTTTTAAATATGTTCTTGAAATGCAATTTTTTTATATTCTAAAAAAAGAAGTGTTTAAAATGAAATAAGGAAATGATTTTATATAGACATTACTTTCTCAGCCGTCGAAATAATAGCCGGCCATCAAAGGAAGAAGCGCGGAATAGATGGTGACAAAAAACAACAACAAAAATAAATTTAAAAAATCAAAAACAATTCGTGAAAAATGTTCCTCCTCGGAATTTAATTAAATCGACATGTGATTAAAGAAATAAATACAGACTAAATTGATCTAAAGAAAAACTAATCAGTTTAGAAATTTATCCAATTAATGTTGACAATTTAATTTATCCATCCCATCTCCCCCTCTCGCCTTAAAAGATATAAGGTTTGTTACCCACGCAATTTGTGAAAATCTTTCTTCAATTAAATGCTGACGACAGCGCAGTGAATCATTTTCCAGGATAACACATAAATTCAAAGGCAGGAAAATCCTCACCCTCAACTAATGGCAAAAAAATAATAAAATAGAAAAATAAACTAATGACCGTAAATAGATTATTTTCTGAATTCTCAATCACGAAGGCATCTCATTGCTTTGGATAAGAATCTCAAGATTTCAAGATGGAGGATCCAATAATTCTAAACCAGCAACGATAGTGGCAAATGCATAAACATCTCGATAATCTATCCTGTTTTTTTGTTTTTACTTTTTCCTTCCTTCTGTTAATTTCTTGTCAACATTCACTGTTTCTTTTCTTTTTTTTTTCATCGAACACATTTAAGAATGCTTGTGTCACTTGTCTAAATCGACACTTCATATTCGGCGTCTTAGATTCTATGCCATTGTTGCTGTTTCTGGTTTAGTATTATTAGACTGGGCTAGTTTTAAGGAGAGACGGAGATGATAATTACGGATTATTTTGTTTACACATAAACATAAAATCTGAATTTTAGTGGTCAATTCAAGAAATAATCAAATCTGTATATTTAAATAATCACGTAAATAGATTTCTCATATGAGCAAAAATACAATGCTGCTTAATCTTAGTCTTAATAATAACTGATAATAATAGAGAAAAGAAGATAATAATCACGTATACAAATTTAATATTTATTTGCAAAGATAAGAGGGTTAATTTTAATAACTGATATTATGAAAGAACTGCTTTCATTCTCGCGTTATTAATATTTCTGTGACTAAAATAGGAATTAATCTACGGTCATACAAATACTTTATTTACAGATTAAATAGAGAACGCGGTCTCATTTATTTTATCGTGTATCGTGCGCTAAGATGAGTCGATATGCTTTTATACAGTCAAAGCAAACAAGAGATTCGCTAATTAGACAAGAAACCAGATTTAAATGCTAAACACTCGGCATTGTATGATGAATATAATGGTAAATGAAGTAATTCTGGCAACTTTCGCTTACATCTCTGTGTGTCAGCTAGTAGAAAAGCAAATCTTCGAGTAGTTCTCGATTATAGTCGATCATTTTACTTTTTACTTGTGTAGTGGAGAAATAAAGGTGGTAGAGAAGAGGGGAGTAGAAACGTAAAGAAAGGAAAATAAAAGCAGGAAAGGAAATGCCCATGAAGGAGGGAAAGAAAACAGCCATAGAAAGATAAAAACAGCGAAGGATATAAAAAAGAAGTTAGGGTGGAGAAAAGAACGTAGAAATATTACAATAGTCCTTTATCTCAAAGTCATTGCCATCTGGAAAGATGGCGACAAATATACGTCTAATTAAAATCTTGATGTCAAATGAATCAAGCGGTTTTTGAAATGTTTTCGCCACCATATTTATTTGAAAATCATATTACAAAGTAACAATGAACCAAAACAAAACGAAAATCGATATAAAATGAATACGAACTATCGTAACTGTAATATTGAATGAGTTCGAATGATGTCATCTTGAATTAGAAATAAACAAACAGAATTAATAATAAAAAATTCAGCAATAAGAACACTACAGCATGCACTAGCGAAAATACTTGTATAAGGACAGGTTTATGATACTTATATCATTATGGAAATGACGACATTTATAGGTTTTCGACGACAAGGGCATTTTATTTGATGGAGATATAAAAACCCACATTCTGCACTGTAATTCAATCCGACCGAGACTGTCAACACCCAATTTTTATTTTTTTATAGTATTTACGATTATCAAAGTCTGATTTGTGAAAAAAACTTTTATAACCCCCCTCACAAAAGATGAGTTGTCTATTATGACAATCGTTCTTATGAAGCGGAAGTCGAGGTGTCTATTCCGACATCCGTTCTTACTATGGGGAGGTGGAGGGTGCCTATTCCGAAAACCGTTCTTACCATGATGTGGTTGAGGGATGTCTATTAAGATAGCAGTTCTTAACATGGAGAGGTTGGGGATTGACCACCAACAACAACCGTACTTGAATTTTTAACGCGGAAAGGGGCATGCTTCTACTAGGCAACACCGGTAAACGGACCCTGCTAGTATTATATATATGAGAGGAAGTAAAATATTCAACATTTCCACTGGTTAATGATATGGAAAGCAAATTGTCTATGAGAGGTTCATCATAAATGCACAGTCTCTCAAATGTTATGCTGATCAAAATACCAAGACTGCTTTTTCCCATGTGCACGCGCGTCGTTTTCATTGAATTAATTCGGGTCAAGTGTTCATACTTTCGTTAAATCCTGCCTTTGTCAATTGGAAATTTGCTGTTTGCACGTCTTTCAAGATCAATCGTTATGATAATGTATTGACGCATTACAATAAACGACAATATCAGAACAATGGCCATCGTTTAGCTGTCGTCTGCGTTAGAATATTTAAAATCTTTTCCGAATACTTGACGAGTTTGTAAGACCATAACGGCAACAGACTGGAATAATAAAAGCTGGAAGACAGAAAATAAAAGAAAAAAATGAACGAAAACGGAGAGTGAAAAGAAGAAAAGAGAAGGGGATTAATGAAAATTCAAGTTAAATTGGAGGAGAAAGTACAATGATTTTTGTCAAGATAAGTTTTATACTAGAAGGCATAACCGATGTTGCCCGGGATTGAATGATGATCAACGAAGTTTTCACACTTTCATATTTATTTTTATTTTCCTCAAAATCAGTGAAATCGCACATTTTTCAATCAAATTGTCTTATCCAGTTGCATATGCTTCCCCGCAATGACTTTGTCCACAAAACATTGTAGTCTACATTGCACTGAACCTACTGTTGATTTTATAAAATTATTTTTCTTATATATAATTGCTTGAATTAAAGTTTAAAATGAAAAAGTCGAGTATCATGGTTCAATTGTGGTTTTAAAAAAAGCATTCATTTCGGACGCACACTTGCCATATCAAAGAACCTACTGTTGATTTTTTTATGTTGGGCCTTTCGGCTTGTGTAAAACTTCTCAAATGCACTCGTTATGTTAGGCTGTGTAAGGTGTTAACTCAGGTCATAATCACATGTTCCTTCCTTAACTAGATTCGATTATCGATTGTCGCTACTTATTGGAGACATCATGATACAAAACTTAAGAATACTGCCATTTCATAAAAATCGGGCTAGCTATTTTCGAATCCATAGGAACTCTCTCTCTCTCTCTCTCTCTCAAACGCACACACGCGCGCACACACACACACACACACACACACACACACACACACACATACACGCACACAAATTTCCTTTTATATAATAGTAAGGATTCGATACGTTGTAATTGTTTTGTGGTTTCATTTGGAGTCTCCATAAAACCCTCTTAGATATCCTTATTCGTAGTAGATTTGATGAATAAATCGATTACTACTTTTTCGCTCATATATATTGTAAAACAGTCATGGCGAAGGAATTAAAAATTTGTAAAGATTCTGCTGGTGTAATCGATCCAATACGTAGTGATATAAACGAAGTGACCTTGCGAATGGTGTAATTCGAAATGTTACTCTAAATTATTCTTATCACTCTGTAGTGTAATTTACACGAAAGATTAGGACACTATATAATATGGGATAGTCACTAATACGCCCATGCTTAAATTACTAAAACAGTTTAACAAATAAAATATAAAAATCGTCGCAGAATTATATATGGTGTTTTTGTTTACGAAGCTCTACCGGCCGAATAAATAGGGGACATTTACTTCATACATGTATATGTATATAAGATCATCGCACCGTATCATTGAGTTAGTACATATTACTACTACTACTACTACTAATAATAATAATGCTACCATAAAAATGTTAAGTAAAAAAACCCTAATTGAATAACAAAAAACAATTAGAAAAATATACAATCTATCACACAGAAAAACTAATCATTGCAGCAAGAGACACCGTAAAAATAGACAAGACAGAAAACAGAAAAACGGGAAACAATGCAAGAAAGGAAAAGTAATGATGGAAACAACTACATGGACGATTCATAAGAATAGCAAAAGAAGACATTCGCTACAAACACTTGAGCATGGCTAAGAAAAGGACACCTAAATAGAGATACAGAATCACTACTAACAACCGTAAAAACAATTCAGTTAGAAGTAACTATACTAAAGCTAAAATAAATCTTTAAAAAAATATTAGGCCCTGCGAGTAAATAGACGAAACGATAGATACCATAATAAGTGATTGCAGCTTTCCCGCAAAGAATACAAATACAGAGACGAGTGTGTAGAGAGGGTATCTAACAACCTCATTTTGCACACACAGGAAAAAACCGGGGGCAATACTGGAAAATGAAAATAACAAAATCTTCTGGAGCTTATATAAAGAAGCAGATCAACAAGGAAACCGGATGTCGTAATAGCCAACAAGAAGGAGAAATTCTGCTAATTCGTCCAAACAGACTACAGTGTGGATATCAAGGAGACAGAAACTCGAAACAAATACACAGAATTGCCAGAGAACTGAAATGGATATGAAATATGAGAAAAGTCAATATAATATGGTGTCCCTTGCTGCAATAATTGGCCTTTCTGTTTTTTTCAATCGTAGAAGTACTTTGAACCGTCCCGAAAAATTCGGGAAAAGAATGAGGGAAATTGGAATCAAAGGAAAGACTGAGATTAAACAACGGACATCTGAAATCTTAAAGAAAATACTTGAATGCGGAAATCAAGTTCATTAATATGAGAATGAACTACCTAATTTATATAGACGATCTAAAACATTTTGCTACAGCGCAAAGGAACTATGGATGCTAATAAACACAAACGGAATTTTCAGCCAGTATATCTGAACCAAAATTAATATGGAAAAATGCGCAGTTCTAGTTATAAGAAAGGGAAAACTAGAAAGAACAGAAGGCATGAAACTACCCAACGAAGCAGAAATTAGTTGAACGGGACACTTACAAATATCTGGTAATTGTAAGAGTAGAAACCACTACAACAACAGAAATGAAAGAAAATTGTTAAAGAATACCTTAGAAGAAAAAGAAAACTCATAGAAACGAAACTATATTGTAGAAACCAAATAAAAGACAGTGTCACTAATAAGATACTCTAGACTGTTTATAAAGTGTACCAAAAAAAGATCTGAGGCATCTCGACCAAAAGACGAGGAAACTTATGACCATGCACAATGGACTACACATAAAGGATAATTCTGACCGATTCTACGAGAAAAGAGAAGACAGGGTAAGTGGACTGATTTGTATTAGAAGACTGTATGAACGATATAAAAAAGAATTAGAAAAATACCAAAAGAATAATTACCGCAGCAAGAGACACCGGAAAAATAAACAACACAGAAAAAGAGAGGCAAAGAATAAAACAAAAAAGTAAAATAAGAAAGGAAGCAGTTACACGGGAGTTTCATAAGTATGACAAATGATGAAACTGAGAAACATACTTGCACGTAACTACAAAAAGGAAACCTAAATAGAGAAACTGAATCCCTGTTACGGATTTGTTCCTAGTCCAGGGGTAATGGAACACCGCAAACTTATCAATGAAACACGAAAGAGTAAAAAAAAGATAATTTGAAAAGAAAAATACATTTTTATTAAATTAAAATAGAAACAAAATCAAAAATAGTAAAGAAAAACGAATGTCTAATAAGCTGATTATAATTGATAGTGTGAAGGAAGTAATTTTGTTTTCTAGTTATTTTGTTTTCTAGTTATTTCCCTTTTGATAGAAGTAATATTGTGTAGTACGGGTTCCATATTGGAGATGGCGGGGGCACATATATAACGGGACTCATATACAGACAGTGATGATGAGGACGAGAAGACATTTATGTATATATTACTCTTCTGGCATGCTTGGGACTTCATATATATACTGACTGGAGATGTATACAAGTTCTTAACACAGAAGAGGGGAGATGCATATTCCTCGAAGAGTTACATAATGTTCATTATAGATAATGATAATAACAATTACTTTTTCTGTTGTAACTGAATGACGACACGAGACAACTCGTACAAAACATGATGATGACTTCTTTATTTATCGGATCGATTGGTCGAATGACGTTATGAATTCACTTGTATCTACATGGTTAATCTTCTATCCGTTCGCCTCTAAGAGGAATCTCCTCTGACTATGTCAACTCTTGGCTGATCAACTCTCTCTGACTAACTGGCTAACTGCCTGACTGACTAAATAACTCTAAAATCCGAACCCATAGAACTATATGGAGAATTGTCCTTTGTCTATGATGTCAGACGTGTGTTTTTCAAACGTGACTAATTTCACGTGGCTGTTTGTACAAACACACTTCTGCAAACAAAAGAATCATCTCCTAACCTATTTTTAACCTAACCTATTTTTAACAATATATTTTTAATTTTCATTGTTCATTCTTTAAGTGACATATTTAATATTCGGATTTCTAAAGAATAGACAATCAACTCTTTTTTTCCGATATAAACAATATTTAACTATTCTAATAGAATTTAACAATAGACTTAATTTCTAACATTCCATTTCTTAAATTTTCCTACAGGGTTCGATGCTAGGCTTATCTAATATTCTTCTTATTTACATAAGACGGGGACATGTAAGAGTAAATTTACATTTATATCTGATCTACGTCTGCATTCCATGTTTAAAAAGGAAGTGTCCTCTATAGTATCAGACGTGACCGAATGGTTAATTGTAGGCATAGACCGATTCATACCATCCAAAAAATTCCAACAAAAACCTAACAGCCAGCCACGGTTCTCCCCTGAATGTGCTGCTGCCATCGTGCAAAGAAATCATTTTTCCATAGCTACCAATGTAATAGATGCACCGAGACTAAAACTGCTTTCAGAACTGCCAGCAACCACTGTAAAAGAGTAATAAAAATGCAAGAGAGCTATATACTCAGTCCCTTAAATCCAAAGTATCTGAGCAGCGGCTTGGTTTTCACCAGTTTTGGCAAATAGCAAACAGGATCATGAACAGAAGCGTGCGTTCTATCCCAACCATCATCAATGGACCTGAGATCATCTCGTCATCATCAGACAAAGCCAAACTATTTGCCAAGAACTTTGCAGCAAATCCTACCCTATGCGACCAAGGCCATCAACTCCCCGTATTTCTCCTATAACAGACAACACGCTATGCAACATACAAATATCTGTGCGTGAGGTCGCAAAGCTAATCAAGAAGCTTTATTTCAGTAAAGCAACTGGCCCTGACGGCATCCCAATTATAGTGTTGAAAAAGCTTTAACCAGAAATTGCCCCCCATACTTACAAAACTGCTTAAGCGTTGCCTTAAGGAGAATTGCTTCCGTTGGGAAAACCTCATCAGTATGCCCTGTATTTAAGAATTCAGGTGATAAGTCATCTTCCTCTCCGTACAGACCAATAAGTCTCCTGTGTATCATGACTAAGTTGCTGGAATCCATATTAAATAAAGAAGTAGTCAACCACCTCAGCAGAAATAACCTTCTTAGTGACATGCAATCTGGTTTCCGTTCTGCTAGATCTACAGCAGATGTGCTGACGGTTATGTTTCATAGTATTAGTGAATCTCTCTACAAAGGCTTTCTTTCTAGGGCAATTGCTCTTGACATATTAAAGGCCTTCGATAAGGTATGGCATAATGGCATACTTCACAAGATTTCCAGCTACGGTATAACTGGAAATGTTTCTCAATTATTAAATTGTTTTTCTCTGATGGGCTCATAAGAGTAGTGGTTGATGGGCAGAAATCAGAAGCCCACAGTATTAATGCTAGAGTCCCTCAGGGTGTTCATCATGGGCTCAACTCTCTTCCTGATCTACATCAATGATCTCCCAAAACACATACTTAAATCATTTGTTGACATCTATGCTGATAACACGACCATCTATGGCAACATATCAAAGGTCGTAAATGACAAAGTTCTATTTTATTTATTTCTATATGTAATTTTTGTATTACTTTTTCCCAAATATTATTTTTATTTTTTTATTTAATTTTTATTTTTTATTTATAAACTTTTTTTTACTCACAGTTTTAATAGAAATATTATTTTGAATATTTCTTTTTTTATTTTTAACGGTTTTTAACGTTTTTTTTTATTTTTAACGAAAAACGCCGTAAGTTGCTGTAAGTTTAAAATTTAAAGGATGATATTATCTCCCTTGCATCTATTTACAATATTTATGAATGTATCCACAATCCTCGATAACATTCTTATTTTTTTATTATTTGTAATGTTTTTATTACATTTTTTTAAAACTTATGTAAATGTATATATTTTTTTATTTATCTTCTGTTTCTAATTAGTAATGCTTTTTCATTTATCATTTTTACTTTATTTTTTTAACCACAACAAGCTGTAACGGTTTATTATTCGATTCCTATTTTTTTTTGTATAGACGAAGCGTCTCTTTATTTATTTCTTTATTAATTTTTTTGTTTTATTTTATTTTATTTTTATGTAATAAACGAACAGACTGCACATTCTTTAATATTACTATTTGCAAATTGTCAAAAGATTTATGTATTAACACACTAGAACACACTGTTTTTTTTTTGGTTTACCGATATACGTACGATGAATGTGTGTTCATATATTTCGCTTCTCTCTAAAATAAATATTTTATTTACGATAGAGCTAACCAAGAAACATCTTAGTTATGGACCGTATAAAATCTGCAGAAGATTTTGATAAGTTTAACAAGCACTCAAAAATGTGTTTATATATATATTTTATTATATTTTTATTATATGTTATTCTTTGGATAATGAATATTATCTTTTGTGTAATAAATCATAATTTCTTCATATCAAAAGGGGAAATATATCATCCCATGACAATCCCTAACAGCCGCACAAGATAACGCAATTACAACGAACCCCCATTAAAGCAAAGATCGATAAAATGCAAGAAAATAGCAAATACAAACTTTGTGTACAAAGAGACGAGACAATAAACCACATAATAACGGAGTAAATTAAGAACTATGCAGACAACTGCATCTTGAACACTCAGACAATTGATAAAAACACAAACCGTCAGCACTAATTGAAAATGAAAATCACAAAATCCTATGTGATATGAATGTACATAATAATAAACCACCCAAGAAAGGACCGGATGTTATAATAGTTAAGAAGGAAAAGTCATGTAAAATCATAAGTTTCTTTGTTCCAACAAACCACAGAGTGAAGATCAAAGAAACGGCAAAATGCACAAAACTGGCCAGAGAAGTGAAAAGAATATGGAATGTGAAGGAAATCAAGGTAATACGAATAATAGTAGTAGCACTAGGAACAATCTCGAAAACTTAAAAAAAAAAGAAGAAGTGATATAAGAATCAGGGGGATGACCGAGAAGATACAACGGATAACGATAATAAAAACAGCTTAAAGACTAATTAAAACTTATGAATACGGAGACTAATGCACGTAAGTTACACGCGCTAGCCTAACGCAGAAACTAATACAGAAACGAAACGCAAAGAAACAGCATATGGAACAAGGAAACTGAAACTGCATAATAGTAAAATAACCTCCCCCTCTAAACGTGTTAGCATCAACTGACCCCACTACAAATAGTCGCGGAGGGCCAAGGAGGGTGGAAAGATCGAAGAGAAAGAGGTAAAGAGTACTGTAAATCTGGGAAGACTTGTTGTCACTCAGGGAACACCACAGGTTGTTCTCAAATAGAAATAGTTGATGATGATCAGTATAAAAACTAGTGAGTGAATAATAATGTTTTTTTTTATGTCTGTAATCGTTTTAGTGGCTTTATTTAAGCTCTCATGTCACTAATGTTGCATTACCTCTCGTAAAGAGGACCTTTAATTTTTCGAACGTCATGATAAAATCAAAATATTTTTCATATCAAATACAAATCAGCAAATGAATAATACACTATGAAACCAACGTAAAAATTAAAACTTTGGAAGCGGTATATATACGAAATATGGTTACATAACAATTCAGCCAAAATATTTTAAAATGCCTATCGTAACCCCCTCACCCCTTCTGACCCGGCCATCACCTCAAAACCGGACAATCCCTTTCTCTCCACTGGACACAAACGGCTTCGCACATATTAATCGTTCTGACCGTCAACACAACAAAATCTTACACATTCTCCTGACGACGTCTTGACGAAAGACGAAAAAAAATCACGACGTGCTTCGAAGAGAAAAATCTAATTAATGGAGTATTAATACTTTAATATATACACAAAAACATCATCAAAAAATTGAGAAATAAAACAATGTAGAACTAAACAAAAGTTACTGTTGATTATATATATGTATATGTATATATATATATATATATATATATATATAGAGAGAGAGAGAGATAGAGAGAGCGAAAGAGAGAGAGAGAGAGAAAAGCAATTAAATCAAAAGAATGTAGTGTTTACCTGATATACACAAAGGTAAACTTCAATCTAATATATACACCAGTATATATATATATATGTATATATATATATATATATATATATAATTATAAAACTCAAATGACCTTTTAACGAGTGATGTAACCCACTTTTCGGTTTACGACATACGGTTGTGCATGCGCGTATAAACATTAACCCATAACAACGTAAACAAATAAACACAAATCCATTCTTTTGCAGATTTTGATCGGCGCACTGAAATATTAACGTTATTTATTTCGAAATTATTATTTAATATGGGAACGGTGAGAATGTTTTGCAACTATTGTGTATTACAAGTATACTGCCGCATTTTTCTTATAAATAAATCAATTTTGACCCGATGACAATGTATTGTTTTACTGTGTACGTTTTCAGCGTCCTAATTGGTTTTCTTTCGCGTTTAAACTATCTAAATAATTATTAATACTTTCTGCATTTTCTTTACATCGTTCATTTCCGTATTACGTTTAAGTTATTTTAACGCAATTTTCTTACAAATAAATCTACTTTAACCTTTGACAACCATAAGAGCATTTTACAACGTATTGTTTTACTGTGTACGTTTTCAGCATCCCAATTGTTCTTTTTCGCGTTTACGATATATCAAAATTTGAATAATGCAGATTTACCTATAAGTATGGCAAACCACTTATAATTCAATGGATGTAAGTTTTTTTTTTCAAAAATAAACAATAATAAATAGAACGACTCATAGAAATCTATCTATATTGTTTTTTCATTTTTAATATACTTTCATAGAAATGTTTCTGTTATGTTACAAAAACTATTTTCTTTACGTCACAAGTGTCACGCTCATACATTAATTTCATAACTATTATAACATACTGACCCAACGGGTCACGGGTAGTCTAATATATATATATATATATATATTAGACTTAGAATATATATATATATATATATTAGACTACGCATAAGCCTGAGGAATCCTAGATGAAACGCCGAATATTCAGTGTAGCTTAATCGCCATATATATTTTATAAATTACTATATATATATATATATATATATATATATATATATATATATATATATATATATATATATATATATATTGCAGCAAACTCCGGACCAGAGCTACGCCAGGACAACTGCAGACATGGACTGTTACAAGTCGACTATGTGCGGAACGATTAAGAAAAACATTGATTACTCATACTGCAGATTTCACTGCATGCTCATCACGAATACCTCCAGGTAGTCGAATAAGGTCAAGATGAGAACAATAGTCTGAAAATCAAAATTATACAAATGATCAATCCTCATCTAAAAACATCCTGAAACTTATTCGTGTAATGTTATTTTGTGCCGAACGATGTGTTTATGTAACTACTTCAGTAAAGTTACTTTAAACAAATCGTTACAAAGAGTAAAAGAAAACACGTTTGTGCCCCCCCCCCTCTCGCACTAAAATGCACAAAAATATTTTACCAGGCTATTCTTTGATGGCTATTCAGAAAATGAGAGGAAAATAAAAGAACTTTTGACAAATCGGAATCCATTTCTCTGCTTGATAGATTATTTGAAAGATGGCGGATTTAAATTGTGCGACGTTTTATCAGGAAAATCGCGGGAACAATCAGTTTCAACTTGTGTAAAAATCCATGACAACGGATAATTGTTTATAGTAGAATGTTCTATAGGCGTGATTGTTTAGCTAAACAGAGGATTCTGACCGCAGTCCAGTACACTTATAAGTCAAGTATTTAAGGCGTCTGACTATTAAAATTCAAACAAGAAGGAAGTTCGCTAATGACCAGACCATTTCTAATTAGATGACAACCATTATGCGGCCATTTTCTATTTATTTTGGAATTTTATCGATAAAATGTATAGATGAAAGAAAAAGCATTTATATTCACCTTTCCTAGAAAGGATAGGAACTTTATAATTATTTGACGTTGTGTTATGCCAGAAATACAAATGCAATATTTAATTTACATTCTGAACTATTATTCTTATTTCTCTTTTAGTTTTATTAAGATATCGCAAGGCTCGACAACCACTCGAGGATATGGTTTGATGAGATGGTAAGTAAAACGATGAAGATTACCTCGAAAGGATTGGAAGAATGGGATAAATAAAATGGTCATAATTTGATTAAGGACACATCTAGAGAAGAATTTGTTAACATTGGACTTGGAAAAAATCATTTTTGTAGACAGTCGGGAAGCAACACCTAGATCTTTTATTCTACAGATGAAACGTTATTTATGAAAGTTACATACAAAACAAGAAAATAAAATTATTTCCAGTGGTTCTAATTAGACAAGTTTGTGGTGTGAATGCTTCACCCAAGGGTGTAGTTGATCCTGTATTCATGTTTCTGTCGTTGTATTTGCTTGGTGTCTTCTTCACTTGACTGCTGTCGTTTTGCATTAGAATTTCATAAACATTGCTTCAAAGTTTTCGTTTCGTTCAGTTTGGATACATTCAGATTTCTTTTGTTCTTACTATAATACAAAACTACACGCAATGCTAATCCCCACATTCAAGAGCGTTTAGGGATAGAGTCAGTAGCAATATTTGGATGTGATGTGGTGAAAAAGGAATATTCCATGTCTGTAGATTAAGTACAAAGAACGTTTCCATTGTAACTTTTAAAAGTTAAACGTGTGAGGAATTGACGTCGTGACAGAAAGCCGATTTGGTAAAGAAGTCAGTAAAATCGTTCTCTTTGGTATTTAAGGCCGAAGTGAACAAGCGTCTTTTACGAGGCTTTTCTATTAGAGGAAGAGATTGATACTATGCAATCGTCTAGATGAACTTGCTATTACTCTATTTTTAAAAGGAAAAAGAAATACAAGTGGAAAGCTAAGAGCAATTTGCTTTATCACAACGATTATTATACGTGCGAAATCGGAGAACAAGAAAGCAATCAACAAGTCTTCACGGATCTCACTTATGGTTTAAATAAAAACTGTCTTTTAAACAGTCAACATTAAATAGTTAAATCTAAATAAAATGAATATATAGTTAAAGATAATAAGCGTTTGAAGAAAAAGATCGTTTACAAAAAATCGTTTACAAAAATGTCTGGATTCAGAATTAAATACCCGGAGAAAATGTTGATATACCATAAAGTAAAACGAAATCAAATCTCTTTATATTTGTTAGTTTTTACCTACAAATCTATTTAGGGCTAATTTCAATTATCTGAATATTCATTGGGGAATACGTTGTTATAAGATTTTGTCAGTTGTGGTCTTCCTCCATTTAGCATAGCCACGAATACCTCTACTCTATTTAAGCATACGAATATTTCTGCTATTGTTCATAATAACGTGGATATCGGATCATTTCATAGAAAAGGGCCGCCCCCTTCACCAAAATACTCCATTAACCAAAAAATAATTCAAATTGTATTAAAAAACGTTTTATTAATAATAAAACGTTTTTTTAATCAAGAAAATGAAATCCATTCACGTCACTGAGCATTCGCATGAAAATATTGTTTCTCTTATAAATAAACTCACACAGCTATTCACCATTTTTCCGTGATGCGTTCCAAAGTGGCGTTTATTCTGGACTTTGTACAAGTAAAAAAGTGTTCACTGAAAACCCGGATCCTAATATTAACAGTAACTGAACACTAATTCTAATACCAACCTAACCTAAACTCTAATATCGTAGATATGTACATGAAATATACAATAAACAAAAACCTTCCTACAGCATTGAAATAATACTTGATACTGCTTTCTCTTGCAATAAACTGAGAAGAAAACAAAAACATTATTAATCATTGAACATATAAAAATTTAATTAATATTAAAGAACCATAAAAATGAAAGATTTGTTCAAATCTCATTTTTATTCTAGGTGGCAAATGGTTATTATTAGTATTTTTTTATCATTGTTGTTGTTGTTGTTGTTGTTGTTGTTAAACAGGATGTAATGTCTGAAAGCTTTGTTTGCTCCTGAAAATCCGACACACATAATAAAAAGAAGAAAAAAAAGAAAGATTAGTCATTTAATAACGAGAAAAAGAGGGAGAGAGGAGAGTGAAGAGAAGGGGAGAAGAGGGATCATATTTCTCTGATCAAACCGGTCACTCTACCTTCGGCGAATAAATAAAAAAGCGTCCTTTTTTTCGTTTCAAAGTCATATTAAACAAAGAAAAAATGTAAATGTTGAAGAGAAAAAAAGAAACCTCATTACTAGTTCCCAATAAACTGAGGCCGGTTTCGATGACGCATGCTCGAAAAAGGTTGTATTCCCGTCATGCATCACTTCACATACCAAAGAAACTGTATATTGGAATCTTTGGCTGACGTTATAGGAAGCCATCCTTTTAATGTCCAGTGTGTATTTGAAGTCATCTGCTCAATGCGGCTTATTGTTTTTTGTTTGCTACGAGTAAAAAGGTAATTGCAAAGACCTGGACCTTTAAGAGTCTTTGTTGTTAAATTCCTTTGCGATGATTTGACTGCACTTCGTTCTATTTCCTTTTATAACTATTAAATAAGTAGAAATGCTATTATCGTATTATTGAATGTAGTTGCTGAGACTTATTCCAAAATGTAAACTTAATCCATGAGAAAATATTGGATTTATTTGTTGATTAAATTACTTCCATTATTTCAGTCATAAACAGAAAAAAAGAGAAAATTTTAAAATAAAATCTCTGCTGCGTGTATTGCCACCACTGCGAGAGATATCACTATTCAGTGAGCTAACTATCAACAGGACGAGCGGTTGTTTCTATTGACTAAGTAGAGAATGGAAAACACTGATAGAATTATTGTTTAAGTTCATTCATTATTTTGTTAATTGTTGTTTAAATTCATTCATTATTTTGTCAATTGTTGTTTAAATTCATTCATTATTTTGTTAATTGTTGTTTAAATTCATTCATTATTTTGTTAATTATTGTTTAAATTCATTCATTATTTTGTTAATTGTTGTTTAAATTCATTCATTATTTTGTTAATTGTTGTTTAAATTCATTCATTATTTTGTTAATTATTGTTTAAATTCATTCATTATTTTGTTAATTATTGTTTAAATTCATTCATTATTTTGTTAATTGTTGTTTAAATTCATTCATTATTTTATTAATTATTGTTTAAATTCATTCATTACTTTGTTAATTGTTGTTTAAATTCATTCATTATTTTGTTAATTGTTGTTTAAATTCATTCATTATTTTGTTAATTGTTGTTTAAATTCATTCATTATTTTGTTAATTATTGTTTAAATTCATTCATTATTTTGTTAATTTTTGTTTAAATTCATTCATTATTTTGTTAATTATTGTTTAAATTCATTTATTATTTTGTTAATTATTGTTTAAATTCATTCATTATTTTGTTAATTGTTGTTTAAATTCATTCATTATTTTGTTAATTATTGTTTAAATTCATTCATTATTTTGTTAATTGTTGTTTAAATTCATTCATTATTTTGTTACTTGTTGTTTAAATTCATTCATTATTTTGTTAATTATTGTTTAAATTCATTCATTACTTTGTTAATTGTTGTTTAAATTCATTCATTATTTTGTTAATTATTGTTTAAATTCATTCATTATTTTGTTAATTGTTGTTTAAATTCATTCATTATTTTGTTAATTGTTGTTTAAATTCATTCATTATTTTGTTAATTATTGTTTAAATTCATTCATTACTTTGTTAATTGTTGTTTAAATTCATTCATTATTTTGTTAATTATTGTTTAAATTCATTCATTATTTTGTTAATTGTTGTTTAAATTCATTCATTATTTTGTTAATTGTTGTTTAAATTCATTCCTTACTTGGTTATTCTATATTCTGTGTCTTGTACACTTGCATGTAGTTTTAAAAATCAATATTGTTTTCTTTTTCGTATGTGTACTTATATAGCACACGAACACCAACTGCGGGCCTCATCCTAATAGCATGCATCATGTGCCAATATGTGCCGGTATATAGAAAGGTATGTAATAACCCTCCCAAAAGGTTCCAAGTAAAACCCACCGCTTCTCTCTTTTAATTGTTGCATAATCAAAATAGTAACTAACAGTTCCAATGCTGTTCAGTTTACATAAAAACTATTTTGAATGAATCAATATTTATGCACTAGTCATGGGTGAGCAACTAATCAGAAAGCAGATAATAAATTTGCCCAATCAAGAAAAATCTCATCCTATTTATATATCAACTCTCTTCCTCCTGATTTAATTCTAAAGCAGTGCAGTTCTAAAACTACGTAGTTCTAGCACAATTTATCTCACACCTGAGTCATAGTTACTAAATTCACTAGTTAGACTAGCTGAAATATTCATCAATATCAGCGATTTAAAAATATAATCTAAAAAAATAACAACTACAGTACTTTCATTGCCTTTGAAAAATATTATGTATATTACTTTTTGAACCGAATATTTACTTTTATTTTTTATAGAATAAATTTTATATAATGAACTCATCTTGTACACGTGTCTTAATAGAGTGTCTGTTTCGTAACATTCACACAGAAAAATATCAATACATATATATATATATATACATATACATAAATGTATATATATATGTATATATATACATATATATATATATGTATGTATGTAGTGTATATTGTGAAAATAATTAGTGAAAACATATTTTCTTATTTTAGAATAACTTTTGAACAACCTTTCACAAATAAAAATATAAACATATTCACTTAGCAAATAAATTCGTAAATTAAAGTAATAATAAAAGTAATATTTACATTTAAAAGTTATTTTTTAAATATTGATATAATATTTATTATAGTATTATTTAGAAGATGATACTTAAATGTAGTAAAAATGCACGTAAATGCATTATTTATATGAATATATATGCATAATTTAATTATATTATATGTTTATTTTTTATATAAGTTTTATTTATTTGCATAAGCGGAATAATTGTCTTTATTGATTAAGAATTTACTCAGAATAAAAAAGTGATTGATCTTTTACAGAAAGAAATTTATAATATATATATATATATATATATATATAAAGAAATCAATAATATATACATATATATTATATATATATACTCCTATAAATTCGTTTTCCTTTTGTGTGTATTGATATTCATATTAAAAACTCTCTTTTCTATTTATTTGAAAAGACAATACAATTTACTTATATATGGATCATCGAAATGCATCCACTAGCAAAAGATCTAGCTAATTTGCATATTCTTTTTAGACATTCATTTTAATTAATTCCCTATTAGTTTTTTCGGTTTTCTTATGGGATGATCATCTTTAGTTAACTATTACGTGTAATTATATTCATGCAGATATTCTACATGATTTATACTTGCGTAATATTTGCGTAAGATCTTTACATTAAACAAAAAATTGTTTCCATACATATTTATCTATACGTAACTGTAATCTGAACATAACTTTCTATCTAGAATACCCTCTATAAATTTGTCTTCTAATTCAGAATAGATTTTTACGTGTTTTTGTTTGGGATGAATTCAAGGTAAAATGTGTTTTTATATAAAATTTGCAAAGTACTTTTTTAATTAGTCGTGTGGATTGTTTTCATTTTCATTATAACCATACTTTTCGCTGCCAGTAAACATATTTTTCTTCATTCTGTGTGAGGTATCGAACTCGAAACCTCCAGTTAGACTACATTCTGAAATATCTATTAAGCAACATCTTTATCTAATAAGTCATGCTAAAATTTTGACAGCAGATTAAAAATGTAGAACTGGAAAGCTGAATTTGCACTTAAACGAACTTTTAGTGAAATAAAAATACCCCCCCAATAAAAAAAAACTCACTCCGAGAGATAATTGATGTGAAAATAAAAACAAAAATGTATTTCCTTGATTTAATTAGCGTTTCACGTAAGTCAGTAGACGAAAATGAAAGATAAAACAGACGCATTTAGCAATAAATTTACATCCTGCTATTCATACAAAAATCCTCCTCTTTTCGCCAGGAAACTTATGATGATTAGTGAGTGCCAGTTTCTCTGTTATGATTTATGACCGTTGTTTCGTATTTGTTGCGAAATGATCCTTATTGTTCAATTGCACATTGTTTGGGTCTTCAGTGCTGACGATGAAATCCACCTGGAATTAAAGCGTATTAGCACATCTAAAATGTACGAATATCAGCAAAATAAACACATACACTGGCGAGAGGTCAATGGCATGACTCCGCTAAGACACTACTCTCTTCATAAAGCACGAAACAAATTCAGAGTGTGGCAAAAAATTTAAACAAACAATTGAAGCATGCATGCTCCCCCGTGGATGCACAGTGAACGAGGCATAAAAAATAACTAAGTTCAGCATTTGCCCCCCCCCCATTTAGTTAAAACTTTTCAGAAAGTTTTATAAAAATCTAAGGCATAAATTTTTTTAATAAGCACAAAAGTGTCAATTTTAGCCATTTTAACCCGAAAGGCACTCCTAGGGGGGCAACCGGAGTTTTCCCGGAAAATCCGTCCTGTTACATTTTTACTCATATCATGTTTAATGTTTGTGTAAAATTTCAAAAAATTCCAAGGCGTAGTTATTGAGAAAAGTTATCCATTTTTCGATGCAGTTCACAGTAGCGTTTATTAATACAATAAAGAATTTAAAGTGAAGTAAAAATACATCTGTTATAAAGAACAAGAGACAGAAGACTATATTGCAAAGAGAACTAAGGCAGATGAAAAATCCATGTTTCATCGAAAATACACTCTGGCTCTGGCAGAAAAAACTAAAAAAATGTTTTCACGTTTTTCATGTTTTGAAGTCACTCGTCAAGGACCCTTCGAAAATTTTAGGAACACTTCTGTGCCCTCTTCTATAATTTATCTATTGTTTACCCCAATTTGTGATAAAACACTCAATCGATAGCATTCCAACAATGGAAGAAGTGAATAAAGCTGTGACACAAATCAAAAACTGGAAAAGCATCAGTACACATACCTATGGAGCTCATAAAAACTGGTAGTAAGAATGTGCGTCGGACGATTTTTGACCTCATTGTGCGGAACTGGGGTGAAACCATTCCACAAGACTGGATCAATGGAATTCTGATACCTCTATACAAGAATAAAGGAGAAAAATCGGTCGGTGACAATCACCATGGAATTACTCTTCTTGAATCTGTTATTGCACAACTTTTATTAAACTTATTGCAGAAGGAAATCTGCCCATTAGTGGTGCCTGAAAGTCAGTGCGGCTTTAGATAAAAAAAACAAAAAACAAAAAAAAAACGCTGTATGAATATGATATTTTCCGCTCGCCAAGTACAAGAGAAATCTATTGAGAAACGAATGTCCTTGTGTCAGGTCTTTGTAGACCTGACAAAAGAGTTCTACACAGTTAATAGAAATGCTTTTTGGACAGTGCTTGGTAAGCTTGGTTGTCCGCCGACATTTGTGCATATGTTTAGGGAATTGGATCTGGATATGAAAGCTAGAGTTACATTCAATATTCAACTCTCAGACGAAATATCTATTGACAATGGTGTAAAGCAAAGAGATATTTCTGCTTCGACTCTTTTTTCTATCCATTTTGCGGGTAGGTTGCGATATGAATTCTTAAGTTGTGATGTAAGTGTCCTACTATAGTTCAGGACACCTGGAAAGGTTTTTAATTTTAAGCGATTCAATGCAAAATCATCTTTTTAACCTTAAGCAATTCAATGCAAAATCAAAAGTCTTCCAAGATCTGATCGGGGAACTTCTTTATACAGATGATAATCTCACTCACACTGAGTTTGACATGCTAGTGATTATGGTCGACTTTTCACGAGCCTGCGATGCATTCGGGCACAAAATCAGCTTGAAGGAAACTAAGGTGATGTTCACGCCCCCCCCCGTTGAGAGGAGTACATTCAGCCAGACATATTGATTAATAGTACTAGACTTGAAGTCGTGGATGTTTTTGTTTGCCTTGGAAGTGTATTATCCAGGGATAGCTCCTTGGATGGCAAGATATATGCTCGCATTCAAAAGACGTCTGTTGCATTTGGGAAACTGTAGAAGAGGGTGTGAAGTGACCGTGGACTCACCATTAAGACCAAGGTGGATGTGAATATTGCGTATATTGTCACAGTGCTTCTATATGCTGCAGAAACATGGACGACCCACACATTAAGGTTCTAGAACATTTCCATATTAAGTTTCTGAAAAGAATTTTGAATAGCAAGTGGCAAATACACATACCGGGCACAGTGGTACTAGAAAAAGCCCGGTGGCTGAACCTTGAAATCATGGTGACCACTGAGCAGATACGCTGGGCAGGTTACATTGTACATATGGGTGATGATCGTCTCTTGCGAGTGGTGAGCGTGCACAACATTAGCCCAGAAAGGGCTACAAGGATGGTCTCAAAAGCATTCTGAAGGATACAGATATTGATACCGATACCGGGAAAGAAACTGCGGTTGATCGTAGCGCTTGGCGTAATTGGTAATAAATGGCTGTGGTTCTCTTTAGGTAAGAGAATGGAGCGTGCAAAGCTGACAAGGGCACTTCAGAGGGGAGAGATGGAATTTTTGTTTGCCAGGCAACCATGCAAATTGGATCTGTGAAACTTGAGGCCGTGTTCTCCTCAGGGTTTGTGAGTCACCTGAAGTCGCACAATAACAGACCGTCGTCACTCAATGTTCTACAGCTCATAGCACAATTTTTTTAATATGCAGTAAGGTATTTAATATGCAGTAAGGTATTTAATATGCAGTAATGTATTTAATATGCAGTAATGTATTTAATATGCAGTAAGGTATTTAATATGCAGTAAGGTATTTAATATGCAGTAATGTATTTAATATGCAGTAAGGTATTTAATATGCAGTAATGTATTTAATATGCAGTAAGGTATTTAATATGCAGTAAGGTATTTTATATGCAGTAATGTATTTAATATGCAGTAATGTATTTAATATGCAGTAATGTATTTAATATGCAGTAAGGTATTTAATATGCAGTAATGTATTTAATATGCAGTAAGGTATTTAATATGCAGTAAGGTATTTAATATGCAGTAATGTATTTAATATGCAGTAATGTATTTAATAGGCAGTAAGGTATTTAATATGCAGTAATGTATTTAATATGCAGTAAGGTATTTAATATGCAGTAATGTATTTAATATGCAGTAATGTATTTAATATGCAGTAAGGTATTTTATATGCAGTAATGTATTTAATATGCAGTAAGGTATTTAATATGCAGTAATGTATTTAATATGCAGTAATGTATTTAATATGCAGTAAGGTATTTTATATGCAGTAATGTATTTAATATGCAGTAAGGTATTTAATATGCAGTAATGTATTTAATATGCAGTAAGGTATTTAATATGCAGTAAGGTATTTAATATGCAGTAAGGTATTTAATATGCAGTAAGCTATTTAATATGCAGTAATGTATTTAATATGCAGTAAGGTATTTAATATGCAGTAATGTATTTAATATGCAGTAAGGTATTTAATATGCAGTAAGGTATTTAATATGCAGTAAGGTATGCAGCTATACATCTGGACCGAGAAGACACATGATTGTGCACAAAGACAATATTCCTCATCCGGATCAAATCAACCCCATGAAGACATTGAACTTGGTGTGTCATGTGTGTCATCGTCCTGTACGTCAACTGGTGGTCTTCAAATTCATCTGAGGACACATGAGAGGATAGTTAATGCAGTAGATGAATCTTAAGACGGCAATCATCTGTGAAGATGCTGCAATCATCATATATATTCGGTCTCGCTACATATTGAGTTACTACTGTTTCAATTGTGCTCTAAACAAAAGCATTCATTTTGGACACTCCCCTGTCTTATCAAAGAACCTACTGTTGATTTTATATGCTTGGATTTACTGCTTCCGCGGTGATAATAGCTTGAATTTAAGTTTGAAATGAAAATGTCACGTATCATTGTGGAATTGCTTTAAACAGAAACATTCCGAACGCGCCCTGTCATATCAAAGAACCTACTGTTGATTTTATATGTTGAGCTTTTTGGCTCGTGTGGTAATAAAACTTCTCAAATGTACTTGTGATGCTAAGCTGTGTAAGGTGTTAACTTTGGTCAAAATAAACTGTGCTTTCTTTCATCGGATCATTTCGATTATTGATTATCGACATTTATCGGAGACGTTTCGATAAAAACTTATTTAAGAACACTGCCAGACACACAAAGTAACTTCGAGTGAAGTTTCATCAAAATCGACCCAGCCGTTTTCGAGTCCATAGGGAACGAACTTACAGACACACAAAGTTTCTTTTATATAATAGTAGAATATATATTCTACTATTTATATTTATATCTATCTATATTTATATCTATCTATCTATCTATCTATCTATATTTCTCTCTCTCTCTCTCTCTCTCTCTATATATATATATATATATATATATATATATATATATATATATATATAAGGAAAAAATAAAAACGGAGAGGTAAAGTGCTCTATGAAATGATTATACACAACAGAGCAAAGAAGAAAAACGGTGAAATAAGAATGTCTTATCAATTGTAAAGATTTAAATGGATAAATGTGTTCAACTTCTTATCCTTCTTTATAAATCGGAATAACATTAAATGAAATCACACACACTCTTATCTATACACAGCCTAAATATTATAATGCGTTATTTTTCCAGAAGAGCATATATGCGTATAATGCGGAAAAGTGTACAGAATAAAATCAGAATGTTAAATGAACATAATAAGAATGCAACTTCACACATATGGAAATGCTAGGTGTTGTATGTAGGAGGACGGCAATATTTCGCTGCAAAAACTAACAAAATTAACGTCGCTAAAGATCCCATCTGAGCGGGATACTTATGAGAGTTGGGACTGCTTATGAATTTGATATTGATTCTCTCATTTGTTGTGGAGCATTGAAGTGCAGTATGAAAAAATAGCTTATTACTTTTAACACCTACAACATCAACGTATTCTCCTTTTATTACCGACGTTCAGAACTTTGTTTTGCTTCGGAATGAATGATACTTTTCTTGAGTAAGATTCCTGTTTTCTTAAACGTCCGGGACTGACTTTCACTCTTGATCTAAAATGGAAGACTTATATTTAATCTGTTGATCAATTTTCCAGTAAGTATCTGATATCTGACGTTATCAAATGATAACCTATCCATCTTATAAGCTCTTATGTTCGAGTAACTTGTCGCCTTGATAAATAGTGGCCCATTAGTTTAAAATGAACAGCTACATTGTTATATCCGTGGAGGAGCCTCATAAAGAAATAAAATAATCATATATGGTGAAAACAGGAATCAGTATTACAGAAACCAACGTCGCAAGTGTAATTTTGGCTAAGAAATTCGGTATTTACTTCGATTCCATCCCAGATTGATATGGCACAAGCCGCAAGGTAGAGCGAATAAGCTAGCTGAACATATGCACAGTGGCTTTCTTAATTTTGATTGGATACACCCGTTATCACGCCCAGTTAGCAATTAACTAGCTCCTCAAAAGGGGAAGGTAAGGTCTTCAAACCACAGCCAAACCGATAAAAAGGCAAGCACAATAGGCTAGTCTCTTTCGGACAGATTGTCGAGGACAAATTCTCGATTGGTATATACCGTAGCAGTTTTGCCGCAAATTTCTTGAGATCGAGATTTACAAAATAAATTATCTTTGATTTGATTATTTCTTATTTCTTTCCGTCATCTTAATTTATTTTTCGCAAAAGTTGATCAACCGTAGAATCCTGTCGACAACCCCTTTCCTCGTGCGTGTGTTGGTTGATGAAGTGGAACGTGAATGCACGTGTTCAGTTGCCAATTCTTTTACAGATGTAATTTGCTGCATCCGCTTGATTACGTGCAAGTGCATTGACATTTCCGTGCGCCGCGAAGAATAGTTTTGAAAAAACAAAATGCGCCATCTTTTCGTTCGCGCAGGAATAACAATCATGCAAGCGGTAATTGTGATGCTTCTCTACCTCGAACGCGTATGAATCTTTTACATGAACCCTTTCACTCTCTCCCACACACGAAGCTCTCCCGCAGACTTCTACCTATTAACCCATCTAATCTCGTTACTTGGCACTGTGATTTGAAATATACCATAGAATAAATAAAACATAAGCACTTTACTTTGAACTCAAGGACATTGTGACATTAAATTTAATTAGATTTAAGAAAATACATTTAAAGAATGTATGTAGCTATCTATTTCTATATTAAATAAAAATAAAATAAGAAAGGTTACATATAAGTTTATTAGATCATCGGATCAATAAGGAAAGAATAAGACAGAAAAACCTCTTTAACCATGGCGTATCGAAGCTTAATCAAGATGAGAAGGGCCAGAATTATACAAAATCTATATATCTATAAAAGTAAAAGTGTGTGTGTGTGTCTGTCTGTCTGTGTACATTTCCCTACACAATAACTCTGTCAATTTTCAGTCTACAGACTCGAAATTTGATATACTAGTTACTGAGATTTGGTAAAATCTTTGTAATCCGTTTTCGGCCAGAAATTTAGCTGTTAAAGGGTCAAAGTTCAACGATTTGACATTTGAGAACTCTACCGCCAATTTTGGGTATAAATAATTGAAATTTTAGATATAGGTTCCTTGGACATTGATCTAACTTAATAACTTGATTTGAGCCCAAAACAATAAATGTTAAGGGGTCATAATAGGGGTCAAATTTTTTAAAAAAATACCTCTGCGGTCTCTACCAAATTACTCAATGAATTTCTGGTCTAAGCATTTGAAATTTTACATAAAGGGTATTCAGAGATAGGGCAAGCTTTTTAATCGGTTTGGGTCGGAAATTTGAGCTGCCAATATATAAATGTATGTTTACATGTCTGCCTAAAACTTTCGACAGAGGCGACGAATTTTCACAAGATCAGTATCGTTTTGAAGTTCGACCCTCAGACGACAAATACCGAAAAATTGGCTAAAAACATTAATTTCTTCACCCTCAACTGGGCACTTTTCTACAGGGAGGAGTCGCTTTTTCCACGGATATTTTCGATTGTCTAGCCTTAATTTAAACCTCACTTCCCGTTTGACGGTGGTCGTAACAGCAAAGACGTCACATTTTTCCAGTTCTTTTCCTCCTTCGCGATACGGGTTCGAGCCTGCCTTCCTACTACCACTTTCTTTTGCTCAACATACACCTCCAAATACCCGGACAACGCCGGGCTGAAATGCTAGTATACAATATAGATAAAAGAAAATTTATAAATTAAGAAAATTTAGATTGGAAATGAAAGGAATTGCTAATCTAAATCTTCTTAAGCCAGCTTTTATCTATATTTTGTATAATTTTGGTTCCCTGTCTTCTAGTGAAGAGCATTTAGCTTAGAAATGTGATGGTCTAAGTTTTTTCCTCTTATTCTTTTCTTTTATTGATCTAATAGTATAATATATATTATTATTCCTCATCTTTTATTTAATATATTTAATTGCTCCTCTTTCAAATGTTAAGATTTATCTATCTTGATAAGTTTGCTTTGTTAAAAATATACTCTTTGCTAGCTTATTATATTGTGTATCTTTTTCTATCCATCTATATTATTGTTATGGCTGTGAATGAGTCACACTAAAAACAGAACAACGATGTTAGTGAAGACGTGTATCGATAAAAGACAAACAACAGGTTACAGAATGAAAAGACTGTTTGCCTTCCACCGAGCAAACGAGGTTAATTCCGGAACTAGAGCCGTACCTGGGATCGTTAAGAATTCCGATATATATATAGACGGTGGTTGAGTTCATTCAGAGGGTGTTCCCCCCACTAAAATTATATATATATATTGCCTCTCTCTCTCTCTCTCTCTCTCTCTCTCTCTCTATATATATATATATATATATATATATATATATATATATATATATATATGTGTGTGTGTGTGTGTGTGTATGTGTGTGTGTAATTAAAAATATCTAAACTAACAATACTTAAATTCGATACCTTAACAATTACACACGGCGACTAAAATTACTAGAATCCATACTTATCACAAAACTACAGCCCCTTTTCAACTGGATCTCATTTAATACTGGGACAAATATACTAACAGTAGTTTATAACTAACAAGAAACTGAATAAATAAACTATAAAATAAGAAAACCGAAATTAAAACTAATTCGCCCCTTTCCATCCAGCGCCAAGTTTATAACCAATTAAACAAATATATATGAATACACCGAGCCTCAAAGGAAAAGAAAACGAAAACGATAGCAACAATAATCACCCTTGATTATAATCGGATGTACCGATAGAAATCGCTTGAAAAAAATATATCCGAACAATATCTTTTGGGCGCCATTGTGTAGTATCTGTTCTTCAGATGCTGCACTTCCATTTCCCGTTCTCTTTCAGTGGAGGAGAAATCCTTCACGACTGAGACAATTTTTATTTTTGTACCTTTTCTCCACGTTAAAAAACGACCCTGGTGTCTAACCCTGTCCCGTGGGGAGGCATTGTAAATAGGTACAATGTGCCAGCTAAAAAAAAAAACACCGTTAGGCGAATGGAAAAGGTATATAAAAAAGTTAGGTCTTTGTCTATGAATTTGTATATACAAGATCAACTTCTAAACTAATGAAATTTTGGATCGTCATAATTTCATCTCGTGATTGTTATAGAAATAAAGATTTTTTGCACGCAAGGAAGAGTCAATGGGAATATGTTCCTTAGAGTTCCTTAAATATTTTAATTGTGGGGAGAATTTACTCACACCGGAGAGAGAGACTAATTTTTTCCTAGCTAATTATTTAGTAAACTTTGGAACTTATTTGGAAAACTGACATGATATCGCAGAAATATCGCAATACCATTTCGCACTTAGCGATTATGCAAGTTTTCTACATCATTATAAACAGTGTATCTTACAGACAGGATTATTGGTAATGTTTCATTCGCACGTCTCTTACAGACAAACTAATTTAATTGTTTTCTTTCAGCTCGAAAAACGTAGCGTCATCCGCCATGACAACTTATGCCTCTGTTTTGTCTACGTCCTACATTTTACGTCTCTCGTCGTTTAATCAATTCTGGGAATGGATTATCCTGATATATCCTTTGCAACGAAAATGCACTGAAGAAATCAGGCAAAATTACTCTAAAAATAGTGGTTAGCATAATATGGAAATTAAATATAAGCAACAGAACACCAATAATTATAATGAAAATAAAAATAGAAGAAAACGAAATATAATTTGATATCAATTATAATGAGATGCTTAATCTAAACAAGAAATTCCGAAATCTCATCAAACAACACTAATACCTTTCACAAAATATTCAATAAAAACGACTTAAAACTATCCCACAGTTGCTACGGAAACTTAAAACTGCTAATATACAAAATAGCACAATACAAGAATAGCAGAGAACAAAAATAACAATATGCATAACAAGTGATCTATATTGCAACAATAAAATACCATTAGGAAAAACAAAAGTAACCACAAGAAAATGTTATGAAATCAAAAAATCTAACCAAAAACCTTGTTTATGAGCCGCAATATTTGCACAAAAAAAATAGCTTGAATAACAAGAAGTACTCCGTGGGTGTGACCTGTTTAGATTTTAAAACCAGATATTACGACCATAAAATCACAATAAATAAAAAAAAAACGCCGAGTAAAAACAAGACTGGTGACCCATTACTAGGGATCAAAGGAAGTGAACGTTCGCTAGTAATTGAGTGGAAAAAACGATGATAGGCCAATAGATTTAGAAATTTAGATGAGCATATGATGTAGAAATTTGAAATTCTAAACGTTAAAGACCACCAAAACTCATTCAACTTTATAAGCTATATAGTAAACAACTGTATAGACAATAAACTTAACTTTAAAATAATACATAAGATAAAAAAAACTAACCCCAAAACTAAGAGCGAAACGCATGTAAAGCACGTTCGTGTTAAAATAACATTTATAAAAGGGCACGTCACCGCTATACAACAATGAACACAAGAGAAAATAGAAGTCACACAAAAAAATGTTTTAGAAAAGCCCTGCGATTGAACAATGAAAATACTAGCATATAAGATAGAAAAACAATGAATCTGATTATATAGTTAGCTAAACTAAATATCATGTGTATATAAAACGCTCGATAACACGAATTCTATGCATTTTAGCCTAATGATTCCCTACAAAGATGAAACGCTGGATTAACTTAATTGTCATAAATATATTTTCATATATATATATATATATATATATATATATATATATATATATATATATATATATATATATATATATATATATAGTTTTAAAAATAATAGGCAGAAGTTTCCCGAGAGCCTTTCGGCTATCATCTCGTCGGGAGAAAATCGATAGCAAACAAAATAATATTGTGTCGAAAAATAAAGAGTTATAATGGGGAACTTATTAAATGTGCCAAAAGTACGGGGACACTAAAATACATTTATTAACGTTTAAAAAACGATTAAAATATTGGCACAACGAGGGAGGGGAGAAAAAGCGGGAGAAAAGATTTCAAGTATCCCAAAGAGAAACAATGCGTTTGATGTTTCTTTTTGCCGGCACAAAGAAGATTGACGCACGGCGATAGAGACGGCCTCCAAAATCTTTAAATGATATTCGGAGTCCGCTCTATGTAGAACCTCGAACCAATCTATTTTATATCTATCGGCGCAGCACGGGTTGTCAACCAAATGCTGGTCAATAGCAAAGTCCAAGGCTGCAGAAGACCCCATCCTCCCTTGTCTGATCTTCGATGGAACATGCTGGTTTACACGAGTCAAAAGGTGCAAGGATGTTCGCCCAACATAACCAGCATTGCACTGGCATTTGAATTGATATATAATATTACTATTTTGGATGTAAGGCAAACTATCCTTGCGAAAAGACGGAAAAGTAGGTCTCGTAGTATATACCAAACGCAGGGACACAGAAAAAAAGCAGTCGTATATACTTCTGCGAATCTGTTTGGAAAGTCTATTACTCTTTTCCCCAATTCACGGTAATTTTAAATAAATTGGGCATTTCAAGGGTCCAAACTTTTTAGGAGATTTAAAATCCGCAACCTTTTTGAAAATACAGTCATCAATAAGGTCAACAGGATAACCATTATTGATGAATATTTCCCTGATCTTATCGAGTTCGGCGTCTAATCTGTTAGACGAACAAATCATGAGGGCTCTATGTACCAAATTATTAATTAGACTGACCTTATGTGATTTTGGTACAAAAGACAACCAGTTCACGTATAGGCCAGTAAATGTCGGCTTTCTATAAATTGTAGTGAGAAAGCCCCCCCCCCTTGAACGTTCACCAGGAACATCCAAGAAAGGAAGCGAATTGTGCTTCTCACTTTCCATAGTGAACTTAAGAGCCCCATGTAAGGAATTCAACCTATTAAAAAATATCGACGCTTCACTTTGCGATGGAAAAATAGCAAAAGTGTCGTCAACATATCTGAAATATGCAGTGGGTTTAGTTGTAGAATTAAACATAACGGATTCATAGTACCCGACGAAAATATCCGCTAAAGTTGGGGCCAACGGACTCCTCATTGAAACCCCGTCGACCTGACAGCACATAATATCACAAAAACTAAACTCCACGGATTTAGTGCACATTAAAATGAGTTCAATAAGAATCTCTTTTGAAAACCGTGGACCAGTCTGGCGACCATCATAGAGAGCGTCGGTACATATGCGAATAGTCTCATCCAACGGTATGTTGGTAAAGAGACTAGAGACATCAAATGAGCACATGAAAGACGTCTCTGCATTTGAATCCAGCCTACGTACACAATCAACGAACCGAAAAGAATCTGGGATGCAATGCGTGGTGTATAACTCGCGCACAGGTTGCAGAATTTCCACAAGCCACTGAGCCAAAGAATGTTGTGCCAAACCAACCATTGATAAAATAGGTCTTAGTGGAACACCTTGCTTATGGATTTTGGGGAGACCATACATTCTGGGACGTTGTAACCCAGAGGGCCTAATCCTGTCATAGACGTTCTTGCAAAAAACCTTTTTAAATAATGCAAGTAGACGTCTTTGCATTTTAGCCTCGTTCTTGCAAGTATTATCCGTCAACTCGACGGGGCCGAGTTTACGGAATTTCGAAACATCATTGAGAATAACTGCCATTTTCTCAACGTAGTCCGATTTGTTCAAAATCACCAGTCCTGCACCTTTGTCTGGTTTACACATATAAATATCAGTATTAGATTTAAACGCTTTCATGGTTTTAAATTGCGTTATGTTCCAGACAAAGTCGCTATGATCGACAGGAATGTTACTATATCGGTGAGCTAAGGCAACTAAATTAGATTTCATCCCAACAATTTTTTCCGGGGAATTCGGCAAATTATGTCTAAGTTGGGAGAAAAAAACTTCAAAGGCAGAAAGTGTTCTCTCTTTATTTATACTCGTAGGGGAATACAAAAATCTAAACCCCTAGACAAAACTCTATTTTCAATTTCTGTAAGAACAGTTTTTGAAAAATTGAAAATATGTTTGCTTCAATTAACGGGTTTACACCCATATCTTCTGCGAACCAGAAGAGCAAGTTGTTTACTATTATCTTTGGAAGCATTTTGCCTAGCAAATTGATCACCAATAGATAAATACTTGCAAAAACGGAAAAAGTCAAAAAAGGACACGAACCCCTTCACTACGGACCAGAGGTGATGACGATTACTAATATACGCCTCTAGCTTCTCCGTCAACTTATTAATGTCGTCACGTATAAACGCACGCTCCATAGACAAACTTGGTTTCACCCTAGATGCAGCAATACGTTTACTAATGTAAACTGGGGCCACATCTTATTCCAGACAAGAACGCAAAAAAGCTAAGGAGAGATTGGTAGATCTAATTCTACTCCTTAATCGTACAATATTATTACACAATTCTATTTGTTGGTGTGTGTACCTCTTCTGAAGATATTTAAATAAATGTTTGGAGGTACAGAATTTATATATACTTTTAAAAATAATAGGCGGAAGTTTCTCGAGAGCTCTTTCGGCTATCATCTCGTCAGGAGAAAATCGATAGCAAACAAAATAATATTGTGTCGAAAAATAAAGAGTTATAATGGGGAACTTATTAAATGTGCCAAAAGTACGAGGACACTAAAATACATTTATTAATACATTTATTAACGTTTAAAAATTAAAATATTGCACAACGAGGGAGGAGGGGAAGCGGGAGAAAAGATTCCAAGTACTCCAAAGAGAAACAATGCGTTTGATGTTTCTTTTTGCCGGCACAAAGAAGATTGACGCAATAGAGACGGCCTCCAAAATCTTTAAATGGTATTCGGAGTCCGCTCTATGTAGCACCTCGAACCAATCTATTTTATATCTATCGGCACAGTACGGGTTGTCAACCAAACGCTGGCCAATAGCAGAGTCCAAGGCTGCAGAAGGAGGGAGACCACCAGACCCTATCCTCCCTTGTCTGATCTTCGATGGAACATGCTGGTTTACACGAGTCAAAAGGTGCAAGGATGTTCGCCCAACATAACCAGCATTGCACTGGCATTTGAATTGATATACAATATTACTATTTTGGATGTAAGGCAAACTATCCTTGCGAAAAGACGGAAAAGCAGGTCTTGTAGTATATACCAAACGCAAGGACACAGAAAAAAAGCAGTCGTAAATACTTCTGCGAATCTGTTTGGAAAGTCTATTACTCTTTTCCCCAATCCACGGTAATTTTAAATAAACCGGGCATTTCAAAGGTCCAAACTTTTTAGGAGATTTAAAATCCGCAACCTTTTTAAAAATACAGTTATCAATAAGGTCAAAAGAGCAAAAAATCCCAGTTAAGATTGAGAGTTGAGGTCGTCCCATCCACCCAAGCTACGCCTAGTGTATGGACCGTCAGAAAGAGAGAGAGAGAGAGAGAGAGAGAAAGAGAGAGAGAGAGAAAGAGAGAGAGAGAGAGAGAGAGTTGTCGAAAAAAAGATGCCGTTGAGTCACTGTTGAAACAGGCTGCTTGTTGAAAAAATAGACTTCGTATATAATTTTTTTTTCTTTTCTCTTGTTTATAACTGTAAAAATAACCTTTTACTTGGATTCGGAAATTATTTAATAATTAATCTTTATAAACGAAAATTCAAGATTACGTCTGGAGTCAATTATTTGTTGCGTACGAAATTTGTCACTACCTTACAAATAAATGATACCAATTGAGAGTAATTTCTTTCAGGAAAGCAAGAGAGAGGTTCGCCAACCCAGCGCCAATGGACTGCGGCCCACAACGCGTGTATTCACTGGAAACTTGTGCACTTTGTTTTTTAAATTTGTTTTTCTATTTTTGTTCTTTAAGTGCGAGTCACTGTTGGAGCAGGAAATACAGAAGTCTCGCATCAACCTCGTCATCGTAGAACCGAGCAATACTACGCTATTGAACTTTCTTGTGTGTTCCGAATCGGAACTACCTAGGACTATACTTATGTACCGGTGAACACTACGGTCTTTACAGTGGTTTATTAGTACTTTCATGACTAGGACGTAACCTTTGGAAATTTCATAACGGGGAGTCACCGTGTTATATTGGTCCTGTTTGGCGAGGAAGTGATCTTTGACTGGGAGAGACTGGAATCTTCACCGTGTTATATTGGTTACAGCGACAAGTATACTGCGTTCAGAACGTTTATGAGCTTTGGTTTCAATTAGTGACCACAACCGTCACACTGGATTTCGTCGCTGTTACAATCTTTAGACGAACTTGACACAGAATTTCGATTCGTTTGCATCTACTGAAGTACACCAGTTTGAAACTGTTATAGTTGGCGTCAGTCACACAAGAACTTGTCCTCTGGAGATTGGGTTAAGCTACGCGGACGGGTGAGTTAATTTTCTCTTTGACTTGAGCTATTTTCCATGTCATCGGTGAGGATCCTTGAAGGCGAGCAATAAGGAATTAAGAGAGAGAATGAGTAATTAATTGAAACGAGAAACTATCGGTTCACATGGACCGTATTTTAAGGTGGAGAATAGTTAACGCCTTGTTAAACAATCAGTTAACACAAATTGTGTTATATAATGAAGAACGTGTGATGCCTTTAAATTACTGAATGATATCAATCGTGTATTAAAGAAATAAAATTGATGTTTGTAATTACAATTTTTAAGCTCCAGGCGTGTTTAAAAAGGTAAAAAAAAAAAAAAAAAAAAAAAATAGAAGGAAGCGTAATAAAGTGGGGGAATGAGTAATTAATTGAAAAAAGAGGCGGTGGGTTAACACGAATCGTATTTTATGAGACACATTGTGAACATTTTATTTTATTTTATTTAAAAATTTTTTTTTGCTCGTTTTAAAGAGTTCTTAAGGCGGGCAGGGTTAGTGTGCTTCATCTACTAGTATGGGGGATTGTTCTGCTAAATGTGGAGCGTTGCCATGGGCGCTAGGTCCGAATTGTTCACGGCAGCGAGGGAAAGGAAGCTTGGGTTCAAGCAAGTCAACTACAATGGTGCCGGCTCACGCCTAACAACCGAAGCCTCCGGGAAACAACAAAGGGTCGCTGAAAGCATGAAAGAGCAGGCAATCCTAGTGAAGACAAGACCCTTGCGTTGTTTTAAGTGTGGTGAGTTGGGTCATATGGCCAGAGGCTGTCCGGAAAGACAATGCTGGAGCTGAGGAAAAAGGGGCCACTTACGAGAAACACTCCGCCAACGAAGAGTCACGCGAAGCTAGCATTCAGATGCCTGTGGGAGGTTCGGGGAGTCGTAGTAAAAAACCAGGGTAGGAGTTTCTATAGTCAATCTCCGCCTAAGGGGAGTGGCGGAGACCTAGGCGAGTAAGAGTTCGTTACCTTTGGAAGGAAGGTCGAGTGCTTACATGCCAGGTGATGGTAGGGAGCGTGGAAGTGAGATTCCTGGTGGACACTGGAGCCACTGTGTCCTTGATTAGTTTGAGAATGTATCATGGGATGACAAATCGAAACCGATTGCATCCAGTCGACCTGGAGTTGACAGGCGGATAAAATCCAGCTGCGATAGGAGGGTATCCGGATACTTGAAGGCTTATGTGGCGCCCGATCTTTGTGACCTTAGGGAGAAATTGGTTGAAAGAACTGAGAGCGAAGATCACTTTCGATCCGCCGACTCTAAGACTGAAAGAGGGGAGCATCCATTTGGGAGGCCAACGACATGGAGAGCTTCCCCATGAAGACTTTGGAGGATGCAAAAGTCCCTCCTAGGACAGTGGTGTCCACTAGAGAAAGGATTGCCTGACACCGACGGGTACCAGGTCACCTCCCTGCCAGAAGCAGAGGAGGAGGATTCAGAGGTGATGATTAGTGATGCAATAGTGAGCGAAATCAGGAGTCTACCGATATTGTTGACGAATAACTCCATCAAAACTCCCCGGATCAAAGACGGAACTTAGATGGCTGCGCCTCCCCTGTTGAGAGCCCGACGAATAGGGAACTGGACAGGTGAAGTGCCAAGAGCCACTGGGAGAATAGAAAGACTAAAATCTGAGGAGGTGATGGCACTTCCCATGTATCAACGAAGAGTGACAGAATTGCTTGAGAGTTGGGGTGTGCTAGTAAAGTTACTATGAAGATCGATACAGGGGACCACCCGCCCATAAAGATGAAACCCTACACAACCCCGATCTATAAGGGAATGCTTTAGGAGGAATATGTGGTAAACATGTTGGAGGCTGGTATAATTGAACGATTTACCTCTCCATGAAGTTTTCCTGAAGTGATCGTGAAAAAGAAGAACGAAGGCCACAAGTTATGTGTAGACTTCCAAAAGTAAATGCCATCACCAAACTCTTGACCGTGCCATTACCTCTTATTGGCGACATACTGGCCTTGTTGGGTAGAGCGAGATGCTTTACCGCCCTAAATTTAAGGTGAGGTTAGTGGCAAGTAACCCTGGATGGGGAAAATCAGGAGAAAGCGGCTTTTGCATGCCATGTAGCGGTGGGGCTGTTTAGGGTCATGTCATTTGGCCTATGTAATGCGCCAAGGATTTTCTCCCAACAAATGTGAATAGTTTTAGGGGGGTTAGAAGGGCTTGCCGTAGCATATCTGGATGACATATTGTTCTTCTCGAATATACCTGAGGAATACTTAAGACACATGATGGAGATGTTTGAGAAACTGCGTAGACATAAAGTTGAAGTTGCTTGAGTGTCAGTTCCTCAAGAATGAAACTAAGTATTTGGGGGGGGTATTGGTGCCGCAGTGATAAAGCCGGGCATAGACAAGGTAGAGGTCCCCTCAAAACTATCGACATCAGTTATGAGAAGACCCCTGGCGCATTACAGAGGCTGAATGGCATGACTCTAAAGTTTATCATGCCATACTAAGGCCGCTTCCTCCTGATCTTCCCCATCCAGGGCTACTTGCCAGTAACCCATCAGGACGCTATCTGAACCCAAGACAGTACAGCATATACGAGGATTTATAGGTATTACCTGCAATTACTGAAGGTTCATACTCACCTTTAGTCGGTTGGGCACCCCTATAATACCATTGCCAAAAATATGCCCACTATAAATGGACACCTGAATGCGAGAGGGCCTTTGAAACCCTAAAGGACCAGTTAACTGCTATACCGTTACTGGCGTATCAGGATCTGAGCAAGCTCATGGGGTTGTATACAGATGCGAGGGGCACGTGCATATGAGTGGTGTTGATCCAACCGTGTCCGGAGAAGGATGGACAAGTGCCTGGCATACAAGGGAGAATCTCAATATATTTCCTGTCGTATAAGCTACCCGAAACCCAGCAGAGATGGCTTTTCATTGAACAGAAGGATTTTGCGATTGTGTAGAAGCTGAACTACTACTTGAACGAAAAAATGACCACAAACCACTGAGATATTTGTTCGGGAGGAATAAGATGATCTAGCATAAGGCCCTCAATTTATCAGGTTATCGGTCTAGGATCGAGTACTTGGATGTTAAGGAAAATACCTGTGCCCACCTTTTGTGCAGGATTCCCGATCAGCTGGAATCCGAATCTATGCGGTTGGAACCGGGTGTGGACGACAGGGCTTTCCAGGTGGCAGTAATTTATTTTTACACCCTGGAGAGAAGGCAGTATGGAGTAATAGTAACCTAAAGTCCGAGGTTATTGCGCCGAAACAATCAAGAACTGAGAGCTGGCATGGTTAAGGCCAGTGTAGAGAATGGTTAAACAAAAAAATAAACCCTTCATCAAGGAAACCTGCACTATATCACCGGCCGGGATGGAGAAATAGGATTGAAAATGGTGGTGCTTGCAGAGTTGAGAAGGGAAATCCTTGAACAAAATCATGACATGACAGGACATCTGGGGGTTGAGAAAACCTATGAGTTGGTATTTAGAACCTTTTATTGGCCGAAATTGGCCAAAGAGGGGGTAGAATGGATAAACTGTTGTGTGCAATATCAGGCCCAGAGTTGGCACGAGCCACAAGCTCCACTAACAGAAACGGATGTCCTCAGTATCCCTTCCAAAATCTGAGACTAGACATCTATGGACACGAACTTTAGTTTTTTAAAGCAAAGAATCGATATAATATGAATAAGAAGAAAATGGCCCCCTTTTCAAGCAGAACAGCTTCGTTTCAGTTTAACAGTATTGAACGGTTTAGTATTGCGCCGTCGGATTCAGGGTTGTACTATTGTAATGTAAAGAACACGCAAAAAGGGTTGTAATCAACTGAATTTCTTCTAGTACACTGACAAAAAAGTTTAAACATATATAAATAAAAAGTTCCGACTTTTTTTTGGCTTTCACTTTAATAAGAACGTGAATTTAGGAGGTGAATTTATTCGACACAATATGATTCAACTCAAAAAAATAAATAAAAGCTAACGTGAATTAAGATTAAAGTTAAGGTGTTATTGTGGATCCTCGCCCATTTTAAAAACCTTGTTAAACTTTGTGACATATTTATATTCTATGGGGTCAGGCGCAAACGAACACCCAATAATTTTATTATACCATATTTCTTCAAACTGAAACATAATTATCAAAGTATATTACGCAAATAGATATGAAAAGTCTTTGTTAAAGTTTGTGCTATATTTCCATTGAGTACAGGCGTGAACACAATTTTATTATACCATCCCTATATAAGTTGAAACATACTTATCAAAGTATTCTTATGTACATCTATATCAAAAACACTTGTAAACGTTTTTTTTATTTTTTATTTCCATACTTTGGGGGCCAGTCGCGAACGCAGACCCCAGAATTTTTGTGAACCACCGTTCTGCCAGATCAAACATACCCATTCCTGATCCTCGATACATCTTCTATCATTATATGTAATTAGTTTTTTAAAATAGTCAACCATATAGGAGCCTATTCGTGATCACACACACACACACGTATACACAGACGTATATATATATATATATATATATATATATATATATATATATATATATATATATATATATATATATATATATGATTATTCGTCATCGCCAGACAGCTTTTTCGCCTGCCGAAATATGAATGATTTTTTGTTTTGCTAATTATCAATTTTTACCCAGAATCTTCAGTGGGAATTTCCTAACATAATGAGAACAAGATGGAATAAAAATAAAAATAAAATTCTTCTTTGCTTGATCGATATGTAGGTATTTATGCGATCACCTTAAATCTCCCTATGTTTCTGTTTGACTATCTCTCTTTTTCTTCGTCTCTTTCCCTCCCTCTCCCACACTGCCTGTCTCTCTCTCTTTCTCTCTCTCTCTCTCTCTCTCTCTCTCTCTCTCTCTATATATATATATATATATATATATATATATATATATATATACATATATAAATGAAACGTCTGGTTTGTCAGTTTTTGAACAACTAAAAAACCCCGCCGAATCGATTGTTTCGACATTTTAGTATAGTATTTTCAGTTTACTCATGCGTGTTTTTATATATTTCTTTTTAATTATAACATTATACTTTATTTTTATTTAGTAAATTAGGTAGTTTTATTTGTTACGGTCTGGCCATGTGGAAAAATCAGCATCACCGCCCACCGTCACGTGACATCACTAAAAGGAACTTTTTGTCTCGCTTCATAATGTGTTTACAATATGGGTAAAGTTTAACTGGATAACATTCAATCACGTGGTTATTGAAAATGTAATAATCTGATTAAAATTTAATTTAAATTAACCACATGTGGTCGCTTTCCTGTCAAATATTCATCGAAAATATCGACAAAAAATACGAAAAAGATATACTAAATTGATTTTTTCATTTAAAATTACATTATTTCATTTTTGTTAATATAATTTTATTTTTATAACTAAAAATAAATAAAGTACGATTGTTGAATGTTCTTCTTTCGATCAAATTCGTTTTTTAGGGGTACAATTAAAAAAACGATCAAAACGGAACAAAATTTAACTTTCCGTTCCATTTTTACAACAACCCTAAAAACAGCTCATACCCCGCAAGTTTTAAACATCTAGATCTACTTACGTTATATTAAAAACTGAGCGAACCCTAAAAATCTGGTAGCTGAGTGTCAAAACAATAATAATCTGCTTAAAATATTGCAAAAAAGGCGGACGTTAGCGAGATTGCACCCTGCTAAATTCCACAAGTTTCACTTTAAAAAAAAAACTTTTTTCTGTTAATATCATCGATTGCATACTTTAGACTATAATAAAAATATGCTTTAGACTATAATAAAAAATACTTTAGACTAAAATAAAAAAAATACTTTAGACTATAATAAAAAAATACTTTAGACTATAATAAAATAATGCTTTAGACTATAATAAAAAATACTTTAGACAATAATAAAAAAAATACTATCGACTATAATAAAAAATACTTTAGACTATAATAAAAAAATACTTTAGACTATAATAAAAAATACTTTAGACTATAATAAAAAATACTTTAGACTATAATAAAAAATGCTTTAGACTATAATAAAAAATGCTTTAGACTATAATAAAAAATACTTTAGACTATAATAAAAAATACTTTAGACTATAATAAAAAAATGCTTTAGACTATAATAAAATAATGCTTTAGACTATAATAAAAAATACTTTAGACTATAATAAAAAATACTATCGACTATAATAAAAAATACTTTAGACTATAATAAAAAATACTTTAGACTATAATAAAAATACTTTAGACTATAATAAAAAATACTTTAGACTATAATAAAAAATACTTTAGACTATAATAAAAAATACTTTAGACTATAATAAAAAATACTTTAGACTATAATAAAAAAAATGCTTTAGACTATAATAAAATAATGCTTTAGACTATAATAAAAAAATGCTTTAGACTATAATAAAATATGCTTTAGACTATAATAAAATATGCTTTAGACTATAATAAAATAATGCTTTAGACTATAATAAAAATGCTTTAGACTATAATAAAATAATTCTTTAGACTATAATAAAATAATGCTTTAGACTATAATAAAATAATGCTTTAGACTATAATAAAATAATGCTTTAGACTATAATAAAAAATACTTTAGACTATAATAAAAAATACTTTAGACTATAATAAAAAAATGCTTTAGACTATAATAAAAAATATGCTTTAGACTATAATAAAAAATACTTTAGACTATAATAAAAATACTTTAGACTATAATAAAAAAATGCTTTAGACTATAATAAAAAAATGCTTTAGACTATAATAAAAAATGCTTTAGACTATAATAAAAAAATGCTTTAGACTATAATAAAATAATGCTTTAGACTATAATAAAATAATGCTTTAGACTATAATAAAAAATACTTTAAACTATAATAAAAATTGCTTTAGACTATAATAAAAAATGCCTTAGACTATAATAAAAAAATACTTTAGACTATAAAAAAATGCTTTAGACTATAATAAAAAAATGCTTTAGACCATAATAAAAAAAGCTTTAGACTATAATAAACAATGCTTTAGACTATAATAAAAAATGCTTTAGACTATAATAAAAAATGCTTTAGACTATGATAAAAAAATGCTTTAGACTATAATAAAAAAATGCTTTAGACTATAATAAAAAAATGCTTTAGACTATAATAAAATAATGCTTTAGACTATAATAAAATAATGCTTTAGACTATAATAAAAAATACTTTAAACTATAATAAAAAAATGCTTTAGACTATAATAAAAAATGCCTTACTATAATAAAAAAATACTTTAGACTATAAAAAAATGCTTTAGACTATAATAAAAAATACTTTAGACTATAATAAAAAAATACTTTAGACTATAATAAAAAAATACTTTAGACTATAATAAAATAATGCTTTAGACTATAATAAAAAATACTTTAGACTATAATAAAAAAAATACTATCGACTATAATAAAAAATACTTTAGACTATAATAAAAAATACTTTAGACTATAATAAAAAATACTTTAGACTATAATAAAAAATACTTTAGACTATAATAAAAAATGCTTTAGACTATAATAAAAAATGCTTTAGACTATAATAAAAAATACTTTAGACTATAATAAAAAATACTTTAGACTATAATAAAAAAAATGCTTTAGACTATAATAAAATAATGCTTTAGACTATAATAAAAAATACTTTAGACTATAATAAAAAAAAATACTATCGACTATAATAAAAAATACTTTAGACTATAATAAAAAATACTTTAGACTATAATAAAAATACTTTAGACTATAATAAAAAATACTTTAGACTATAATAAAAAATGCTTTAGACTATAATAAAAAATGCTTTAGACTATAATAAAAAATACTTTAGACTATAATAAAAAATACTTTAGACTATAATAAAAAATACTTTAGACTATAATAAAAAAATGCTTTAGACTATAATAAAATAATGCTTTAGACTATAATAAAAAAATGCTTTAGACTATAATAAAAAATGCTTTAGACTATAATAAAATATGCTTTAGACTATAATAAAATAATGCTTTAGACTATAATAAAATAATGCTTTAGACTATAATAAAATAATGCTTTAGACTATGATAAAATAATGCTTTAGACTATAATAAAATAATGCTTTAGACTATAATAAAATAATGCTTTAGACTATAATAAAAAAATACTTTAGACTATAATAAAAAAATACTTTAGACTATAATAAAAAATGCTTTAGACTATAATAAAAAAAATGCTTTAGACTATAATAAAAAAATACTTTAGACTATAATAAAAAATACTTTAGACTATAATAAAAAAATGCTTTAGACTATAATAAAAAAATGCTTTAGACTATAATAAAAAAATGCTTTAGACTATAATAAAATAATGCTTTAGACTATAATAAAAAATACTTTAAACTATAATAAAAAAATGCTTTAGACTATAATAAAAAATGCCTTAGACTATAATAAAAAAATACTTTAGACTTTAAAAAAATGCTTTAGACTATAATAAAAAAATGCTTTAGACTATAATAAAAAATGCTTTAGACTATAATAAAAAATGCTTTAGACTATAATAAAAAATGCTTTAGACTATAATAAAAATGCTTTAGACTATAATAAAAATGCTTTAGACTATAATAAAAAAATGCTTTAGACTATAATAAAAAAATGCTTTAGACTATAATAAAAAAATGCTTTAGACTATAATAAAATAATGCTTTAGACTATAATAAAATAATGCTTTAGACTATAATAAAAAATACTTTAAACTATAATAAAAAAAATGCTTTAGACTATAATAAAAAATGCCTTAGACTATAATAAAAAAATACTTTAGACTATAAAAAAATGCTTTAGACTATAATAAAAAATGCTTTAGACTATAATAAAAAATGCTTTAGACTATAATAAAAAATGCTTTAGACTATAATAAAAAATACTTTAGACTATAATAAAATAATGCTTTAGACTATAATAAAGAAAAAATGAAAAAAAAATATTTTATAACTTTTCACATGGAGGTTTATTTTTCAATTATAGGGTTGTACTAAATTGAATACGAAATTTATTGAAAACTGAACCCTCACGTGAAGTTATAAAAAAATGTTCTTTCAAATTTTTTATGATATGTAACTTAAGTCTGTAATAACAGGAAAAACAAAGTTGAATAAAAAGTGAAAATTGTGGAATTTAGGAGGAGGAATCTGCCTTCCCCCAAAAATAAAAGCAAAAAATCGAAAAGAACCTCTCTCAACCATACCGGCAATAATTTGATTTCATATTTCCAATGAGGGGAATAGATTTACTAGTGTTATATAGTTACAGATGATTTTTCTTGTGAGAGTTCTTATTAGTAATGATATGAGTCTTAGTGAGAGTTCTTGTCTTATTACATATGATGTTGTATCTTAGAGAGAGATGTGTATGTAATGATATTTTATAACAGACATATAATAACAATACAATTTACCTTTTTGTAGAAATCACAAACACAAAGATGAGCTTTATCCAAAACACATGGTGAATTTATTTTCTGACGACCGGTCGACTTCCTCATTAAGAACTCAAAGTTTCACATCTTAGTTTCTGAAGTGACGTCTCGCTTCAGACGTCCGCCTGTCTGTCTCCCCTGACTGTCTCTCTGACTGTCTCTGACTCTCTCTCCCTACTATATTGAGAAATCCATGCATCCCGGCCACGTGAGCAAAATTCACGTGTTTCAACATGCGCGACTTTGCACGTTTTCGACATTGATTTCGCAATAACCTATTTTCCTTGTGTTGTCTCCACAAAGGAATTTAACCTACATATCTAATTTATTTAACTCATATTTTATTATCCACATTCTTTTAACAATTGAATAGTTTATTTATTATTTATTTCATCCGAATTAACAATTTACTGGACATTCCATTTAAACCTATTGTTCTTTAAAACTTATGTCCAGGGTTCGATTTCTGCTTTCTCTTATTTTCATTTTAACTAATCTCTCTATTTTTATACTTACATGAACAGGGGACAGCCCTTATCATGTAACACTAGGACTTTGTATTTAGAAACTGTGCACCCCTTAAAATATCTTATTGAATTTTTTGCATTTTAGTTAAATTTGTTAGTTTGCAATCGCGCATAATCTATTCAAAAAATTGAAAAAAATACGCAATTAGAAAGAATAGTACTCTTCCAGAATTTGACCTGAATCCTCCGCCCAATTATGGTTAGGGCTAGCCCAGCAATTAGCGGATTAAGCTGAGCGTTCTTCAAATGTGTAAACACTAAATCGACATTTTTTTTTGCATAATTCATCGGGGTGTGACAAAAAATAATTTGTACATTTTCTTGAAAATAAAAGAAATCTGTACTTTCCCCTAACAATTTACAGTGTTCATAAAAAGCATTCATCTTTTCTTATAATAAAAAAGTTCTATTTGCAAAGAGAAATGTTTATGACAATTTTCTATAAAAAATGTAAGTTTACTTGGAAAAAACTTTAACCTAACAATTTACGGTAAAAAAAATCATTTTTTTTAATAAAACAATTGCGAAAAAAATAAATAAAAGTAACTAAACAATACAAAATTCGACTTTTATGGGAAAAATATATATTCAGTAAATTTGCAGTGTTTTTTTTTTTTATTTTATATTAATTGTATTTCTATTTTTTTCAAGTTTGTTTTGAAATTCGTCTGCATCTGTTACTTTGCTCTGCTTTTCCGGTGACTGCCGGTCAAGCCCGAATCATAATTGACGAAAAATCCCGAGGATCTGAATCAAAATATATGAGGTTTTTCATTGTACGATAAAATGGGCGCTTCTTCATTATTGTAGCGAAATCGGCCAGCTGAAAAATAGATATTTAATTAAAAAAACATGATAACTCCTTTATTTTTTTGTCAATCGCAACAACCAATGTAATATACCTCATTGTCGTGTCACAATTATTTCGATCTTCAATGATTACACGAGAAATGATTGCGCCTATTTGTTTGGTCACGTGACATGTGATGTAAACACAAGGGAAATAGCTAAAATTTCTAATTTCTTCGAAAACTATTTCATTTAATCATTAATTTCTCCCTCATCGTTTTTCGTAAGTTTTGGCTATTTTCATTACTGTGACATGACAATTCACTAGATACTATTGGTTTCACTTGAAAATCAATATTTCGATTACTGAATTCGCAACAATAAAGAAAAAAACACAAAAATGTTTACGCATATCCTCATAAATCATATTTGAAAGCAATATATTATATTTTCTTGGAATAAAACAACAGTTTACCAAACAATTTCGTTTCTTTGAAAACTTATCTTACAACATTTTTACATTCTTTTCTTCTTTCTTTCTTTATTCTGAATTATCAATGGTCTCCCACTTACTTTGTTAGTTTATTTTTAAACAGTTTCCCTTTCAATTTTTCCATCGGTTTATCTTTGATAAAACACTATACTTACATACAAAAAGAAAATCGGCTAAATTTTTGTACGTTTCAAGATTTTCCAGTGCGTGTTCGCATACATGTATATAGTAAAATTTAACCATCATGTTTTCCCTCCTGTCAACCGTCAGGAAGAACAGGCAGTTAACGTACATTGTATGATTTAAACGGATATACCATTTTTATTTAAAATATTGCACTTCACAATTCGCTTGGTGTTGCAATAACCATTAACACGGTTCAGAGACAATTTTTACATTTGTGTGACTTACATCTATGATGTCTTCTCACAAGGACAGTATATGTTACACATAATACAGTCGGAAAATCAGACAATCTCTACATCTACACAGAAAAGGGGATATTGTGTATCCAAAATTATGGAGGACATAAACATAAGACATATATTTTGTCTTTTTCATTTTTGTGTTCCATTTAAACAAACTGAGCCACAGCAACGCGTGGCCGGGTACAGTATATATATATATATATATATATATATTTATATATATATATATATATATATATATATATATATATATATAGAGAGAGAGAGAGAGAGAGAGAGTGAGAGAGGTATCTTTCTTGCTGGCTAACTAGAGATGTGTGTAAAAAAACGGCAGAAAAACGTGTGTAAAAAAACGGCAGAAAGTTACGTTATATATAAATATATCGAATGTTTATGCACTTCCTGTATGAAATCCACCTATTTTAATTATGCAGAGGAAGGTGATTCCGGGTGGTGATGCAGGGTAGATGTTAAAGGATGCTTAAAATCTTTTTACCATCGGTAAATGAATTCTTTATGGCAGAATGAAATATTATAAGCTTTAATTGAAGGAAACTTTCCTTGCCGTTTTTTGTGGCTGCAAATCCTATTACCCGAATCAGACAGTCAAGATGCGAGTACCATTTTATGTTGGAAAGCGGCTAGAACCTCCACCGAAACGCAGGTGCGAGGGAAAGCACAAAATACGAGCAACGCCCCTTTTCTTGTGCTTATTTTAAAGGGGCTTATAATATTATCGAGACCAGTTGCGTTAAAAGAAGGAAAACATGAAAAACCAACATTTAATTGGATTATATGCAGAGAGAAGTAGAAAATCTAAATTATGATGACGTGCATATCATTAATTTACTCTCACCTTTTAAAGCTATAGTCATCCATGATCTTTTATGCATGTGAAAGGGTACGTACATACATCAAATATATGAAATAGAATTAGTTTCTTTTTTAACAAAAAAATTGGCACGGAAGTGGATAAATCTGTGGCGCAGGAAGTTTTAAGTCGACATCCCTTATAATTAGAAGAGTTGAAACATGCCTCAAACTAGAAACTTTGGCAAAAGTCTTCGCTTCAACCTTGTAAATGGATATCTGAACATTAAAATTGTTCAAATGTTAAATGCATTACTTTAAAACCACACTAACAACGAACCTTTATATATATATATATATATATATATATATATATATATATATATATATATATATATAACGCATAATAACGCTGACAAATCTGTTCCCGTTAGATCTCCGAAGTTAAGCCGCGTTCAGCCTGGTCAGTACTAAATACGATGACCATTTCGGAATGCCAGGTGTTGTATGTGCTCTTCGCTAATCTCGGCATTGTTTCTACTTGTCCTGAACTTCTTGATACTGGAATCAGGCTATGCCGACTCAGGAGAGGTGTGGTTTTGATTTGCGCAACCCTTGCTGTGCGATTACATACGCAGGCACTCTTATCTTTTTTCTCTCGAGACATAACGGAGGCCATAAATTTCATATATAAATTATACTTATTATATTGTATACATATATATAATTTTAAAGAATCCGTTTTAATCTCTTGCTTCTTTCAACGTAACCGGTCTCGGTTTCATAAAAAACACCTTTAAATATATACGCAGGTACATGGAAATTCCTGGAATAGTGTTCAAGCATGCGATGTTTACTGAACGTATGAATTATCTTTTGTTACAGCATTTCCCGGAGAGAATGAAACTCTGATAAGACCTGCGGCTTCAAGATGTCGAATTTTTGGGACAAATGCCACTGATGCTCTCTGAGCGGGATTGGGCGTGTATGAAATCTTTCGTTATAATTTCGTGCACAACCATTGCTTGCTACAATATGTATTCGCATTTTATGTTCATTAGCTGACTGACGCCTGAAGAGGCAACGTTCGCATGAATGAAAATTATAATATGATATCCTCAATATAATCAATGGCAATAAGGGCCCCTAAACTACTTGTAGTGAACGGGTCTGTCCCTGCATGTGTGTTAAAATACATGGTGGACTGGATTATCATTCTGCTTCTGCACAAAAGCTTAGTTCTATGAAGGTTAGTTACTTGAACGTATGAACATTGCTAAGCATTGGATCTGCTGAACCCTTCTAGAACAGCATTCTGCACTTGTTGCAAAAGAACTGAAACAATGTGGATATTATGGCATTATTATAAACTAGACTTAATGGAGAGTACGAATTACTTAGGTTTTGGGTGAGTATATGTTGAAATGACAAGGCAGAAGACTGTAATAACGATGTTGGCGTTGGGTTTGTTGCTAGCAATACAACTGCATTAAAGTTGGAGCAACCACCACGAGATTATCGTAATAATACAATACATATGAGTGTTTCTTTTGTATACAATAGACATTTTCTCTTGATTAGTGTATTTTCTCAAACTTTCCTAAGCATCTAAAGATGTCAACTTGTTTCATGCCAGAGAAAGTAAGAGGCCCTATTACTTGCCCCTCCCCTACAAGAACAGAACAAGACACAAAATCGATTTTTAGTGTGGTGCAAATCCAACACCTTAAAAAGAGGCACTCTAAATTGAAACAAAAATAAAAATTGTCCCAGTTTAGAAAAATTTCTCATTCACTTACTGTATACAGAAAATATAGTATCAGAGCGGAGATTAAACATTTCTCATAGACACTTTATTCCCTTCCTCCAATTATTTCATATCATGTGCCTTTCTAATTATGCAAACAAGCAATCAAGATTATAAAAGTTTAATCTATAATATAAATCTCACCTATCTGTTTAAATGTACGTATTATGTATGCATGTTTGCATATCTCGCAAAAACTTTCGACAAAGGCAACGGATCCTGATAAGATCGGCATCATTTTAAAGATCGACGTCTCGGACAACAAATGTCGAAAAATTGTCCCAAAACATTAATTCCTTCACCCTAAACTCTACCATTTTGTACAAGAAGGAGTTGATTTTTTTCGCTAACATTTTAACAAGTCATCGTCACTGTTGGATTGACTTCAGTTAATTTCAACGCTTTTGACTTCTGGCCGCGTAATGGCTAAGATGTCAGATTTTCTTTCACTTTCTTTTCCGCCTTCACGTCACGGATTCGAGCCTACCTACCTACTACCACTTTTTTAAACATCTCTCTTTACCCTGGCTGCCTACTGTTGTTTTGATTCCCGCCCCACGCTACTGTCATTTTTAACACCTCTCTCCACATTCACGGGTTTGAGCCTGCCTGCCTACTATCATTTTATAATATTTCTATTTATGTAAAGTTGTGTATGTATATATTGGTATATATAGGATTCACTCCTAAATAAATGTATATAATTTTACGACTTTTAGAACACAGTTGCTAAGTACAAGGAACCATAATGTGGATTATATTTAGTTTAATTTACTTTCATTAGAAGGGAGTAAAAGGTAGTGGAGATCTGCCTGAAATTGAGATGCCTCTAATTTTCATGAGAATATTAATAATAGCTATTAGATATTAATTAATAAATATTTTTTCTAAATTTCAGTTATTTTAATGGCAAAATTTGTATTTGAAAATAAAAACATTTCAGGTTTGTACAAAATTTATTCCGTAGCCATGAGACATCAATTAACCAATTTTTGCCGAATTTCTTCTTACGGTTCCTGAAACTTTTGATTTACATTTTAGATACATAATTTAATGATTTTTAACAAAATTGGAATAAGGATTGTAGACATAAGGTTTAGTATGATTAAATGGTGATAAAATGGCACAAAATTGTTTTGTGTGGTGAATTATATTTTATCTATTATAGGATGGGTATCCTTCTAGTAAATAGTTTTAAGATATTTGGCACTGAAGGGTAAGATGCATATTTGTGGATAAAAGCCACTTCGTTAGCAAAATGTTGTAAAATGTTAAAATCTAACATGAAAGTTAACGATAGAGCAGGAAGAGATAGATTGTTTTTTTTTTACATAGGAATCACCACATTATCAAGGCCCAGAGGCCACTCAAGGATAAGGGTTGAAGAGTGTACAGTAGAAATTGGACAATATAGTAATCATTAGTAATGAAAATTTGGTAAATTTGATAACTTATATGGAACGGCTCATCAAGAACTTATTTACGTTAGACTTGAACACAACCATATTGTAGTCAGCCGGAAAGCAGGAAAACGGAAGACAATTCCACAGGCGTGCAGTTCTTAGAAAGAAGCTTTGTTCATGGAATCTACGTTTAGGTTTAGGCACAGATAAAGAGTGGGGGGAATTATTGATAGTGTTTACAGCTAGACGAGTGTTTCTTGTGAAAGTTTGGCGAGGGGGGACCATAGATTGAAGCTCAGTCGAACACATTCCATGAAAATAACGATACATCAGAGACAAACTCGCAACATCTCTTCTGTGAGATAGAGGTTGCAAGGAGGAGAAAAGGACATCTCCTACGAGGCTACGAAGTCTATTTTGAACTCTATCAAGGCAGGACAAGTCCTTTCTAGCAGCCCAGATGTGGCAACAGTATTCCATCCTTGGACGTACCTGGCTCTTATATAGATAGAGAATAGCATCAGCAGTGAGATATTTACCGGATCGATAGAAAGATCCCACCATTTTTCCAGCGGCCTTGGCAACATATTTGATGTACGTGTTCCATTTAAGATCAGGAGTAATGGTCAAGCCCAGAAGCTTGTCAAAACTTGACGCCTCCTGAAGACGAAAGCCATTCATTTCAATTGATGCCAAATGTGGATTAGAATGTTGATGATGTAAAGAGAGAAGCTTGGTTTTAGATGCATTAAAAGTAACCAGCCACTCCTTTCCCCATTGTACTACGTGCTCAAGATCAGAGGAGAGAGAATTGGAGAGAACTTGGTCGTTTACTGTCTTAGATGTGCTACTATAAATGGTAGTGTCGTCAGCATAAATGTCTACAAATGATGTTAGGATGTGATTTGGAAGATCATTAATGTAGATCAGAAAAAGAGTTGGGCCCAGGATGGACCCCTGAGGGACACCGGCATTAATACTCTGAGCTTCTGATTTTTGCCCCTCAACTACTACTCTTATGAACCTATCAGAAATAAATGATTTAATAATTGAGAAGACTTTTCCAGCTATACCATAGCTAGCGATCTTATGAAGTAAACCTTTATGCCATACCCTATCAAAGGCTTTAGATATGTCAAGAGCAATTGCCCTAGAAAGATTGCCACCGTCGAGAGATTTGCTAATCCTATGTGATATAACTGTAAGCACATCTGCTGTAGATCTAGCAGAACGGAAACCATATTGAGTGTCACTAAGAAGGTTATTTTTGTTGAGATGGTTGATTACTTCTGTATGCATCAATCATAGTTGGATCATCTGGAACTGGCAAAAATCGTCGAAAGACAGATTTAAGTAATTAGTTCGGTTGGTTTTTAGTGTATATAAAATCTCTTTGCATTGTTTACTTATAAGCCCTTAGTGTTAATTAGACGACTATTGTAAGCAATACACTGCAGATAGCATAAGCGATACTTTCGACTGAACGGTAGCTCTGAGCACCCAAAATAGGCGAGGGAGCATTCAATCATATTTAAAGTATATTCCGTTCTCATGATATCTCTAAGTACTAGAACTTATACTTGAGTATTTAGGACGTACACATGTAATACGATGGACTTTTGCTCGATAGTAGATTACAAAAACATCTCTAGCTGGTGTTTTGCTTGGAATCCTGTTTTGTTAACATGCCACAAACTGATCTTAGCTTCTTTCTGATAATAATAGAAGAAATTTAAACGCAAAAAATAAGCCATTATTTGCTTCTGATGTTTAATTTATCTTACTCGGCAACTTGCACTAATGTAAATAGAGATTAACTGAAGTTTCCTCTCCCGAATTCGTAAATGTGGTGGACAAAAAAAAAATAAAAAATACGTGTGCTCACGCTAACGTTGTAAATCCTTTTTGAGTTTATGACGGAAAACTTCTCTTCCAAGTATGGCGTAATATGTTGTGCCGCAATCATGACTAGTCCGTGAGAATAGAATTTTCTACTGCTCCAACTTTATGCTTACTCTAGCTTTGTGTCATAACAACCAGATTTTTCTAATCGTGTTATAAACTCAAGGAGGTAACACTGGGCATCACTAGAGCTCGGCAAACTATTATTCCATAGAAACGATTAATTGATTTAGATTTGCTAATTGCTTATTGCCAGAAGTGAAGCAGAGATTCATACCTTGACAAAACAGATTAGAACTTGGTTTTAAAATTCTGTAGTCCGCGACAATAATCACTATTCCTCCCTCCATTGAATTTCCAGGAAGGAATAAAAAAAAATGACTGAAGTTTTCAAGAAGTCTGAAAAATGATACTGTTGAAATGAAATGTTTCGCTCGTGCTCAATGATAACCACACGACATCTGTGGAGAAGACAGATGGTTGAAGTATTGCTAATACTATGACTACTACAGTTACTTACAATAATGATGATGATGATGATGATGATGATGAATTTCCATCTGCTGAATAATATTGTTGCTTCAACCACCACCACTACTACCACTTAATAGTAATAAGAATAAGTATAAGAAGAATGCAACTACTAAAAGCCACCATTTAGTTTTGTGGGGAAAATGTAAAGGTACTTGCGTTTGAAGTAATCGCTAGCTTTACTTCTCTTGAACCGGCACTACTTAAACTCAGTGACAAGAAAGAAAGACAGGATGACTGGAAATAATGGCACGATAAATGGGACACTCACTTCTAGTATTTGAAACGAATTCAGAACTGACCAGGCTAAACGTGACTGAAGTTCAGTGATATAACAGAAACCAGCATGTCAACGTGATTATGCCGTACGTTTTTGCTGCTACTATTAATACTACTACTACTACTACTACTACTACTACTACTGATGCTGCTGCTACTGCTGATGATGATGATCCTCCACTTATCTACAGCGAAAATGGATACCCCTAAAAGCGTGAAATTATGATTTTATAATAAATCAAATGTTGCCTAGTTTAATAATAATTCAAAACGATTGGAATAATATGAGGATAAGGGGTTAATTTTTGTTCATATAAAGGCATCCCCAAGAAATATTAATCTCTGCGATCGAAATAATTTAACTCGCGTTTAACGTCGTGTTTGTAATGTGTACTTATGTTATGAATATCCTTCCAGTTTTCGTATGAAATAAATAAGTTAAAATGCAAATATGCGAAGCAGGACACACGTAGATAAACTTTGAAAATGATTTTAACAATATCGCAATTCCCGTATATCATTTGAAGTTATAACGAACAGTCCAAGGTTTCACTAGACTTGATTAAATTTTTTCTCTGAACATGCAGTTCTTAATTAAATATTTTTATTTAAAAATATTTTTATTTCGAAATGTAGTCTCAGTATAATTTAAGTCTAATTAAATAACTGTGAAAATTATATAAAATTATGTAAAAATTATTTTTCTGTTTGTTTTGATAAAGACTTTATTTAATCTTAAACAGTTTGAAATTAAATATGAATTATTTATTCTAACCTACCTATTTGATATCCATTTCATAGTCAACCATCTGGAAAAAATACGAACAACAAGCCATAATTTAAAAACTAACATTCCAAAATGAAATGACCTCCCTTGTGAAGAAACTGTCTGTCATTTTTAGATGCAATCATTCTTTAGCATTATTTCGATTCTACTATCATCGAATTTCTTTTAAACATTCAATCATACCAATCCGGCTTTCAGTGGGACTAATTACATAGGTAAGGTATAAAGAATGGGATATCTGAACAGAATTAGATGTGATTTTGTAAAGAAATATGAATTTATTAGAGTTTAATGAATAAACAGGAAGAAAAACTAAACAAAATTATTTTTAAACATTGTTAATATTATTAACTATTTCATGCTCGTTTATTAGTGAGATATGAATGGAGGCGAAACTAAAATGGATGAAATGAACTTGTTCCGTTTCTTTATTCATTTATTTTGTTCTTAATTATGTTTCTTCATTCTTTCAACTTATAACATTACCCTTTCTTGTTTGCATACTTTCCTTTTAACTTTCTTTGTTTTCACGGGTTCTCTGAGTCATTCTCATGAAGCCTAAACACAAAATGATCGACACAATTGACGCATGCGGACTGGAACACAGGTACATTACTTTCGCCATGTTTTGTTGTCACGATTTCTTTTACACGGTTTTACAGCAGTTCATTTCGTAGATGAGTACTGCAATCTCAACCTCATAAAGTTCCGCAGACTTGAAAGGTTTCCGGGGATTACGGCACAAAGTCTGAGTTAAATCGGTTAAAAACATGTCACTATTCTAAGCACATATCTGCCGATACAGAGACGCCCTTGATTTGCACTTACGCCTTAAGTCCATCAAATTAATTTGTATGCTTGGCTGGTTTGGAATCGAGGTCAACAGAACGACTAAGCAGAAACCGTGTTAATGAGTGGAGAAGCGCCGTTCATGTTTATACATCTATTAATCGTCTATAGGCAACCAGTTTCGAATATATTAGACACGTGCCCCCCCACCGCCCCTATAAACTTCTAAAAGTAAGTGGATCCACCTGGAAAGTGAAATTAGAATTAGTTTAAGAGAGTACATCGCTATATCTCCCAAACAATATCTTGTTTTTGTTTGTGTGTGTTTCTCGCCTATACGTAACTTCGATGACTGCCCATTTTATATTTACGATTAATTGAAAATCAACAATAAAATTAGAGGAACAAAAAGATGTTTTAAAAATTCTATTTCGTACTTAATACTTATTATATCTATCTATCTATCTATCTATCTATATATATATATATATATATATATATATATATATATATATATATATTTAAATTCGTGCATCTATATAAAGTCTTATAAGGCCACCCGGCGTTAATCGGTCATAAAATACGCCTAAATAGCAGATTTCGCATTTATTATTATTATTATTATTATTATTATTATTATTATTATTATTATTATTATTATTATTATTATTATTATTATCATTATTATTATCATTATTATTATTATTACTAGCTGTACCCGGCCACGCATTGCTGTGGCTCAGTTTGTTAAAATGGAACACATTCCTCAAGAAAAATTGCATTTTGTTCGTTTATTTACTTTTATTATTTTTTGCAATTTTTTTAATCAATAAAAGTTGTTATTCCCCCCCCCAAGATTATTTTTTTACCATAAATTGTTAGGTGAAAGTTTTTTTCAGGAAAACTTGCACTTTTTAAAAAAAATAAATTTGGCAGTAAACGTTTCTCTTTGGAAACGGAATTTTTATCATAAAAAGAACAGATGAATGCTTTACATGAACACTATAAATAGTTATGTGAAAGCAGAGAAAATTTTGATTCTTTTTTCAAGAGAATGTACAAATTATTTATTTTTTTTAACAGATGTTCAGAAAATAAACAGAAAAATACTTCCATCATTAATTATGCAAAAAAAAAAAAAAATAATAAAATGTTGATTTAGTGTTTCAACATTATGCTTATAAATTACGATAAAACTTGCTGAGTATGCGCTGTTTTACGGTTGTTGTAAAAATGGAACGTAAACTTAAATTTCGCTTCGTTTTAATCTTTCTTAATTTTTTAATTGTGCCCCCCCCCCAAACGATTATAATAAAAACAGTAACATTCAACAATTGTACTTTATGTATATAAAACACAAAATATTTATTAAAAAAAAAAAGTTAATAACGAAAGGGAAATAATTCCATTTTTAAACGAAAAAGTTAGTTTCGTATATCTTTCTGTTATTTTTTACATAAGTCCAGCTTAGCATTCACATTGGAAATGTCGACATTTATAGGTTTTCGGGTACGTTTACAACGAATTAACACTCCAATCTAGTAGATGTATCAGAAATTTTGTAGAAATTTTTAACACTCCTATCACGAAACTGCGAATAAAATATACAAAACTCGTAATTTCTCTTTTAAAAGTGGGTTGCTTATTTTCTTTATGGATTATACTTCCAAAATAAACTATTAAAGTAGTTTTAAATATTTTTTTTTATTTTTTAAAAAACAGTAATGAATTTTACGAACTCAATATTTTTCAATTTTCAAACTTTAAAAATCTATCAAAATTTTTCTATTGATTCTATTTTTACAATATTTTCAGGGTCAATGTGAAATTTTATGCTCTTTCCAATAAACTGAATGTAATATTTTAGACAAACGTTTTTTTAATTCACGCCCCCCCATTTTCAAGTGTCTATTAAAAAGTAAATAATTAATTTACTCACCAAAGTTTTATATATCACAAATTGAAGAGAAAAGGTCAATAAGTAATTTATTCAAATTTAAAACAAAAAGTAGTGTTTTTTAGAAATTTACCTGTAAAGTTCGAAGTTTAAAACCTTTTTTTAAACCACGTTGTTTGTTTTTTCTTTTGTTTTTTTATGAAACCTTGGTCCTTGCTCCTTTAATTGAAAAAGATTAGGGCTTTAATTACATTTTTCGAGTAGCTATAAGCTTGGAAAGACGGGGTCGGATAATTCACGCCTTCCATTTTGAAATGTAAAAAGTAAATAATTTACTCACCAAAGTGTTATATATCACAAATTGAAGAGAAAGGTCAATAAATAATATATTCAAATTTAAAACAAAAAAATAGTGTTTTTTAGAAATTTACCTGTAAAGTCCGAAGTTTAAAACCTTTTTTTAAATAAAACACGTTGTTTGTTTTTGGGTTTTTTTTAATGAAACCTTGGTCCTTGCTCCCTTAATTGAAAAAAATTAGGGGTTGAGTTACATTTTTCGAGTAGTTATAAGCTTGGAAAAACGGAGTGGAATTATTCACTATTTTTCACGAAATATCTGACACACCTACCAATCTACCCATGTTAAGAACGGCTTTCGAAATAGACACCTCTAACCTTGCCAGCATACCCGAAAAGCTATAAAAGTTGACGTGTCGAATGTGAACGATGAGTTGGACGTAATGCAAAAATGTACCGAATTTAAAAGGGAACGAAATTCAAATTTCCGTTCCATTTTTACAACCGTAAAGCAGCGCATTCTATGCAAATTTTAAACTCATTTCACCCTAAATAATTTAGGTGACTGAAATAGGAATCTAATTGAATCTTTAATTTCCTGAATAGTATACGAGAATTCATTTTTCTTCGAGTTATATCAAATTCATTAATACGGACTTTGGGGGCTTTTTTCGTGATGTTTCTGTAAAAATTATTTTTTATTGTTACAAATTACGATGCTTTATTTATATAAAAAAAGCAAAAATAAATTCTTGCATTTTTATTTACTACTGAAAACCATAAGTTTAGTAAAGGTATTTTTTGTTTAAACAAAATAAAACATTTTACACTAAGAGTTAAGTAAAAATAATTAGTCCAATATATTCTGCGATCATTATTTGATAAATACTGCAATTTTCATTAAAATTGGTTAATTTCCTGATTTTTGGTGAATTTTTAAGTAAAGGGAGGGGTCAAAATGTTTATACATTTTGAGCGTCGGCATTCATTTTGTCTGTACCTACCATTTTTCGATGAATATTTGATAGGAAAGCGACCACGTGTGGTAAATTTAAATTAAATTTTAATCACATGGTTACATTATCAATAATCATGTGATTAAACCCATTGAAAATTTACCGATATTGTAAACACATTCTGTTTACATTAAGCCTGTAGTGCTTTTTTATTGAGGCAGTGTTGGCAACTGAGATTTAAAAAAACCCGCGAGATCAGGAGAAAGAAATCTCCAGAAAATCGCTAGATTTTTAACTTTTATCATCTGAAATTTTCAAAAATCGCTAATCCCCCCCCCCAACTTCATATTTTAAGTTCCTACCATTAAAAAATTATAAATATAGTATATTCAATATATAAATTTTCCGTGTTTTCTCACTATATGTTTCTGGAATTATGTTGAAGCGGTTAGCTCCCCAGAAGGCTTACATATTTTATCAGCTAGTTTTACCTGTTTTTTCAGAGAGGGTATTTTTTTTGCAGGAAACAAATCATAAACTCAAACTTTTTGTAATAAAAGTTAAATTAAAATATACTGCAAATTAAGCATCACAATAATGGTGCAACATATTTTGAAATTAGAAAAATAAAAAAACAAAAAACTTTGTTTTAGCATGTTAAAAATATTTAGGTTGGTAGATAATTAAATTCTACTGTATTGGTATAAGTTTTTTTTGCTGTTGTTTCTTGCTTTTTACAATTTTCGACTAAATACTTCTAAATTAAGCAGGATTTTTTAGATCGTATTTTAAACTAAACTTCGGAGGTTGGAATGCCCCCCACCTAAAATGTTTTATAGCGAGATTAAAGAATGGTTAGCCGAAAAAAAGGTGAAAAACAAAACAAATAATCAATAAATAATTGTTATCAAAGGCAATAAATGCTACTTTTTTTACTTACATGAATGAGTTTATTTTATGTTTTAAAGTATTTTCAAGCGCTTTTCTTTATTTTATAATCTAAAATTGCGGGTGTGTGGGTGCCAAATATCTCCAGATTTTCTAGAATTCCCGCTAGATTGCAAACGAAATCTCCAGATCTAGCAGGAAAACCGCTAAATTGGAAACACTGGTCACGTGACAGGAAGCGGTAATAAATAATTGTCCCTAAATAAAAAAATGGCCTATCAGTACAAAGAAAACCACCTATTTATCATAGAAAAATTAAGTATAATGTTATAATTAAAAAGAAATATAGTAAACACATTATACCAAAGCGTGGAAGCCATCCGTCCAGTGGTTTTTTAGACTATTAATTGCGAACGAACCAAGAGTTACATTTTTATATATTTAGATTATTATAAATCCAGGTTTCTGTTGATTCTTATATTGTACCCAATATATCGTAATAACTCTACCCAGCGTGACCCGGTAGTGATATACGCGTAAATATGATGTGTTAATCATGCAGAGTTCGTATTTACAATTCTCTATTAATTATTATATTTTACTGAATGCATACTAGTGATTTCAAATATTTAAAAATGACTTAGGTTCCATCAGTTTGAATCGAAATCAAAACATTTAGAGCTCTATCCTGAGTCGTACATGTTTAAACTATCGTTAGATGGATAAAGAAATGATAACATTTAACCGATATTAACCTGTAAATGTATATTTATGCATGTGTAGCACGGTACTTTTAGTCGACTTACACCTACCAAGTTCCATTTTCTTCTCAATTTTGCCCTCTTAGCAGATATTGCTACGGACTAAAGATAAAAAATTTGTTCCACAAGTCCAAATTCCCTATACATCAAGTTTCAAGCCTGTAGGTGAGAAATTGCAAGAGAACTTCGGTAGAAACCGTTTCTCAGACTTGTATATAAGAAATATAAAATATTTTTTTATATTTTGATACAACTATAACGACATTGAAGATCTCCGTTATTTTCGTCAAAATTGGGAATATTTTCAAATTTTCACAGGCTCTGTGCAAATATTTCTACTAACTTGCGAATGCTTTGATAAAGACAAAGATTAAGGGAGTAAACAAGAAAGAAACCGAAGATTACTAATGGATACAATAATAAGGACCAAAGGAATGAAAACAAGGAGAGTAATAATAGCAGTGAAATAGGTAATGATGAGGTGGGTACTAGGAATAAAAGAAACAACGCAAGAAACAGGTTTGGTTTAATCCGCCGTTTAGCGAGCATATCCAAAACAATATTCCTAAGGCATTTTACAGAATTTCTCACCTGAGAATAAATTACGCAAAATAATTAATAGTAACTCAATAAACTATCTTTCTCAGCCTCTGCCAACTTAATAAACACTATAATAAGCTCTAATAACGGGAAAATAAGCAAAATAAGGAATAATAATAAGTCAGTATCGGATGAACGGGTTTTAGAGAGAAACTGCAGAATACCCGGCAATTTTCCGTTGGGTGGCAAATGCTCAACATCAGAAACAGTGTACAAATGTGAGATTAAGGCTGATAATATTTAGAAGGTATATCTTGGAGCCGCGGGGTGCGTCTTTAAGGAAAGATTCAGAAACCGCTTATCCTTCAAAAACTGAACCAGGGAATGAAACTAATAGAGAAAGTGTTAATGATAAAAGGGGAGTACAAGAATCGAGATTAGAAATAAAAAGCGGAACACAACTGCATTAGGTGATTGGGTTAGGGAACTTCATAAAAATAAAAAAGGTTTCGAATTAAAATGGTCAATAGTAGATAATGGTAGGATATATAGGTCTGGTAAATCAAAAAGATGCAATCTGTGTTTACCGGAAGCTTTCTACATAGTGAATTCTAAAGAAGAAACATTAAATAAAAGGCTGGATGCTATACAATGATATCTTCATAGGATCTATTGCTATCACGTCTAAAACGTAGCTGAGGGAAAAAAGGTTCTTGTGAAAAGAAAGGTTCTTGGGTGTAAGGCCAGAGTTAAATGGAGTTAAATAGCTAATAATGGTGTAAATTAGATGGGATTAATGATTCAAATTTAGCAAGCAAATCTGGAAGATAATATTCTACACTTTTATGGATTATTAGATAAGAAAGTTAAATCTATAAAAAAACTTAAAGATTAACAATATTGTTTCAAAACTAGGAACACAATTTTAGTTATATTGATGGTGAAATAGATGAAACTGTTTCTGGATCAATAAAATAGCTTAACAAAGATTAGCAATATAAATTCTACAACTCCCCCCCCCAAAAAAACAATATTAGTAATTAAAGAATGGGGATCAATTGATACTGTTTTTAGATCAGTAAAACTTGAAAAAATTGAAAAGCTTATTAAATAATATTCTTGCTCTGAACGACTAAATCCAAAATCCAAAACCCAAGGTGGACCTCAACTTTCATTGAAGTAAAACGTACACGGAGCTAAATAATATATTAATTAAAATACTTATTAATATTAATAGGATATATATTATTATTAGATAAATATTTAAGAACTTAACTCCTGAATTGATATTTGAATTAAAGCCATATATAACCTCAGAAAATTATGGCTGAACGGCAAACGTAGGTTAACTCTTTGGTAATAAAATCAGTATCTCGATTAAGATATGCATTATAAACTGATAATTAGAATAGGTTAGCCTAGATTTAATTGGTTTTTGTGTAATGAATAAATAAATCATAAATGTATATTAGGAATTTGCCAAACTTAGAACTCTGTAAAAACATTCTCATAACAATATTGTTTCAAAACTAGGAACACAATTTTAGTTATATTGATGGTGAAATAGATGAAACTGTTTCTGGATCAATAAAATAGCTTAACAAAGATTAGCAATATAAATTCTACAACTCCCCCCCCCAAAAAAAAAAAACAATATTAGTAATTAAAGAATGGGGATCAATTGATACTGTTTTTAGATCAGTAAAACTTGAAAAAATTGAAAAGCTTATTAAATAATATTCTTGCTCTGAACGACTAAATCCAAAATCCAAAACCCAAGGTGGACCTCAACTTTCATTGAAGTAAAACGTACACGGAGCTAAATAATATATTAATTAAAATACTTATTAATAGGATATATATTATTATTAGATAAATATTTAAGAACTTAACTCCTGAATTGATATTTGAATTAAAGCCATATATAACCTCAGAAAATTATGGCTGGACGGCAAACGTAGGTTAACTCTTTGGTAATAAAATCAGTATCTCGATTAAGATATGCATTATAAACTGATAATTAGAATAGGTTAGCCTAGATTTAATTGGTTTTTGTGTAATGAATAAATAAATCATAAATGTATATTAGGAATTTGCCAAACTTAGAACTCTGTAAAAACATTCTCATATGGAACGTATTGAGTTACCTCCCTTTCAACGTTATGAATACATATTAGGATTTTGGTAACTTAAAATTCAACAAAACCTTTAACATTTCGAACGTAAAGAGTTAACTCCATTTCAACGTTTAAAATATCCTGTAATCGTAAAACTTAAGAGGTAGGAACGAAGGAAAATAAAACATTTAAACTAAATTTAGATCGTTTTATTTTAAATGAAGAATGGGACTGCACCGAATATAGAGTAATGTTAAACTATTTTTTTCCTTATGGAATAAGTTTTAAACAAACAACACTTTTTGTAATTGCACAAATAGGTTAGCCGATATTTTTGTAAATAAACAAAGAAGGTTCAAGATACGAAACTATCATAGAATCGAAACAATATAGCTGAAGATTAGTTGATTAGTCCGGATTAAAAAATAATTTAAATTAAATAAAGAAATAAAGAAATTTAATTTAAGAAATTAATGAATAGTATTAGTAAAACATATTAAGTGAACATAGGTAATTAGTGGTAACGTTGTATGATAAATCGATTGAATTTTTTTTAAATAGAGATACGAAAATAGGTAAATATATAAATCTTTAAAAAAAACTTTGAAAAGATGAGATGTAGGTAAACTATTTTCTCATGTTTTTCCATATAAGGAAATTGGACTCCATACTGTTCACTGTTAAAGTGTTTTTTATTCAATACGTCCGACGAAAGGCTGTTCTCCTGAAAATTTTCAAACGACGTAATGTTAGAATTTGTCCGAATAGTCTTGAAACAATTGTAACTAACGATGAAATCCACTATTTATTGCTATCAATCTATTCCGTGATGTCTTGATTTTGTTAATATATATATATATATATATATATATATATATATATATATATATACAATTAAGATTAATGTTAAATTTTTTCCAAACACAATAATGTCTGTTTGTTGTGGCCCCACAACGTGTATAAAACGTTAACCTTTTAATGTTATAGACGTACAACATCATGATAGAAATAAATAAGAAATAAAACATGCAAAGCGTGTAAAAACGAACGTAAATTCGTTTTGTAATTGAAACAAAAAAAAACCATTGCTAGAATTTTGGGAAATTGTTAGAAAAAATTATAGAATTATAAAATAATGACATTTAATGATCTGTAAAACATGACAATAATTTCCACGAATTTTGGAACTTTGTTAAGAAAATTTTTAAAATTAAAACAATAACGTCATATGGCCTTAGAAAGAAATGATAATAAATTCCATGAATACGTTTAAATGGGATTCTTAATATGACAACGCGAAAAGAAATATAGATTGTACAAATATTTGCAAGTGTAGAAATAATATTCCAATGTTATTTGACTAGCGGAATTGTCTTCAGCTCGATTTCTGTAAGGTACCTCTACCAAAAGTTTTATTTCAGTCATTCTAATTAGCCGCAACTTGCAATTAATTACCGAGCATACTAATTTTCTGCCTACCAATTTCACTATTTTTTACTGTACATTATTGAGTTTCTTATTTATCAATTTCGGTTATGACTCTCTCTCATTCTCTGTTTATTACTAGTCAGTTGTAACAAAGAAAGAAAGAATGAATGAATGAACAAAGTAGAACACACATCAGAAATAGAAATGCCATGCCATTAACTGAAAGTTGAAATTTAGCAACGGGGCGGGCATATAGAGAGCAGAAACTTTGGAATTTGCTATTTTATTTCGTTTTTATTTAACTCGTTTTGTAAATTCATGTTTTTTTTAATTCAAACAACACGCGCCGCATAGGTAACTGAACGGGTCACATTTTTTAAATAAATTAGTAATTTGACATCAAAAGTCAAATGTCTAATAAATCACATGCTCGAGAAAATACTAATTAATAATCATTATTTTAATTAAAGCAAAAAATAATTGAAAAATAATAAAGGAATTCTAATTATCGCGTGTTTTCAGAAATGTATCAAAGAATCAAGACGCACAATAAAATTGGCTGAAGGCGTCAAATCCTCGTTTAACTGAAAAAGAAAAGACATAAAATAATTTTAATTAAACTAAAGAGACATTCGATACATAAAGTGTACACTTGTTTCTATTACAATAAGAAAATCCACGTATTATTCTCATGTGAAACGTTAAATGACGCATGTCCATTGCATAGTGTAAGATCTTTTATGCACATGCACTTCCATTGAAGATTAGAAACCACATTTATTTCATATGAATTCAGAACATCTAAAGGAATGTCAGCGCACCTTTAAAGTCACGTCGAATTATATATATATATATATATATATATATTATGCATATATATATTATGCATATATATATATATATATATATATATATATATATATATATATATATATATATATATATAGAGAGAGAGAGAGAGAGAGAGAGAGTCTTGCTTGGAATTTTCTATTGCATCGGTAGAAAAAATTATGAAACCTTACAACAGAATCGCCGTCTTGTGTTAAAACCGAAACTAGATGTTCAAGGAAGATAGATTTCACCCAATAAACCCATTAAAATGAAACTATTGAAGCATTCTGATATACTACCTCAATATATCACAGCTCTTTTACTTATTAAATTATAGGATGTTTGTTTGCTTCTATTGTACAGTTTACAAAAGAACTGAGGCAAACATCATTTGGAGCTCTGACTTCAGATATATGTATCCTCACTTATCACTTCTAACTTTTAAAATGTAAATGCGTATACGGGAACATCAAATGAATATGTGTATTCATTCTATTGTAAACTGTTATCCTCATCTTCATAGTTGTCATAGTTTCACCACGTTTCGGTCAACTCATCCGCTGGCCTTCTTCAGGTGATTAACCACGACTGCATTAAAATTCTGAGTCTTGTAATTGTATCTCTAGTAATTACTGTCTTCCATAGTTGTTGTTGTCTTACCAGGTTTTGGCCAAATAATCCTTTTGCATGCTTGGGTAAGATTGAAACCGCTATCTTCAGACAATGCTCACCTGGAAATGTAGAGAGTTAACGTCTCTATCCACTGCGCAGGATTCCAATAAATTAATGTAGTGAATAGTTATTTTAGAATATCGGATTTCAAATTTATACTAAATGTACTGTTCCAAACACCTGCATCTGAATAAAACGTATGTCATCTAATATGAACATCTTTGTTGACATGATGACAAACTATTGGCAAACTATTTTTCTCAGCTCTAGAATATATATATATATATATATATTCTAGAGCTGAGAATATATATATATATATATATATATATATATACATATATATATATATATAGTCTAGAGCTGAGACTCAGAAGGAGTGAGAGTTGTAACCTTACTTTGTCCTTCCAGCTGAGCGGAGTCTCACTCCACCAATATACATTTCTGTATTTTCTGTTAATATATATTTCATTTTACTTATTTCAAGCCTTGTTGTTTTTCTTTCAAAATTCTAACCACAAAAAAACTGACGATGAACTTTCTAAAACTCATGAGTAAAAACCGAGTAAAAACCGAATTTTAAAATACCCAAGTGTTCCCACAACAAACTGCGACGAAGAAATTCGAATAATAATTTAAAAAAAAAAAAACGAAAAGAATTTACACGCGGAAATTCACAAGTAAAACCTGGTTGGTATTAATTTGAAAAATAAAGAGCAAAAACAGACATTTTCTCTAAAGTCACCCAAATAAAGTTATAGCAGACGTCGAAACTATTCACAAAAACGAATGCAAGAAGGTAGAATGAAAACTCAAACCTTAGCATAAATTAAAAAATATTTCTTGAGAAAAAAGTAAAAAAAAAGACTTCTGTTACAAAGTAGTTGAACTTTTTTACTTGTTGCAAAAAAAAGAAATAGAAAAAAACACAAACGTCCACTTTGAAGAAAAGAAACTCTCCATTTTTAAAGGCTGATCTAATTTAGTGCTCGCGTGTCGTTTTATTGATTTAATTTATTGCAAACGGACAACTGAAATATAACATTTTTCTTCTCGAGTTTTAAATATCTTTTTCCTGTCTGTCGTTGGAAGTGAACATTTTATTTTATGAAACAAAGAAAAAAGAGCATATTTTTTGGCTAGAAGACAAATACACCATTTTTGTTCAGTTAAACATTTGCCAAAAAGATTTCCCCATTTTTATTTCGGCTTTCAATGTTTTAGACCTGAAAATCCCAAGTGATATACATATATATATATATATATATATATATATGCGTATATATATATATATACATATACATATATACATATGCATATATACATATATATATATACATATATATATACATACACACACACACACACACACACACATATATATATATTATTTTGCAGCATTTACACAAACAAAAAAGATAGGACGTTTTTTTCCCCTCCGAGATTTTTTTCCAGTGCTCATATAAAAAAGTTTTGTGTCATCGCTTAGGGTAGATATCCAAGATGGAGTACTAGAAGACCATTACTACACAGTTGCTATAGGTGTAGCAAAAATAAATAAATAAATAAATAAAAAACCAGGAAAATTTCAGGAACAGAAAAACAGCCCTAGTCGCAATTTCAATAGCAGTTTCAGCAACAACAACTTTTCATACGGTTCCACAAAGAATAAAAAGCTAAACAGCAACAGCGGCAACAAATGCTGGCGGAAAAATTGTTATTTCAACAAAAGGGGCAGGGGGAACTTTTCTTTAAAATATTAAACAGAACCAAACAGTGAAAACAGCGCAGTTTTTTCCCCAAAATATCACATGGAATTCAATTGAACCGTTCACCTACGTACCGGAGCAGCGTCAGACATTTGGCGCTTTTTATAGGTGATACGAAGACTTATTCACTATTGATTGCCAAGAGTCAAGCAACTCCATAAAGTTAAGGAAACTAAGGACCAGAGAATACAGAAAGTAAGACGGGCGAACTGGAATTCTCCGAGGCGGTCAAAATTTTAATCGGCCCGGATACGACTCTTTTTCACAAGAGATGGAAGTGTTTCAATCTGGCGAAACGCGACAACGAAGATTATCTCACCTTTGCGTCCATTGTTAACAAGCAGTGCAGCGACGTTTGTCTGGCTGAACTATCCGCGGATGATTTCAAGTGTTTTTTTTTCTTTTTTTTGCACAGGGTCTCGTCTCGACGAAAAACGCAGAGATAAGACGACGAGTTTTCTCTAGACTCGAAAATGAACAAGGACTCACACTCCAAAAGCTGGCGGAAGATTGCCAACGTATAGTTAGCGTAAGAAACGACTCAAGAAACATTGAGGAATCAAGCGTGTCATACGCACGAAGCATTAGTTACAGACCAAAGGAGTACACCCTCAGTAAAAACCAAGGAAACAAGAAGAGAACCCAGGCACAATCAAGGAGAAGTTATCCAATCTCCAAACCAAAACCGCCCACAAGTCCGTGCAGTCGTTGCGGCGAACAACATTTGTCTATAGACTGGTTTTACAAGAATAAAACATGGAATGAGTGTGGCAGGAAAAGCCACACATCGACGGCAGAACAAACAGAAGTAATCACAGGGTCCAACAAGCGAGATCCGACATTGAATCAGAGAGGAATCGGCGGAAATATGTAACTGTTAACATTTCCAACAAGGAAGTAGATTTACAGCTGGATTCCGATTCAGACCTGTCAATCATCAACATAAAAACATGGAAAAGGCTGAAGAAACCAGCCATGAGGGGAACTAAGAAATCAGCTCATGCTGTGACAGGCGATAAGATAAAATTTGAGGGAGAGCTGATACTCCCTGTGACACTGAATAGTACCACCAAAAAAAGTGCCATTGTGCACAAAACATCCGAACATCTCTTCGGAACAGATTCGGTGGAGCAATTTAAACTCTGGGACCAACCGATAAACAATTTGTGTAATAAGGAAAAAAAACCCTACTGGGGTACAGCAATTAAAGGACGAGTTAAAAGAAAAGTTTTTATCGGGATTAGGAAGATGTCATAAGGATTTAACCAGATTTGAGCTGAAAGGTAAACGCTCTCCGCGTTTTGAAGAAGAAGCGAAACCCCGTTTGCGGCAGTCGAGAGAATTGATAAGGAACTGGATCGGCTAGAAAAGGCTGGAATACTATCGAAAGTAAGTACCATTGAATGGGCTGCCCATACCGAATTCGTTACGAAAAAGACCAACCAAACTCGTGTTATGCGGATTTTTTCCACGGATCTGAATGCGGCTCTGAAAGATTACTACTATCTCCTCCCCACACCAGAGGAGGTATTCAACAAACTTAACTGTGGCACGAGAAGCAGAAAAAGACGAGTTTATTTGCGACATCTAGCAAGATCGCTATGAGGACAACAACGTTTTCGAGACATTCTATCTCGACCCTCCCCAATCAACACCAGAACAACGACGATCGGTTCGGAAAAGGAAAGTCACCGATCCAGTAATGGTCGATTCTAAACGTAAAAGATATTAGCAGCTTTTACAAAGAAAAGCTTGGAAAAGAGTATTAGGGCGGCACCCCAACAAATTCTGACAATGGATCATTCCTATCGAGTATCGGTATCGATTAGTCTAAAGCTGAGAAGAAATGATTTGCAGCACTTTTAAATAGTCCCTTTCTTTTATCGTAAATTGAACTCATTAATAAGGAAAACTATGCAAACACAGCAAGGGATATGAAATAGCTTTAAAACCAGTGGATGTGATGGTTAATTAAAAAGCAAAACGAAAACTAAACATAATCTTGCTATATAAAATACAAATTGCTAAGACTTTATCTGAAAGCAGTATTAATTTTGTCATATGGCTGGGACTCTTTTAATGCGAGCATCCGTAAACAGCACAAACAACGTTTTGGTATATTTTAAGATTAAGGAATAAAATACGGAAATATGAGGTTCGGGACTTATATATAATTGGTATTAACCGGCAACTCTCTTCTGTACAGTTCAGTTAATGCGTATCTATCAAGGTCTACACACAGTGATATATATCTATATTATAGTTGCTAAAGAATATGTGATACTGCATACTATGAATACATGAACATACGTAATAAAAAGCCCAACTAGTGAAATAAACGTTCTATGTGCAAAGATTTTATAAATAAAGAAAATAGGGAAAACTAAACATCCGCATATTTATCTTTTTAGAAAGAAAAAGAAAGTAAAAGAAGAGTAAAAGTTGGAAGCGTAGTAAGTCCCGCAATAAATTTTTGACAGATGTGACTCGAAATCGAGGCATTATTAATTCAGACTACTTCCGGATGGCATAAACTGGGCTGCAACTAACACTGCTTCCGGGGAAACGCGTTTAAAGCGGTGTCTATTTTCGGGAAATAAAATTGTTGAGGAGAGTTTTAAAGACCTTATAGGAAATAATCTAAGATGTTTAGATGCATATGTAGAAAGTGTATCAAAAAAGAAAGAGAAAGAAGGGGAATTAAAATTTGAACTAGAAATAACAGACAGACTGAATGTTTAATATATATATATATTCAGAAAGTGTGAGAGAATATATATATAATTATTTTCCACAGCCGGACCAACGTCGCAGCCCACAAGAGCCAAGAAAGCCAACAAACCGGAAGTCCAAGACTCGAGTTTCGCCCTCATTTGGGCTCATCAGTTAGACATATCCGCGCTCCATCAGAAGTCCAACCTCCTCCTCCTATTCCTCCTCCTCCTTCTCTTCTTCCTCTTCTTTCTTTCTTTCTCTCTCTCTCTCAATATTGTCTTTAAACTTTTACCAACAACGTAGATGATGGTTATGTAGCACTATGGTGAATCATTTTTTTTTTTACTCTGGCAGATTATGTAAACAGTTGGTGTCTTGCTGTGTAGATGACACATAGCAGTAGTAGGCATCGTCCTTTTGTTAAAACCGTATTTTTTTATTTATTTAAAAAAAATCAGCGGGTATAAAAGCTTTTAATAAACTGCATATAATGATTTCGGGTTTAATAATTTTTTTGGGTTTCTCCTTTTTATTTTATAGAACACAGTATGTACACATAATATCTCATGGGTTTTCTCCAACTCATCTTTCATAGAAGGTGAGAAAAGCTGTTCCAAAAACGACAATTCTTCTTAAAAAAGAATTCTTCATCTTATCCTTTACATGTCACTGAAGTTCCAATCTGATGCAACATTCTGAAGATGTAGTTCTTATTCTAATCTTTAACTTCAAGTGGAATTTTCCGATTTTCTATGCTATCTAACCTTACGAGGAAAATTCTGTTTTAATAATATTTTGACACACCTACATTCAACCTTGTCACAGTTATCTGCTTTCTTTGAAACTTACATTTTGCAATAAGCTTTTTTCCTTCCTGTCACTCAAAAACTGTAATTCTATCATTTTTCTTCTCAAACTGAAATAAATTTTCTCTTTTCTTTTTTTTTTTTTTGCTTGCCATTTTATTGCATGCCTGGAGAACTGATGGCTTGACACTCTAGGTCCCACTGTTGTGACTAATTGAACTAACAACAATTTTTTCAAAGTGTTTCAATTATTTTACTACTTACCACAAAGAAGTAATTCATCCGTACAAATCTTTTGATGCTATTATTTTGCAGCGCCCCCTTTTTTGTTTGCCATTGGTTGTTCAGATTCCATATATGATAAATCGATTTATCCAAAAAATGTTTAACTCAAATCAAAATAATTATTAAAAGCTGAACACCATTTTGATGAGAGTGTATTTCTTTGAACATGGCTTCATTTTATTTCTATAGGAAGGAGAGGTTCGCAAAGATGATGCGAGCAGCAACCATAACTTTGTAGGTGTCTTCCCATTTCATTGTATGCACATATTTTTATTTAGAAATTTGTTTTTATCTATTCTTTTAAAAAGTTAGACATTAAATCATTTTTTCAAACTTAATTTTTTGATCAGCCATTTTTGTTTACATATTTTTGTTTATTTGTCTGCCTTGCTGCAAGAATCACAATCTATGATACATGTTTTTAGTTTTCTTGCTACGTCATCATTCAATAGAAAACGAGGAAAAACATAGGCTGCAGCCGCACTTTCTCTTTTTCTCTTACTCTTGCTTTTTAACAATGCATGGACAACTTTTTGAATTACGTACCACCATCATCGAAAATCTTCGACCTTTCTGTACAAATGTCAAGAGAACCTGAGATGAGGAATACTTTACTCTGACCGAATATTTCAAATAATCCAAATAAGATTCCCTTTACACGATTATACAGTGCCAGGAATGGTGCATCTTTTCTTAACGATGTTACCTCAACTAACAGCACGTAGCCGAATATTCAACCAGATTAGATAAATTCTTGTTCTGGAATCCATTAAAATTAAGAAAAGACCACAATAAAAATAAACGATAACATAATTACGTTGCCAATTTATAAGAGGAAAATTAATGCTTTTCATTGCTTTACTAAGTCAACATTTGAAAGGTAGAGGATAATCTTGATTGAACCATCAGATAATTTTATGTATATTATTTAGAAATCAAATGCTACTGAAGTAAAATGAAAAAAATAATGAAGAGAATTTGAGTCCTTACTAGATAATCTGCTTAGGTGTCTTTGGTCTCTCTAAACAATGTGTTGTGAAGACAACCTAGCGTGGCAATACTTATCCCTACGGGTAAACCCTGACTAAATATTCAAGATAACATAGTAGTCAAAGCCCAAATAAAATCGCTTCGGTATAGCACACTCCAATAAACCAGATGAATTTATTCCTAGAATCTAGCAAAATTCAGAAAAGAATACAAGACATATAACTTATAACATAATGAAGTGGAAAATTGGTTAGAAGAAAGTTGACTCGACGGTTGAGTCTTATTGAGTTAAAAACAGCCTACAGAAAATGGACTCTGATTTATGAAAGTATGATAGGTTATGAAAAGGAAGGGTTGTAAAGAGATAGCTTCGAATTTGGGGGTATCAAAACCAAAGCAAAATATGATGAAAGTAAAAATAAAATAGATAAACCCCATAATTTATTATACCATACCTGTTCACACTGAAACACTTTCACAATATTCTGTGTATCTATATTAAAAAAACCTTGTTAAACTTTGTGACATGTTTCCATTCTATGGAGGTTAGGCGCGAGCGAACACCCCATAATTTTATTATACCATTTTTCTTCAAACTGAAACATAATTATCAAAGTATACTTATGCAGACCGATATGAAAAGTCTTTATTAAAGTTTGTGCCTATTTCCATTCTATCGAGGCCAGGCGCGAACGCAGACTCCACAATTTTATTATACCATCCTTATTTAAGTTAACACATACTTATCAAAGTATTATTATGTACATCTATATCAAAAACCCTTGTAAACGTTTTTTTTTTCATTTTTAAAATTTTATTTCCATACTTTGTGGACCAGGCGCGAACGCAGATCCCACAATTTTAATGAACTACCGTTCTGCCAGATCAAACATATCCATTCCTGTGTCTCGATACATCTTCTATCATTATATGTGATCAGTTTTCTATAATAGTCAACCATATAGGAACCTATTCGTGACCACACACACACACACACACACACACACACACAGACGTTCAGCTTTATATATATTATATATATATATATATATATATATATATATATAAAATATATTTTAGTCATCGACATACAGTCCTGTTTCGTTGTATCACAACTCATCAGTGCCGCTAGACTAGCACCTATCCCAAGCCGAGGATCGAACCTAGAACCGTAGTGATGACAGTCGCCAGTTTTACCCCTTGACCACGGAAGCGGTGCCCGCAACTAATCTGTCCAAATGTCTATTTAAATAAACACCAGTCCGCCACTCGTAAAGTGCTCAAACGTTTGTTTGTAAACAAACCGCGAGCTTGGCATTTTTTCAGCCAAATTAAGTAGCGAGTGAGATTATTTACGATAGTGCTCAACCCAAAGAGGGGGGCTTTATAAAATATATTTTAGTCATCGACATACAGTCCTGTTTCGTTGTATCACAACTCATCAGTGCCGCTAGACTAGCACCTATCCCAAGCCGAGGATCGAACCAAGAACCGTAGTGATGACAGTCGCCAGTTCTAAACAACGATATACAACATATACTGATAGGAAATAGGTATATAGTTATAAATAGACTAATACAGTCACAAGCAAGATAGATAAAGAGAAAGAGGGTGAAAATAAATTTGTAGATGACAATGCTAGTTATATTTTAATTATAAATTAAAAAAAACTAAAAAAAACAATGACACAACGCTACTAAAACACACGCATATATTTGTTTATAGGGCGAGAAATACCTTCCTTACAATGGATATTCCAGTGTATAAAAATATTTACAATATCAGTTTATCATTTCTCAAAGAATTCGCATTACTAGTTTAGTAAATGCATAGTTATATTAGGTCTTGTTAATAAAACTTATATTTTAAGTAGTCGTATAGTTATTCGTTTAATGATTGCAATCGATCTGAACATTACAAAAGGGATAACCAGAAATTCGCAACGACAACATTATATGAATCTGCTAGCTCTGTTTTTTTTGTTTGCTTGTTTGTTCAGAGTGAACAACTAAAATGCCATTGTTCCATTTAAATATTTTCGTAAGACGTTTTCTCAACAGATTTTTTATTATTTTTTACTAACTAAGATGGTTTTTGAAAAGAATTAGTTTTGTTCGCTACAATATTACTTAATTTCAAACGAAAAACACATTGAAATCAAAAATTGTTTTCATGGCGAAGTGTTTCAAACACGCAAAATATTAGAACTTAGTTTTTAGTAGAAAATCCATATAAGAATATAAAACGTTAAAATATTAGAGTTTTCTTATCAAGACAGCCTACGCTTTCAAATGTGCTAACATAAAAGAATTCGTATTTTTACAGCAGAATCAATTGCGAATTCGATTGCCGATTTTATAAATTGTTTAGTAAAAACTATTTCCTCTTCATGGGAGAAATGCTGGTACATACAAATGTTGTATAGTATAATCGATACCAACGTGTTACGTAGTGAGGTGGTGTTCATATTAATGTCATGTGATTGTGTGTGACATGTTACTAATGTCTATAGTGGGCTTCTTGACTATTTGAACCAGGTGGTTTTATATATGGTCCGTGATAATTTCGTCTAGGTGTTGATATGTGTGCGTGTGTGGCAGACATTTACATAAACACATACATGTATTTTGACAAACCTTTTCAATTGCATCGTTGGTCATTTTTCTTTTGGTCCACATGAGAATTTCGTCAGTTTTTGGATGGAAACTGGAAGCTGTGGACGAAGGCATTTCAACTCCAAGATTATGATTGATTTTATATAGTTCTTTATTACTTCCCAGGTATCAATTGCAGAAGAATGGAAAGTGAATATTTCTGCTTGTGGGTTTCTCTTAGTCTCAATTTTGAGACACATCACTACTCACAAGGGGGGATAACCGTTTACCCATCCGTTCGAATTTTAACTCAACTATTTTCCCAGATAACCAGAATATGTGACAGACAGACACGTCCTTCCGGCCATTAGATCTCTGGTGCAAACTTGATCGGTCACCGAGTTTCATGTATTTTTACATGTTTGGATAATATATCAAAACATAGTTCCACATCTCTTGTTTACTCCCAGTTAGATCAAACAGAGAACCTCATACCTACTTAAGTCTCAGTTGTCAGCATTCCAATTCCAAAAGGTAACGTCATAATTCTATTTTATAGACCCACTCGGACTCCCAGCTGTTGATACCTCAGCCTTCCATATCAGATGGAAAAAAAGAACACCTCATCCTAAGTATTACCCTTAATCGAAGCGACCTGAACTTCATTCGCGCCTAACGGGAAACGCGGTTTCCTAAGCCATCGGAGGCGATGTGTGTGATCTCTCCAAATGTCTATACCTGAGTGCCTCGGAATACAAAACCTGGTTCTCCCACATTCATACACGCAAAATTTAATATGGTAACTTTATTTATTTATTTTTAATTTCCAATAGGGAAATCACCCCCACTCACTTAAATTTTTACGGATCGGCGGCTTTTTTATTCCATTCACTAACTTTTCCCAAACCTGAATGATTCGCAACATAATGGCCACGTCTGCCATTCTATCCCTCCGCCCCTTAGGCCGTGTTAAGGAAGTATTCAGTTTTGTTAAGGAAGTATTCAGTTTTGTTAAGGAAGAATTCAGTTTTGTTAAGAAAGTATTCAGTTTTGTTAAGGAAGAATTCAGTTTTGTTAAGGAAGAATTCAGTTTTGTTAAGGAAGAATTCAGTTTTGTTAAGGAAGAATTCAGTTTTGTTAAGGAAGAATTCAGTTTTGTTAAGGAAGAATTCAGTTTTGTTAAGGAAGAATTCAGTTTTGTTAAGGAAGAATTCAGTTTTGTTAAGGAAGAATTCAGTTTTGTTAAGAAAGTATTCAGTTTTGTTAAGAAAGTATTCAGTTTTGTTAAGGAAGAATTCAGTTTTGTTAAGGAAGAATTCAGTTTTGTTAAGGAAGAATTCAGTTTTGTTAAGGAAGAATTCAGTTTTGTTAAGAAAGTATTCAGTTTTGTTAAGAAAGTATTCAGTTTTGTTAAGGAAGAATTCAGTTTTGTTAAGGAAGAATTCAGTTTTGTTAAGGAAGAATTCAGTTTTGTTAAGGAAGAATTCAGTTTTGTTAAGAAAGTATTCAGTTTTGTTAAGGAAGAATTCAGTTTTGTTAAGGAAGAATTCAGTTTTGTTAAGGAAGAATTCAGTTTTGTTAAGGAAGAATTAAGTTTTGTTAAGGAAGAATTCAGTTTTGTTAAGGAAGAATTCAGTTTTGTTAAGGAAGAATTCAGTTTTGTTAAGAAAGTATTCAGTTTTGTTAAGGAAGAATTCAGTTTTGTTAAGGAAGAATTCAGTTTTGTTAAGGAAGAATTCAGTTTTGTTAAGGAAGAATTCAGTTTTGTTAAGGAAGAATTCAGTTTTGTTAAGGAAGAATTCAGTTTTGTTAAGAAAGTATTCAGTTTTGTTAAGGAAGAATTCAGTTTTGTTAAGGAAGAATTCAGTTTTGTTAAGGAAGAATTCAGTTTTGTTAAGGAAGAATTCAGTTTTGTTAAGGAAGAATTCAGTTTTGTTAAGAAAGTATTCAGTTTTGTTAAGAAAGTATTCAGTTTTGTTAAGAAAGAATTCAGTTTTGTTAAGAAAGAATTCAGTTTTGTTAAGGAAGAATTCAGTTTTGTTAAGAAAGAATTCAGTTTTGTTAAGAAAGAATTCAGTTTTGTTAAGGAAGAATTCAGTTTTGTTAAGGAAGAATTCAGTTTTGTTAAGGAAGAATTCAGTTTTGTTAAGAAAGTATTCAGTTTTGTTAAGAAAGTATTCAGTTTTGTTAAGGAAGAATTCAGTTTTGTTAAGGAAGAATTCAGTTTTGTTAAGGAAGAATTCAGTTTTGTTAAGGAAGAATTCAGTTTTGTTAAGAAAGTATTCAGTTTTGTTAAGAAAGTATTCAGTTTTGTTAAGAAAGAATTCAGTTTTGTTAAGAAAGAATTCAGTTTTGTTAAGAAAGAATTCAGTTTTGTTAAGGAAGAATTCAGTTTTGTTAAGGAAGAATTCAGTTTTGTTAAGGAAGAATTCAGTTTTGTTAAGAAAGTATTCAGTTTTGTTAAGAAAGTATTCAGTTTTGTTAAGGAAGAATTCAGTTTTGTTAAGAAAGAATTCAGTTTTGTTAAGAAAGAATTCAGTTTTGTTAAGGAAGAATTCAGTTTTGTTAAGAAAGTATTCAGTTTTGTTAAGAAAGAATTCAGTTTTGTTAAGAAAGAATTCAGTTTTGTTAAGAAAGAATTCAGTTTTGTTAAGGAAGAATTCAGTTTTGTTAAGGAAGAATTCAGTTTTGTTAAGGAAGAATTCAGTTTTGTTAAGAAAGTATTCAGTTTTGTTAAGAAAGTATTCAGTTTTGTTAAGGAAGAATTCAGTTTTGTTAAGGAAGAATTCAGTTTTGTTAAGGAAGAATTCAGTTTTGTTAAGGAAGAATTCAGTTTTGTTAAGAAAGTATTCAGTTTTGTTAAGAAAGTATTCAGTTTTGTTAAGAAAGAATTCAGTTTTGTTAAGAAAGAATTCAGTTTTGTTAAGGAAGAATTCAGTTTTGTTAAGAAAGAATTCAGTTTTGTTAAGAAAGAATTCAGTTTTGTTAAGGAAGAATTCAGTTTTGTTAAGGAAGAATTCAGTTTTGTTAAGAAAGAATTCAGTTTTGTTAAGGAAGAATTCAGTTTTGTTAAGGAAGAATTCAGTTTTGTTAAGAAAGTATTCAGTTTTGTTAAGAAAGAATTCAGTTTTGTTAAGAAAGAATTCAGTTTTGTTAAGGAAGAATTCAGTTTTGTTAAGAAAGAATTCAGTTTTGTTAAGGAAGAATTCAGTTTTGTTAAGAAAGAATTCAGTTTTGTTAAGAAAGAATTCAGTTTTGTTAAGGAAGAATTCAGTTTTGTTAAGGAAGAATTCAGTTTTGTTAAGAAAGAATTCAGTTTTGTTAAGGAAGAATTCAGTTTTGTTAAGGAAGAATTCAGTTTTGTTAAGAAAGAATTCAGTTTTGTTAAGAAAGAATTCAGTTTTGTTAAGGAAGAATTCAGTTTTGTTAAGGAAGAATTCAGTTTTGTTAAGAAAGAATTCAATTGTGTTCCCTAAAGCTCATCATTACAACTAGTCTCGCTCATACTGGACAGAATGTCCGCTTCTTCTGTTATGTTTCACATTTTTTTTTCCAAAGACGGTAACTACAACCGGTCTACAAAACCTATAGCTGGCGGGAAACCCCGAATTTCCATTCATAGAGCACCCAATCTTTGCTTCACATTGATTCTATTCGAGATCAAAAGGAATCACAAAACGAAAAGAATATCTCGAATCATTCCTCGAAATAATAAAATAAATAACCGCCTACGTAAATTTAAAATTTAAAATTATCTACCCTGTCTAAATTCTAATATTATATGCTGACCATATGTTAAGCAAATTCAATTTAATCTAAATTTAGTCTTCTGTGTTTTTTTTCTTAAACATTTTCTTCTCATTTCAAAATTTAATAATTATTTAAATAAACCCACAAGCCAGTACTCAACTCTCCCATCCTGCGAAATAACATATGACAAAAAAAAAATTACAAAATGGTTCAACAAATATATAATCGCTTACATAGAAAAAAATGATTCTCTTGCCAACATTTAAACACAAAAGTCTCATTTCCAAGAAAAAAGTTCAAAACAACAAAAACACAGATATGTGGATCAAAAAAGTCCATGTCAGCACAATTTAGGGGTAGGCTGAAAATCACTTACTACCCACAAAAAATAATTTTCAGAATTGTTCCATTCAACTCTATATATTAAAAAAATCAATTAATTAGTAACAAAAACTTTTATGGGCGCCACGTTATCAACAAATACACCTGCTTGTACTGGAAACCACGATTTCTTAAAAACATCAAAACACTATAAAAACATTTAGCTTTCACAAAACAGATGCAACCATTAATAAAGCATATCATTTTTTCAGTTTCAAATACATTACTCGCTTTTTCAATAAAGCCAGGAAATTTAATTTTAATTATCCTTTTTGCACTCGAAAACATGAAAGCTGAAAACTTCAACAAAGAACAAACACAATTTCATAACGCAATGCATAATATTTCTTACTTTGTTAAAACGAAGAGAACATTTAATTTTTGCTTTTGAAAACAATTTGCTTGACACGTTTACTAAATAAACTGACTGTATTTTCATGATCACACAATTGCACTGTATAACTAGAATTCCTTTCTCTCTCTCTTTTCTTTTTTTCAACTTATCTCTGTTAATATATTTCTTCTTTTTTCTGTGTGTTCAAACAATCTTTGCGCCACGATTAGTCTTATTTTTTCTGTATTCCCATTTCCTATTTAAAAATCAACAATTTTTTTTCACACTAACATATTTTCCGTAATCAGTTACTGCGTATCGCCCGCTATCTTTATTAGAATTAAAATATATTTGTGTGTGTGTGTGTTTGTGTGTGATTTCATTTTAATTTTTTTCAACGCTGTGTCTATTTTTTCCTTGTTTGTTTGTTTTGTTTGTTCATTTTTTTAACGTTGTGTCTATATTTTCTTAGTTTTTTATTTCCATTTTTTTCAATGCTGTGTATATTTTTTTCTTTGTTTGTTTTTTTTCACTTTTTTTAACGTTGTGTTCGTGGAAACTTAAAAGTTGTTTTTTTTACGCACCATAGAGGGGTGCCTTTATTCCGAGTACCAAGTCGACGTATGTCGCGTCTCTCAACTATATAACAAAAACGGGAATGCGAAAAGTAGATGGATGAATGAAAGTTTTTAAACATTTCACAAAAATTAAGCCCATAAGAAAATATTAAATATTAGGTTATATTCGCACCCTGAACTGTGATTCTTTTGTTGATGCCCGTCTTTACATAGCTTCCATCGCTTTATAGCTAATACTACGAAAATGTTAGTGAAATTCCGTGTAAAAATACACTACTTAGTATTTGTATTTGACAAACGCATTAGAAATTGCTTTTAGGCAAAAATAATTCGCTTTGAAGTAATGCTGAACACTCTTTATGTCTACGTTTTGCTGGTTATAAAAAAAACAAGGTCACTTCCTTTTTAAAAGTATTTTTGCAATTAACTCATGTTAACTTTTGTCAATGTATAAAACACGTACACAGTTCCAAACATTAGACTCATGCGAAATGCGAACTTGGATATTGTCATCCTGACTTAGTAATGTGTAATCTACATATGCCATTCTTGTCAACCAAATTACATGTTTCTAATTACGTATGAATTGATAAACACCAAAATGTTTCAATAGTATTTACAAAACACAAGTTAAACTGTTTTGGAAAAAAACAAGCAGTAAAATTCAGTAATTTTTGCAATATATGTTTTTATTTCGTACTTGCTACAAATGTTTACATGATAGAAAACGTGACAAGGATGAATCTATCACCTGTGCGGGAAATGTACATCAAATGAATACTTTTCTTGGATTAACAATATGGTCAAATGTTTCATTTTGTTCATCTTACCTGGCACAAAGATAAAAAAAAATCATGAATATTGAAGACGTTAGATTTCATTTCCGTAAAACACAGAAAATGCCAGAAAATAGTAAAATTTAAAACATGATAAAACACAAATATTAAAAAAAGACAGTTTTTCATATGTATATACTAGCGGTCCTAAAATACAATGGCAGAATACTGCAAAAGTAAGAAACCAAATCTATGATTGAGCTGTGGAGATCATAATTTCAAAAGTAAATATTTTTTGTGACAAATTGTTTTCTTTGATGAACTGTTGATATAAATGAGCCACTGCAGAACGAAATAGATTTTTTGAAAATGCTTAACGCAAAAAATATAATGCTATCGAAAAGTCAAATGGGGACGGGTCAAAAAAGTAAATTTTAGTTTGTAAAAAATTTTGTACTGATGGTGATAATTTTATTGTAAATAAAAAAACGTGGAAAAATTGACAAACTTAGTAAATAGATCGAATATAGATGCGCGTAAAGGGCGAGAGAAAATGGATTTTAAGTGTGAATTCACTCGTTAGATTTCATATGTTAGGAAATACGTTCACATAAAACATGTATGTTCAAATTTATTTGGAACAGATTTGAATTTTTATTTGATTCATAGAAACGTCTCATAAATTAATTTCTGTAATAATTTGTAGTTCCTCTAACAAGGTGACAGAAGGTTTAACAAAAGAGTTGAAAGATACGTTTCCTTGCGTACTATCAGAACTGGAAACAAAATTAAAAATTGAAATGATAGAAAAATTCAAGCATATTTTAAGACATAAAAACAATATGCTGTTCACAATGTGAGCAATAAACGAAGAATTTGAGAGACTTAAAAATGGAATGTCTTCTCAAAAGTATAATCGTTAAATTGAAATCTCCAACAGTATTTTTAAAAAGTGAAAAACTAAAACAATACACGTTTGCTCAGATTTTGTTACCATGAACATGGTCACCCATCTGGTACTGGCCAGCCTCAGCGTTAATAATACATTGAAATTTTCGTCACTGAAAAATAAGTTTTTTTTTGGCCTGTTTGGTTTTCCATAGTTTGCTTTTTATTAAGCACAAACGTAAACGTTGTCTAGATCGACGCGAAGTAACTGGTTGCCTATATGAATAAGTGGAATTATTTGAAATCCAGGTACTTATATTATAATATTTTTGCATATTCTCATAGAAAATCACCCTAAATCTTAGTTAGACAACAAATAAATAAATTAATTATTTCAAAAACCTTTTTTTTAAATATTTATGTACGTTTTTTGTGCAAGACAAAAAATGTCAATTGTTAACTTTTTGGGAAAATTTAACATTTAAAATTTAATTAAAAATAGTAGAAAAGGTTTTACATTATTCTGTTTTTCTATATGATAAAATTCAGGGTTTTATCTTTCTGGAAAAAAAAGTTACTCAGAAATAATGGATTTTAATAAATGTAATTTCGTTTTAAAAACAACAACAACTTGACTTTTCGGCCATTTTTGGCGGTGTCTATATTTAAACATTGAAAATTGAACGATCCTGTTTATATCTTTTAAATATTAGTTTTATTTTTAATTAGACTGTAGGTTTTTAAGTGGACCCGTTTTTAATAATTAGGGTAAATGCAATGTGATTATAATTATGCAAATGTTCGGTATTTAAAAACTGAAAATTTGTTTTTCACTTCCTAACCTCATCTACGGGTGAATTATTTAAATGTGTTTTATGCTGATGATTAGATAGATAATTTCTCGTGCATAATTTCTTTATAAACCCCAGTTTACTTAATACGTAAAGGGTTGTACATATAGCATGTGTGTTATTGAAAGATAACCGATTTCACAAGACATTGCTTTAGTTTGCAAGCATCATTATGGATGGTTGGTTGGTTGGTTGTTTTTGTTTTACGGCATCTCAATCCTTTTCGGGTTATTTAATGCCGAATCCAAAGATTTTGAAGAAAATTTTTTTAATAGAATATATTTGTTGTTTTCACGTCGGTTTCTATTTAACCCATAGTTGGGATCCTAACAAATACTACCACTCCGGGTCAGAGTGGACCTGGGAGCAATGGTAATTAAAGGGTGGCTCCACACTCCCCAAAGCCCACAAGCTGGGGCCTCGCCACTGGATATAGTTTAAGGTCATATCCAGGATCCCCATTGAGGGACTTTTACCCTCTGCAGGGGGCAGTCGGCGTATTCTAATGCCCCACCGACAGGGCCGGCATCATTATGGAATGGTGAAGTTGCGTTTATTAGAAAATGGTATGAGTTACCTTCTGTACACTGATGAGACAAAACTAATTCTTGAGAGAATCTATTTTGTGAAATCAACATCACCATAACTTGAGACGTCAACAACAGAGAAAATAGTTATCATATGGATAGACATCATCAGAAATAACTTTGTTAGTTCCATCAGAGAATCTGATTGAGTAAAAATGGTGTATACCTATTATAATCTTCTGAGTAATCTTTTCTAAATTGGTTAGATCACATATTTCGCTGCTATGGGACTTTTTAATCTTTCATGCATGTCAACACTCGCACTCAATTTACTAGTTTTCTTAGCCAGCGTGAAAGGTGAAATTTTGGTGATCTGGCGGCCATCCCGATTGAATTTTTTTGCTTCCAAAAGATAAATACTATAACACTATTGACGCTGAAAAAATTATAATCATAAGACTTAAGAAAACAATCACGTGTACATACACATATAAATATATATATATATATATATATATATATATATATATATATATATATATATATATATGCGTGTAGCTTCTCCATTTCGCTTACTGATTTCAGTTTTAATTTAGTTACATACTGCCACTATTTGTCAAAATTGCCAATCTGTAGCAAATTGTTTATCTTCAATTATTTCCGATGTAAAAATAAAATCTTCCAAGTAACATGAAAAAGACATACTTTCGAGCAACTATTTGCCTTCTGTTCTGATCATATGAAAGATCAGCGAAGATGATCCTTATCTCGAAATCGGAAAGAAGGTTGAATAAAATGTACGTTCGTATGCTAGAATAGTTTGATTCACGTTTGGCACAGTAGTTTAACCACTTGGCCATTGTATGTCAATCTTTATCAAGGAGTGCAGAATTAGATGCGCTGGGCACTGATGGAGATCGTACATTATTTTGGTGCTAAGCTTCACAGGAAAAAAACGAAGTTAATCCAGGACCGACAAGAAACATATGACTTGGTGAATATGGTGAACAATAAAAATGCAATAAACGTAGTTCAACTGTATGATGATGATGATGATGATGATGATGATGATGATGATGATTCGATCACAATATATTAACATAGACAAACGTGAAGCGTTAGATTGTTTGAATCAAGATAAAGTGAGTTCACAAAGACAATTATATATAAAAAAACATAAAGTTAAAATCACCATTTAGTCGTTTTCTTCTATCTAAAAGGAACAAAGGAGTATTAATGATAAAATGTCGGTATTTAACAGTGAATTATTGGCCATTTGTAGATTACTGTGACTTTCTCGTGATCATAATTCTTTAATAAAGCAGATATTTGTTAACATTTTTTGCAAACACCTTATTTTTCACGCGAAACAAAAGACATGAAATAAGAAACGAATAACAAATGATTCTAAGATGTGTTAACTTAAACCTCTACGATTACCGATGGAAAGACTGTCGGACAGACAGAACGTCTGATCAAAATACTTAGACACATTGTCATCGTGAATTTAGATGTCAGAGTTTTGCTGAAAATAATGTTAAAATTGGTATTCCTGCATAGAGTTTAAGCATTGGAAATTACATTAGAAATGAAAAGTTTAGAATAAATTCTGCGTCAAGATATTTTACGTCACAAAAGAAGTCGTTCGACACATGCATGTCTTTGACCGATAAGCTGAAACATATTTCTCTTTCTACCAAACCGCAAAAAAAAAGAGCGGTTCTGCTTTGAGGACAACTGCTCTTACTTCATACGGGCGACGGCTAAATGAAATGGTATGTACGCTAAAAACATAGCTAACCTCCTAATAAATAGTGTGCTTTCATTATTTACAATCGCTGGAGTTAGAAAACGTCATCTACGCAACAAGACTTTAGCTGCTAATGTGATGGACCGTCGTCAGGATGATTTGTCGGAAGCTATATTCTAATCGTGCTAAAATCACAACAAACGTTTAGTGACCATTTCGAGAAACTACAAATTTCATTCAATCGAGATTCAAGGTTAATGCTTCTCTCAAAGTTAACTCTCAAAGTTAATGTTATGCTTGTAAGCTTTCCGGTTCTGTCTCCCGTATAAGTCACGTGTTCAACAGAATCAGCAAGAAGTGTAAACATTGAAGATAGCAATGAAAATAGGTAAGTAAATAGCTCGACACACGATCCACTATAATCTAGCGAGTTGACCGCCCCGATATTGAAAGAACTCAGTTGGGTGTCCCGTGAAGTAGAAATATTTGCAGTCCCTTTAGACTGAAGTGAATTTGATACAGTGTTGATTTGTCCAGGAAAAGAAAAAAGGATAATATTTACACAAGATGGAAGGAAAATGAAAATCGAAGATAAAGATAATGAATCTATGGAGTCAAGGGAAACAAATACTAGGTTAATAAAATTATATTACCATTTCCCGTATTGTCTGTTTCTCGCCTCCAGGTGACTTATACATTATTATATTTATTTATTATCTTAGTTAATTATTTATTGATAACGCAATGTACACTCATTCTAATCCCATTTAAAAACATTATGAAATTTCGAAATGAAATCTGCTATAATGTATTTCGTTTGTTTAAGAAATCGGCCATTTTAATATTTCAACCCTTGAAAGTTTGAAAGAATTTCGGAAGCTCTCAACTGTTGAATAGAAATTCATTTAAACGAACTTTAACATTCTTAAGAAATTCTTACGTATTAAAAAAATTGAAAGTTTTGGAAGCTATCTATAATCAATAATTTTAGAAAAACAGATTAAAACAGCATTTTCATATAGAGAAAAGTAGTTTGATAATATTTGCTTTGATTAATAATAAACCTCTCCTTAGAAAGTTATTCACTTCTTACTTAAAGGGACATATTTTCTCCGTGGAAAAGTTTGCCCAGTATTTGAAACTATTGTATTAGGTTGACTAGAAAGTTCTTGCGGAATTTTTAATTTTGATTTCAAATGATATGTTTTCAAATAAGTTTTCGTTATATTACATTTATTTTTATATCATTTTAAAGAGTGTTTTTCTCTCAGTCTAATCGTTTAAATTATAATCGTTAAAAACAATTATGCCTTCTTTTCAGAACGTTGAATACAAGATGAGAAAAACTGCACAATTTTCTCATTCTAATTCAAGTTAGACCGGAAAGTTGCTGAAACAACTCGCGATATCATCGAAGCGTTTAGCCCAGAAACTTCTACTAAATGCACAGCACAATGGTGATTTAAGAAATTTGTTGTAGTAACGACAGTCTTGAAGATGATGAGCATTGTGATCGGCCATTGAATAGTTACAACGATCAATTAAGATCCTTAGTCGATGTTGATCCGCGCACAACTGTTCGAGAACTTGTTTCTGAATTAGATGTAAAGTATACGTTGGCGATAAACGACCGATCTCATTCAATTACAGTTTTTTTGTATACAGGCGAAACCATTACGGCGGGGAAGTACTCTCAACAAATGGATAAAATGCATCAGAAACTTATAACAATAACGCCCAGCATTAGTCAACAGAAAAGGCTCAATTATCCTCCACGATAATGCCCGACCGCACGTTGCTAAACCGACCCTGCAGAAGTTGAACGAATTGGATTACAAAACTCTGCCTTATCTGCCATAATCTCTAGACCTCTCACCAACCGATAACTACCTTTTCAAGCATCTCGACAACTTTCTTCGTAAAAACGCTTCAAATACGTAAATGATATCAAAAACGCCTTCAGCGATTTTATCGCTACCAGAACGCAAGATTTTTACGTTACTGGCGTTAATACACTTGTTTTGCGTTGGTAAAAGTGTGTTGATTCTGATGATGTATATTTCGATGAATATATATTTGTTTGAAATGTTCATCTGCATTTCAAAGTTCAAAACCGCAAGAATTTTCTAGTCAACCTGATAAAAGCAATCTATTTTGTGAGAAGAAATGTGGATTGCGACCCGCAAGATAAACTGCTGACTGTAATATCATATAATATCAGTGAAGCTATGAGATTTATTCTAAGGCAATATTTCGCAATATATCACATATATTTTATACAATTTGTTACAATAGATTTAGTTATAATAGTGCCAGGCATGGAATTTCTGGAAATATTTTCGCCACCAGCAAACGTTTTGTTTCTGATAGGTTTTAACATAGTAGATATTGATAGTCAGAAGTTCAAATCCTATTATATGATCGCCCAATCATCTTCTTGATAATAATAATAATAATAATAATTATCCGACGACACAACTGTTTATAGTAGTACATTGAAGAACACTGGTGATGAAACTTTTGTGGATTCTCTTTGCTAGTATCTGGAGCATGTGGCGCAATAACAGAACATGGCTTGTTATTGCTAACACGTCTAAAAAGTACCAACACGCAAAGTCAAGTGGCTCTTACCTTAGGGCAGCTTCTTGCTTTCATAAGACTCTAGAACTGACTTTAACTTCAGATCTAAAATAGAATAATTATATTGAACCTGTTACCAAGGTTGGTGGACAATTTTTCAACATTCTAACGCTAACATTCTAGCTTATCTTTGATGCAATCCTTTCGCTATATAAGAGTCACATACGTTTTTAGATGAAGAACTGCTGCCACATCTTGGGAGTTGCCTCTCAGAGCACTCTTCCTTGCATCAACAGAGTCCAACAATTATTTCATAATCAGGTAGTGAAAAATCATTTTATCTCTTCTCTGCTGCCTTTCCTCATGAAAACGTATATTGCTTATTTTTTTCTACTCTGTTGTTATTCTAATGAAATCTCTAGCTAATTGTAAGACATTCACAGCAAGAATTCATATTCCTAACAAAACTGATTGGAATTTCTGTTAGAACAGGGCTGTTCTAAGAGCTTTACTATTATGAAAAGTGTCACTACGTGATTGTTTACCCGCAGACTATAACACTTGCCATAATACTTGTCATAATACTTGTCATAATACTTGCCATAATACTTGTCATAATACTTGCCATAATACTTGTCATAATACTTGCCATAATACTTGTCATAATACTTGCCATAATACTTGTCATAATACTTGCCATAATACTTGTCATAATACTTGCCATAATACTTGTCATAATACTTGTCATAATACTTGCCATAATACTTGTCATAATACTTGTCATAAACCGTTCTCACAAGTAACTAAATAGTTCATTCTGCTCACCATTTTCAATACTCTCACAATAAGTTTATGATTTAAATGACAATCCATCGCAGCAATCCTTGAGCGGCTTTTGTCCGTAATAAATAATGAGTTAATTGTGTTAAACAAATAAATAAAATATTTGTATTTACCTCATATCTTCCCGTAGAGTACCACCACTCATAATTATTTAATATGTATGCAAATAACAGATCCGTGACACGAGCGTAATGTTACAGAAATAAAAGGATATATAAACATCAGGATGAGAAGAAAAGGACGAGAAAAAAGGTTTCAAAAAAGGAGAGAAAGGCACTCTAAACAAGATTAAGGACTCCCCAAACCTCTGAATGTTTGCTAGATTGTCGAATGACCATGAATCGTCGAATGAATTACACACATAACAGTGAGTTATAGCTGCAGACTAAGAAACTGTTAATTAACCCTAAGAGGGGAAAGCAGGAATGCAAATTTCTGTTGGCTTTTAAAGTAGGTGTCCGTGGCTTAATGTTGAAACGACTAGCAATACCTACCTCCTCTTTTATAGCCAAAAAATCTCGTATTGGATTTGTTTCTTTGTGAGACGTTTACGTAGAACGTCGGGTCTGAGTTTAAATGTAACAACCACGTTACAATACTATCAATATGCTTTTATGCTTCTTCTCTGAATGGGACTTGTCATAAATATTGACGAGTTACCTATCTTGATAATAATGTTGCAAAAGAAATTTCAAGAGAGAATGAACAATGACGAAGCTTAACTGGACAATCTTGAAATCACATTTTCATATCAAGATAAAAGGCGTCTTATTTGAAGCCTTTGTTACATTTGCTCTCATATGTGAAACTAGTAATTAGATTGTAAGGAAAATATATTGCACGGTATGTAGAGTGTAAATGGTATAGTGATGGTTGAAGACTTTGTATACGATGAGCTGCATCACTTATTAATTGGAGCATTGCTTCTTTGATTTCCGTCTTTATCTCGTGAAAACTAATGCACATCACACAAATAGATCACGTTATATATATATATATATATATATATATATCTTCAAGAATTAGAGTTCTGAAATATATTTGCGATAAATTTCAAGTAAACTATATTTTTATTTTCCTAATATTACATTGTGATTTGGTTTCAAGCGCACTTGATGCATATTTTATTGTATTCAAATAAAAACAACGTTTCTATTGAACTCTCGTTCTTGACGTTAATCCCGCGTTACCTACACACAGTTCAAAAATTTCAAAATACAACCGCCAGATACAACGCGCGGCTCGATACAGACTTCTTTCTCCAAATTTACAACATGGCAATGACGAAGAAAAGGAAAAAAAGAAACAAACAACACACTGAAGATGGAGTCTACCTCTGAAATATATTTGTTATAAATTTCAAACAAGTAAAATATTTGTTTATTTTCCTAATATTACGTTGTGATTTGGTTTCAAGCGCACTTGATGCGTATTTTATATATATATATATATATATATATATATATATATATATATATATTGAACGACCAAGATTTATTTGAATTTGAACTCAGCTAAAACACAAGACGAGGTAATCGTCAACAAGAAGGATAAAACATGCTAAATAGTAGATTCAAAGGAAGCACAAATGTAACGTGGTTGTTACATTCCAACAAACATGGGCACCACCGTGTGTATAAAAATCTTGCAAAGAAACAAAGAAGAAAATCGACACGAGTTTTTTTTCTGTTAAAAGAAAGGGTACTTATTACCGGTCGGTTCAACACCAAGCATTTAAGACATATTTAAAAAGCTAAGGAAATATAGCTGCATTCCTGCTTTTCCTTTTTCGGTCGTTTGACATCTTGCAAATTCGGAGCATTGACGAATCTACATCTTGTTCAGAGTGCCTTTCATACGAATGCGCGCTCCTCCTCTTTTATTTCCTCTTCCTCTGATCCTGATGTCTACATATCCATTTATTTCTGTAACATCACGGCTTGTTCATTTACATACGCGTTAATGGATTCGCTGCACAAATACAAAGGTGCTGCAAGAGAAATAGAGGGAAAAATAAAACAAACAGAACCTTCTAATAAATACAATCATTGAATCAATATGCCTTTCACCGTTATAGACACACTACAATGCTTCAAGAAAACTATATTTACTTTATATATATATATATATATATATATATATATATATATATATATATTATAGACTATATAGACTAGCGTTGACAAGACAAAGCATATATATATAATCACAAAGTATATATATATATATATGTATATATATATATATATATATATATATATATATATATATATACAGGGTGTCCGTAAAGTTACTATACAGTCTTATTGTTTTATTGTATTATATTTGTATTAATAGCTAATATTTATTTTTGTGTAGCTGTAGGATGTCTGTATAGTAACTTGTAAGACTGTATAGTAACTTTACGGACACTCTGTATATAATCACCATGAAAGACGTTAGGGCATTTAAAAATAAATGTTTAAATTTCTCGCGGTTGACGGTGGTCGTGTGGATTTGTTCCTTGCTAATGAGATGGCTTCGTTGCCGGGTTCAAATCTCCCGACGGCGGTAATCGTGACACCCTGCATTGATGACCCCCTAAAGGATGAAATACACACACACACACACACACACACACACATATATATATATATATATATATATATATATATATATATATATATATATATTGGAATAACTCATCTGTTTACATCCAAAAAACAAAAGTAGCCAGCTCCCTTACAACTTTATCATTTTTAAAGATATGCAAACAAATAAAAATTAAAAAGTAAAAGGCTTTCAATCTATCCCGGACAACGTCTGGCAGGTGGGCTGGAAATTCTTTCCCTTCACAGTGTGTAGAGTTTCATTTTTTAAATGGTATTTTTCTATTTAACATCTGAATGAATCCTACCATTACTTTAATTAAACCCATGCGAATTTCGTTGGATGCTTAAATGAGGAATGGAATCGTAAGGAAACAAACCTCGCAATTCCGACTAATGCATTTGGAATGAACAAAGGAAATGTTTGTTTGTTGCATTTACGACAACAATGCACAGCTCTGTCAGAATGTGACCCTGCTGTAGCAGATTTCATCGAAGGATGTCATTGAAAAGCACGCTGAAGTGCAGGCTGATTTTCAACGTTACCGCATACAGATTAGATTAAAAACACAAACATTAAATAAAATCAACAACATACAAATCGGATGACGTGGTTATTGATAATACTGAAGTTAGAAAAAAATTATTGATAATACTGAAGTTAGAAAAAAAATTATTGATAATACTGAAGTTAGAAAAAAAATTATTGATAATACTGAAGTTAGAAAAAAAGTTATTGATAATACTGAAGTTAAAAAAAAAAAAAACAGATTTCAGTAGATAAAAATGCCCGTTTTAATCGTGATTATCATTTTGCTATTAAATAAAACATAAATGAAATAAAAAAACGACTGAACTCACTACAAGAAAACGAACCGCCATTAAGGAGAAATTGTTTACTAAACACGACCGGATACTCTTGCAATTACGACGTTTCCCGACCTTTTAAATACTCTGTCGGTGGTTCAAAGAAAAGAACCCGGCCATGATTGAAAGAAAAAGATGGTTAGAAGAAGGAACTCCAAGTTGAAGAAGGGGTCGGGAAGCAGTCCCAAGAAAGTGCATAAAACAAGAACTGTACCGGTCGACCATCTTGCACGGGGAATGGATAGCGTCCATATTGGGCTAATTAGTTGTGCCGTGATGTTTAATGACTTCCTGACTAGAGAAGTTTCAAATGACATCTAGTTGTTTGGCGATGACAAGTAAATAAAATGAACAAAATTGGCTTCATTACGAATGAAACATAACAAAACGTAAAAATCCATTTTTTGTAAATTATATTTTGAAAGAACTTTTTCACTACCAATCAACTAATCAATATTATTATAATTCCGATTGTTACTATGTTCGACCATTTCATTTTTCTTCCTAAGAATAGATTGCTGTATCTGTTCGATTCCTCGACTCTCTGCTCATACCAGTTATTGTTTTGAAAAAAGATTAGTCTCTACAATAGTTTTAATTCTATTACATAAAAGAAAGCGTAACCAAATTTAAAAAATCAAATGTCTTTGAGCAAGAGTAGCTGGATCAGAATTTCGAATGATTTAAAGAAAGTTAAGTGCATTCAAGAACAAACAGCTGATTCTAAGTATGATTACATTAAATTACTGTGATGAACTACGTGTCAGAAAAAAAACACACAGAATAACTCTCGAGACAGGTGTGCTTTGTTTGTAAACGTGGGAATTAAAGACATACGACGAAAAGGGGCCGCAAAAAGTGATAAACTGAATAAAAACGCATATAACGTCATGCCAACGCGGTCGTGGGAACCCCAGACAACAGACAATAAGTTCCTCCTACTGGGAAAGGAGGAATCGAAACTTACGATGTATTTTTAAAAAGTTTACTTTAAAAAAAAATTAACGAAACTAAAGAATCCAACGCCGGATAGCGAGAATATATATATATATATATATATATATATATATATATATATATATATATATATATATATATATATATATCCTAGCATGGGCGCCCGGCGTTGCCCGGGTTTGGATGTGTATGTTGAGCAAAAAAAAATAAGTGGTAGTAGGAAGGCAGGCTCGAACCCGTACCGCAAAGGAGGAAAACAACGGGTAAAACCTAACGTGTACGCTGTTACGACCACCGCCAAACCGGAAGCGACGTTTTTTAAAATTAAGGCTAGACAATCTAAAAGAGAGAATAACTTTCAAATATATCGGCGAAAAAAGTGCCCCCCCCTGTAGAAAAGTGCCTAGTTGAAGGGAAAGATATTAATGTTTTTAGCCAATTTTTCGATATTTGTCGTATGAAAGATCGAACTTTAAAACGATACTGATCTTGGTAAAATCTGTCGCCTCTATGTAAAGTTTAAGGCAGATATGCAAACAGACATCCATACATACATTTATATATTGGTAACTAAAAATATTCGACCCAAACCGATGAAAAAGCTTGCCCTATCTCTGAATACCCTTTATGTAAAATTTCAAATATTTAGACCAGAAATTGTCTGAGTAATTTAGAAGAGACCGCAGAGATCAATTTTTTTTTTTGCTTTGGCCCTATTATGACCCCTTAAAATTTATTGTTTTGGGCTCGAATCAAGTTATTAAGTTAGATCCATGCCTAAGGAACCTATATCTAAAATTTCAAGTGCGTAGGCCCAAAATTGTCGGAGGAGTTTGGTAGAGTTCTCAAAGGTCAAATCGTTGAACTTTGACCGCTTAATCGCCAAATTTCTGGCCAAAAACCAATCACATCGATTTTCCCAAAACTCAGTAACCTGTATATCAAATTTCGAGTCTGTAGACTAAAAATTGACAGAGTTATTGCGTAGAGAAATGTACACAGACACAAAGATACACAGATACACAGACACGTTCACTTATATATATATATATATATATATATATATATATATATATATATATCAGGTTAAAGGTATTTAAGAATTATAATTAATGAATTTAACGGTGTTATGGCTGCAACACTGGACATACTAATGTTTTGGACAAATGGTCGGTTAAAACCAAAAGTCCTCGTGAAGCAACTGCTTTCAACAGAATGAACCAGTACTCATGTATGACAAACGTTTTCGTTTCTTCGAATCGTCTTCAGGAGACGAACAAAAATAAAGAAGAAAAGCTCCAGAGAAGAACAAAATTTTACTAACGCACACAACAATGCAGTAGTGTAGTCGGTTAGACTTCAAAAAAAGGAATCAGTGTAGAGTCACGAGAAACGTTAACAATGACAACTCTGGGACACCAGAATTAGCGTCACATTATGAAGTGAGATCCGCTAAGCATTTTTTAATATATATATATATATATATATATATATATATATAATTATTTTTTTACTATAATAATTAAATAATTAAATACCTACAGACACTAGTGTTTCATCCTTTCGGGATTCTTCAGTGCAGGGTGTCACAATTACTACCAGTCGAACGATTCGAACCCCGCGACACGAGACATCTCTGGCTCGATTAGCGGAGACCGTATCCATTCGGCTACCATTAATCGTGTGAAATAGCGTTGAATTTTAAACATTTTAATTTAAATGTTCATTACGTCAGACAGACAGTGATCAAGTCGTTATACGACGATCTACGCATAAGAGCTAAATTGACCGACTTTTATTCAACAGAAAGTGCTCAACTATAAGAAACGTATTTCTTAAAGGGGCTGTCATAATTATTTTTTTACTATAATAATTAAATACCTACAGACACTAGTGTTTCATCCTTTCGGGATTCTTCAGTGCAGGGTGTCACAATTACTACCAGTCGAACGATTCGAACCCCGCGACACGAGACATCTCTGGCTCGTATATATATATATATATATATATATATATATATATATATATATATATATATATATATATATGTATGTGTGTGTGTGTGTGTGTGTGTGTGTGTGTGTGTGCGTGTGCGTCTGTATCTGTGTATATATATATATGTGTGTGTGTGTATATATATAGAGAGTATTCAATGTACTTCATTGTGACCACTAGTTTATAGTCCATGCCACAAAGAAGATTATTAACTTGTGATTCCGATGAATGTGTACATCATTTTAAATGTTTATGTAAAGTAAATTAATACACCACTACCTTGCGTTGAAAACTCTTGAAAAATGTTGATTTTATGTTCATCATAGTGATACATTTGAACTTGTTTAATATATATATATATATATATATATATATATATATATATATATGTGTGTGTGTGTGTGTGTGCGTGTGTGTGTGTAGAAAAAAGTAGATAGGTTTATATATTTTGTTGGGCTATGTCATATTTTCTATGTCGTCAATTTCACAGCGTATCAATAGATCGACTTTAACTTGATCGATTTTACTGATCATTCTATAAGCCTCACCTAATGATTGGCGAACTTTATTTTTGCTGGGGTCTGTGCTTGTTACCCTGTCACAAAATAGCAACTTGTATCATTTTGCTCTTAAAAGTGTAAATCGTTTGCTAAGTTCGTTTCCAAGTCAAATAGCTGCACTAATCGAAATCGCTGAGAATACGAATGGTCGCTCCTTTAAGACAGAGTCACATTAACACCGCATTTGTCAGAGATGTTAAGCTCAAATGAATATAATTTAAAATAGATGCAGTCATTATTGTTTTATAACGTCCGAATTGTGGGCACTTTCAACGTCAAGCGTTTTTGCTTAACTCTCATAAAACAACTTTTTTAAAAGAAATTACAATGTAGAATCGACTGCTAACTTAGTGAAACTGCCATGGTCCAATGTTTCTATTTCATGCCCCAAATCTTCGTCACTATTTGTTGACCATTTTTATGTGAGGTAATAACGCATCTTTTTTCACGTATCATCAAAACCAGATGCTATATAAATAATAATAATAATTTATTTGCAAATGTTATCAAAAGAGTTGGAGAGTACTGGAAACCTGGGGAGATTTGTTCTCACTCAACTTCCAGGGAATACCACAGGTTGTTTTCAGGGAAAAATCTCTGAAGACCTGTGTAAAAGCTCATTGTGAGCCAATCATCATCATCATCATCATCATCATCATCATCATCATCATCATCATCATCATCATCATCATCATCATCATCATCATCATCATAATAATAATAATAATAATAATAATAATATGATGAATTTAGAGGAATCTAGCCCACTAATAACTCAAGCACCTATATACATGTAGCCCCACACAAAATGTCCTATGCAGCGGGTGGAAAGATGAAGGAGAGTGCGAGAGAGAAAGAGATAGAGGGAGAAGAAGGGAAGGGAGAGAGAGAGAGCTTTATAGGTCAGCTGGAAGACTATGGAGTACAGAAATCATGGGAGCAAATTGTCACTCACAACCAGAGATAGTCAGCAGCCGTTTTCAATGAGAAATCAATAGTAAACCACTATACAAGAAGGCAATCTGCTTGAATTGCTTGACGACGAATATCGAAAGAAGCAGAGAGTATAGGAAATTTGGGAGACTTGTTATCACTTAGACTCCAAGGAACACCATCTGTTGATGTTGATGAGCGATCACTGATATTGATTGGTATTAAAACTGCTAATGGGTAAATAAATATTACAACAGCGTAGACCGCTCCTACATACCAAATCACTATCAACCATCACTTTTTATGGACTTTTCCTATTTTCCTTTCTTTCTCATATTCTACGCGACATTCCTCGCTCAGAAAGTTCAAATAACAACATTATTTTCCTATAAAAGTTTTTCTCCCTCCCCAAGAAACATCACTTCATACAAATCAGAGCCTATATCTTTTTTTTTAAGTAAGCGTATGATTAATTGCTTAAATATGAAATCGTTTAAATCTTTTTTAAACATGAGGTTCCCACTTCAGAAAAGTAGAACCCTTTAAATTTAGGGGAAATCAGATATCAAGTGGTGTAAGAAGACACTTTATGAGAATATTTTTGGCGTCCAGTAAAAGTGGAAGACATATTAAAGTTTTCAAATAGTAAAAGATACATTTCAACGTAAACTGGGTTGCTTAATTCTATAATGAAAATGCCGTGATTTTCCTTAAACGTGACAGATTGGCGGGCATAACCGTTTACAGACGCAATAGAACGATATTCCGACATCAAGCGTGACATACCATAGAAGATCATATTTAAACTATAAAATGTTAGATGCATAAAATATATTTCATCCTTAAACGTGACAGATCAAGAAACTGATATTTCACACCAAAGTGTCCATTCAGTCTGTGCCATTCTATGTCTATTCAAAAGTGTTATGCTATTTTAAACTGAAGTATGACAGTAATTGATCGACAACAAAATCTCTCATCGATACTAAGAGACGCATCTATTGAAAGTATTGGGTACCATCTATGCATTTCATTGCTTTCAACCTAAAAATGATCCAGTCCAGCATTTCCATATCACCTGTGATCCATACTTGCCAATCATTCCGACAATCTAAAGACCGACTTGAGTCACCGGATACTTTTTCGTCGAAGTAAGGTATCATTCATCTCGGTTCTTGGATATGCAGCATCACAGAAATTCTTTGTTACCCCTTTTTAAAGAAGTTTGGTTTACTACCGATCCCTTATGGCGTCCGTACCAGGTTGGCCAACAGATCCGTTCACAGCTACATTTTGTACCAGGAAGAATGGTTCTTCTCGAGAAGCTATTTTCTTCGATCCAGCAATGTGTCACACTTTGCTGTAAGTGGGAAGTAAATGGATGCGCTATCGGAATTTAAGATGTTCTCTTGATTCATTTGGGAAGGTGTGATATATTCTTGAAGCGAACATTCAACGCCCCCAAGTTGTAACTAGATTGCATTTACTTAACTAAATGAAGTTGCAATTCAATAATTTAAAGTTGTTTTATGGTTACATCAATAAATGAGAATAAAGTGATCATTGCACACTATTTCTCAGGGCTTTGTATAATGTCTAGTTTTAATATACGTACAGGATGCGTAAAATGAATTTCACGAACATAGCAGTTTTGTGCCATTTTTATGCCTCCCTTACGAAGATTAAATTAATATATAATAATACTAAATCTATTTTTAATGCTTAAGCTGTAGAAGATGCTTCTTTATAAAAAAAAACTATTGAGAGAATTTTGCTCAATTGAGGTCAAATAACATTGGCACAAATGTAATAAAAATTTCAGGGTATATTACGATTTGGATGGCAATCGATAAATGGTAGTTTGCAACAACAACAAAACGTTAATATTGCCTGTTGCCTAGAATATGTATCCCATAATTCATAATAAATTCAACAGTTTAGGATTTTACGAAGCACGTACATATTATTGACGCTCATGCGCTTGCAATAATTCATTTTCAAATTTATTTATACTACTAAGCATTTGATAAGATAAATTCTTTCTCTATTTAGTTTCTTGCATTTAACTTATTTAAAAAGATTAAAAAAAAAGGATTGCTTCCATAAGCGCACGCCATTACTTTAAAATTTTACAAGAACATGGGACTATGTCACTGACCGTGTTGCCGAATATATTCCAAAATGCATAATAGTGTCTTCAGTAGCGTATATTATACGGCACATAGAAATATACATGTGTACGAAACAGTTGTCAAGTTATATTGAATTATTTTAAACCTTGGCCAGAAAAAATACAAAAAAGTTTGGTCATTAAAATATAAAATATAGTTGTTGACTTATAGATGCCTGCTGTATATGTTAACATTAAATAGTTTTGGTAAATTTTCTAGAAATATATATATACGCAAATATATTTTTCTGTGCACACACGCAAATATAAGATTTTAAGATCAATAGATTTTATACTCATCCTTTCTGCAATGATTAAACAAGATTGTGTCACAATTAAGTATTAACACAGTTAAGTATTGTCACAATTAAGTATTAACACAATTAAGTATTAACACAATTAAGTATTAACACAATTAAGTATTGGCACAATTAAGTATTAACACAATTAAGTATTAACACAATTAAGTATTGGCACAATTAAGTATTAACACAATTAAGTATTGGCACAATTAAGTATTGTCACAATTAAGTATTGTCACAATTAAGTATTAACACAATTAAGTATTGGCACAATTAAGTATTAACACAATTAAGTATTGTCACAATTAAGTATTGTCACAGTTACGTATTGGCACAATTAAGTATTAACACAATTAAGTATTGTCACAGTTAAGTATTGTTACAGTTAAGTATTGGCACAATTAAGTATTGGCACAATTAAGTATTAACACAATTAAGTATTGGCATAATTAAGTATTAACATAATTAAGTATTGGCAAAATTAAGTATTGGAATAATTAAGTATTAACACAATTAAGTATTGGCACAATTAAGTATTGGCACAATAAAATATTAACACAATTAAGTATTGGCACAGTTACGTATTGGCACAATTAAGTATTAACACAATTAAGTATTGTCACAGTTAAGTATTGTTACAGTTAAGTATTGGCACAATTAAGTATTGGCACAATTAAGTATTAACACAATTAAGTATTGGCATAATTAAGTATTAACATAATTAAGTATTGGCAAAATTAAGTATTGGAATAATTAAGTATTAACACAATTAAGTATTGGCACAGTTAAGTACTGGCACAATAAGGTATTGGCACAATAAAGTATTAACACAATTAAGTATTGGCACAGTTAAGTATTGGCACAGTAAAGTATTGGCACAATTAAGTATTGGCACAATTAAGTATTAACACAATTAAGTATTGGCACAGTTAAGTATTGGCAGATTTAAGTATTGTCACAATTAAGTATTAACACAATTAAGTATTGGCACAGTTAAGTATTGGCACAATTAAGTATTGTCACAATTAAGTATTAACGCAATTAAGTATTGGTACAATTAACTATTGTCGCAGTTAAGTATTGGCACAGTTAAGTATTGGCACAATTAAGTATTAACACAATTAAGTATTGGTACAATTAAGTATTGTCGCAGTTAAGTATTGGCACAATTAAGTATTGGTACAATTAAGTATTGTCACAATTAAGTATTAACACAATTAAGTATTGGTACAATTAAGTATTGCCGCAGTTAAGTATTGGCACAATTAAGTATTGTCACAATTAAGTATTAACACAATTAAGTATTGCCACAATTAAGTATTGTCGCAGTTAAGTATTGGCACAATTAAGTATTGTCACATTTAAGTATTAACACAATTAAGTATTGGCACAGTTAAGTATTGTCACAATTAAGTATTGTCACAATTAAGTATTAACACAATTAAGTATTGGTACAATTAAGTATTGTCGCAGTTAAGTATTGGCACAATTAAGTATTGTCACAATTAAGTATTAACACAATTAAGTATTGGTACAATTAAGTATTGTCGCAGTTAAGTATTGGCACAATTAAGTATTGGCACAATTAAGTATTAACACAATTAAGTATTGGCACAGTTAAGTATTGGCACAATTAAGTATTGTCACAATTAAGTATTAACACAATTAAGTATTGGTACAATTAAGTATTGTCACAATTAAGTATTAACACAATTAAGTATTGGCACAGTTAAGTATTGGCACAATTAAGTATTGTCACAATTAAGCATTAACACAATTAAGTATTGGTACAATTAAGTATTGTCGTAGTTAAGTATTGGCACAATCAAATGAATCAAAGTAATTTGATAGAATAAATTCGAAACAATAGAAATGGTTCCGTTAAAATGTTTATACGTATATAAAATACTAGCTGTATTACCCGGCCTTGCTCGGGGGTTGCTTTGATGCCCTTTTTATGTTTATTTTTATCTTTATCTTTGGTAATTCAAATATTTTCTTTTCTTTTTCTTTGTAATCCTAAAATTATTTTAGTAAATTCCGGTTATATTGATACCTTGCTGATCAACGTAAACCCCACACAGTGGATGCAACGTGCTAAAAACAATCCAATTTCTCTGATTTATCCGCTTAGCAGCTATTCTTCCAGTTCAAAACTAACTACTTTGGCGAGGTTTTGGGAACTATGATTTCTGGAATTTTATGCGGAAAAACCCCCCAAGAAAACAAAAACAAAAACACCAACAACATCAAATATTAATTCGTTGTAAGAATTTATGTGTTTGTCGCTGTGTAGTTCTACACTTAGTAAACTGTGCGGAAATTTCCTTAGTTATGTTGCATACTACTTGTGCTTGATTGTTGGAGCATATACTTTGTTAAACCGACATATAAGAAACTTATGAATACCAATTTTTACTAAATATGTGTGTAGATTGTTTTGCGATTTGTTCAGGATCAGTTGCTTGTCAATTATAAAGTTTAATTAAAGTACCGCAATATTCCAGGTTTATATTTTAAAAATAATAGATATTTTAAAAATATATACATACACGTAAATGTTTTCATCTTATAAATAAACTTCTTTGCAGGTAACGAAAAAAAAAAAACCATTAAGAAATTTACGTGTGGTGTTTGAATCTTCAGACCACGTCATGAAAAAAAAGGTAAATTTTAAAGTTAATGCAAAAAAAAAAAAAAAAGAAATTAATTTACATGCAGAAAAAAAAACAACAAAAAAAAACACTATCAACTTACCCAAAAAAAACAACAAAAATAAAACACTATCAACTTACCCACAGTAGAATTTTCATGGCCCGTTGTTCTATCATTGTTGCTAAGCGACGACATGGAAAATGGCTTTATCGATGATAGATAAATTAAAATAACGGTTTCGATTATCGATTATCGGTTATTATCGAGGGTATTCTGAGAAAAAAACTTAACTAAGATCACCCCCAGACTTATACACTAAAGTTCTGTAAATTTTAAAGAAAATCTGCTCAGCCGTTTCGGAATCTAAAAGGAACAAACTCACACACAGACAAAGTTGAATTTATATAATTGTAGAGATCGAGATACATATAGTGTAATGTGTATGTATGTATATATACACATATATATATAGAGAGAGAGAAAGTGAGAGAGATATGCATATATATATATATATGTATACATATATATATATATGCATATATATATATATGTATACATATATATATATGCATATATATATATTGATTATATATAAATAGACCACGTCTATCTATCTAATTGATTATATATAAATAGACCACGTCTATCTATATAATTATAAAACTCAAATGACTTTGTAACGAGTGATGTAACTCACTTCCCGGTTTACGACATCCGGTTGCGCATGCGCGCATTAACATTAACCCATAACAACATAAACAAATAAACCAAAATCGCTTCTTTTATTTTATTTACTGAAATATTAACGTTATTATTTAGAAATTATTATTTAACATGGGAAGGGTATGTTTTGCAACTTTTCTGTATTACAAATATACTGTCGCAATTTTCTTACAAATAAATCAACTTTGACCGGTTGACAACCTATTGTTTTACTGTGTACGTTTCAGCGTCCCAATTGTTTTTTTTCTCGGGTTTAAATTATCTAAATAAACAATTGTTAATACTTTCTGCATTTTTATTACATCGTTCATTTCCGTATTACGTTTAAGTTATTTTGACGCAATTTTCTTACAAATAAATCTACTTTAACCTGTTGACAACCACAGGAGCGTTTTCAGCGTCCCAATTGTTTATTTCGCGTTTAAATTAAACAATTTAAATCAAAATTTTAATAGTACAGATTTACCTATAAGTATGGCAAACCACTTATAAATCAATGGCTGTAAGTTTTTCTTTTTAAAATAAACAATTATAAACAGAACGACTCATAGAAATATATCTATATTCTTTTTTCATTTTAATATACTTTCATAGAAATGTTTCTGTTAAAACTATTTTCTTTACGTCACAAGTGTCACGCTCATACATTAATTCCATAGCTAATCTAACATACTGACCCAACGAGTCACGGGTAGTCTAGTATATAATAAAAAATAAAGTTTTAAATTGCATATATTTTAAATATAAATTGCATATATTTTAAATATAAATTGCATATATTTTAAATATAAATTGCATATATTTTAAATATAAATTGCATATATTTTAAATATAAAAATGATAAATATAAAATTATTGTAAAGTAAATAATAATATAAATGACAAAATGGGGGTGATAAGCAGTATAAATAGGGCAGTCAGAAATAAATCCAAGCAATAAAAAGATTAGATCCGATGCATGGAACGGGTTTTTATGGGGGAGGGGGAGTTAAAGGGACTTAGTATTTGATCAGTATTGCCTAGGAGCCATAAGATAAATTATATTTTGCTTTTAAATTCCTGAACCAGTTTATTTTTATGGAAAACAAGTGATTTTTCCTACAATAATATAATATTAACGCACACACACACACACATACACACACACACACACACACATATATATATATATATATATATATATATATATATATATATTTAATGAAAATAAAGGGATGTAGTGTTTACCTGATATACGCAATGATAAACTTAAAACTAATATAAATAACAGTATTTATATATAGAAAATTTAATCCCAACCGAATAAAAAAAGCTCAATACGCAATAGAGGGTAGACTTTTTTTTGTTTGTTTTAATCGTATTTTCCTCGATTTAGCTTTGATAATTGAGGAACGAAACCTGGTTAGCTTTTTTTATTTTTTAAATAAATTCATTATGCTTTTTGGTCTGTATTTAGCATTACATATCCAACCTTTTTTGACTTCTTCTTTTTATTTAGCAATTTATAACTACAATAAATTGCGGTTTCACTTAATGCCTTAACTAGCAAATTTTAGCATTGCTACAAATATAATTTGCTGATTTCTTTCTGTCCTCTGAACAAGATAACAAGAATAGCATTCTTTGAAACTCCGCGGAATAAGGACTCTGAAAATTGTTTTTTGGAGTATTCAGTCGAAAAATAAATTTTAATTGTAAAGGTCAACTTAAAGTTTTAATTTATATATTATATAATTCAACGTAAAGTTTAAATTATATATATATAATTCAACTTAAAGTTTAAATTATATATATATATATATATATATATATATATATATATGTATATATATATATATATATATATATATATATATATATATATATATTCGAAAACACGCTTCTCCAGACGGAAAAAATGAATAAAGACATTAGTTTTGCATTAATTTTATGTTTCCTTAAAAAAAATAATAATACTGAACCTTATGTTCAGAATCCTTATTCTAATTCTGACAAAAATCCATTAACTTATTTCATTCTTGAATAAAACTTAAGCTTAAGAAATCTTAAAAATAAATTAAAATTCAGGGAATTTTAATTAATGTGTAATGATTGGATCAAATTCAATGCAAATCTGAAATATTTTAATTTTCAAATGTAAAGTTTTGATTATGACTCTCTAAAATCCTTTAAATTACTCCAATGGTACTATAAGTTGAGAAATATTAAAAATTATTATACGAAGAGATTTTTTTTTTATCTCTATTGCATTTAATTACATTAAAATAAACCACATTTAGATCCTTTTACGCCTCGCAGGTGCGTTCCAAAATTCAATTCAAAATCGTTAGCCTTACAAGTTAATCCTGACTATACAAATGTCTAAACATATGAACGCTTTATAAAAGTAGAGATATGCAATTAATATTTACGTTGTATTGAAATTAGTAAAAAAAAATGAAACTATTTTTTTTCGAAATGTTAAAAAAAAAATGAATTTTACAGTGAATTATGTGATGAAATAATACCATTCAATTTCTTAGCGTTTTTGTCAATTAACATTGGATTGCTTTGCTAGTTGAAAACTGTCGACGTTGGCATTTTGACTCAACTAAGAGTGATATAAACCGGTAACCTTTTTGTTATTTCAATAGTGTGCGTTTGCGTCTGTATACGGATCCCAAGGACGTAGTTTGCGTTCGTCTGCGACATAACTGGACAGCGTTAAGACGTTGGAAAGTAATGGAACGATAAATCACAAGTTAAGGTGTAAACAAAAATGGTAATGGTTAGAAAAATGCGGGAAAATTCTGTGCACATGGCTTGTATTTTTATTATTTATTTTTACACTGAATGTTTGTCTAGCTGAGATAAATTACAGAAAAGACGAACTTCTGACGTAAAAGACGCAAGTTTGAGAAAAGTAGAAAATAAAAAAAACACCACGTAAATTTATGAAGCAGTGGAATGAGATGTAATAAGAGTCGCCATTTTGTCACCATAAATAAAAAAAAAATGAATGTGAATCTGTGGAAAAAAAAACTGCAACAGATGTAAAAAAAAAACAAATGGTGAAGAAGAAAGGCATTTTGATTCATTTGATTCATGTGAGAGAATTAATCTTTGGTTTTAAAGAACACATAAACCATAATACTTGATTGTTGTCTTGAAACCTTAATTTCTAATCAGCATGTTAAATTACTTTCCATGTTAAAATCGTCGCAATAGTAAACACGTGAGCAATTTTAAAATCTAAATTTAATAGATTAAATGGCTAACTTGTCTACTATTTTACTGAAATTCTAAATTAAAACTGACGAACAGAAAGTTCTGTTGCAAAACTCAAGTAGTCTGGTTTTAATTTTCACACACGGAGAAAGAAACAAGAAAAAACATGTTTTTTAAGCATAACGTTATTTAAATATTTGTTAGCCTTATCTTTAATACAGCGTGACCAGTTTGAGTTATATCCCTCTTATTGTTTCTGTATAACTGAATACCACATGTCTTAGAAAATAATCATCATTTAAAATGGACACAAAGCGGAGGAATTATATAGTATGTTACTAGAACTCAGGAGTTTGTAAACAATAGCGACCAGGGTTCATAGTATGGCATACTAAGATCATAACCGATGCGCGAAACGTCTGTTTGCTTCAACGTCTTAGGAAGATAATAAATTCAATTTCGGATCAAGTAAAGATGAGCTACCCCGTAACACAAGACAAAAATTATCGAACATTTAGGTGGTACCGGTTGTTCGACCTTGGCATTGCCGTTGGTTGTTTGTAAATACGTCAAATAGCAAACATGTTCGAATGTTCGCGAGCAAAATTTAAAAAAAATATATATTTACAAAACTTTTAAAGATTTTAAAGAAGAAATATATATTTACAAAACATTTTCTTTAATATTAAATATTAACAAAACTTTTAAGGATGAAAAAAACAACTTTTTCTATTTACGCAAAACTTTTTAATGTAAGTAATAAAACGAACGTATTTAAACAAAATATATTTAAATAAATGGGTATCTTTCTGAGTTCGTTCTTTTTATATATTTACAGAACTTTTTTGATAGAACTATTAATAATAATAATAATAATAATAATAATAATAATAATAATAATAATAATAATAATAATAATAATAATAATAATATATGGTAATTTTTACAACATGGCCAGCATATCATAAACACCCCAACCTCCCTATGTTAAGAACAGCTTTCGGAATAAGCACCCCCAACCTCAAACCCCCATCTTAACGTTGGGGGTGTTCATACTACGCTGGGGCAGGTCGTAAAATAATACCAAATAAATAAATATAAATTATAACTGAATTGAGAATTTCGGATGATGTTGATTAAAAAATACATAATAAAAAAAAAATAAATAAATAAAATTATTATAATCAAATTTTTAATGGCAGAAACTAATATAAAATAACTGACTTGTTCGGATTTTTGCGACCAAGATTAATTTAATTTATTCCTTAACAGTATTCCGTTAACATTCCAAATAACATTAAATAAAATTCGAAATAGTTGCCATTGTGGCGTCTACATATAAATTTTCCCGTATAAGTCTAATATTTTTAATATTAAATGATAAAAACCATATTCATAATTTGAGCTTTCAATTTCATTTTGGCGGTGAAGTGTGTGAGTGACGTAAAAATATATTCATGTTGGCTTGCAGTCCACTTTATTGTTTCTCGCTTCTGCTTGCGCAATCAGTAGTATTTAGCCTGTTTGAGTTTCGTGTAAGGAAAAAATTCCACATAACTCATAAATAGTTCGATTGTCTAAAATAAATAAATGTAAAGAATAATTACATTGTTAATTTAAACAAACTATTAAATAACTAGCGGGGGTACCCGGCGTTGACGGGTGTTTGGAGGTATGTGTTGGTGTGTGTGTGGGGGGGTAGATTAAAACAACACTGTTAAAAAAATGTTGGCCGGTTGTTTGAAGGTGTAAAAGAAAAAAGTAGTTTTAGTATAAAGGTAGGCTTGAACCCCGAACGTTTGACGCGGAGGTGGAAAGGAAATGGGAAAAAACCTGCACCCTAACCATCTCGACCACAGGAACAGAAGAATTGATAAGTGCGTTAAGTTGACATTTATAAACCGAAATTAGCAGGTGCGACAACGTCAAGTTGCGGAAGCCACTTTCTGTTTTCCCCGCTACGCGGCGACTGAACAAAAAAAAAACCACAAAAAAACTAACGTAAGGCAAACGAACGATGAAAACAGACACGAACACGTGAAAAATAACTTAAATAAGCCCGTTTCGATATTAAAATTTAAAATTTTAAAAATCGGTGGGTAACCGGGTGTTTTTGGGTGTCGTAAGAATAAGCGAAATAAAAAAAAAGCAGAAAAACGAACGTTACGTGAAAAATGGCTTAAATAACACTGGTTCAATATTTAAATTTAAAAAATCGAAAAAAAACAAAAACATCTTACACCAGAATTCGAATCCAAAACGTAAATCAGGTCACGACGTCATCTGACGCATGCGTAGAATCGGTCATTGTCACGAGATGAACGTTTTTGTTGACCCCCCTCCCCTGTCGAATTCGGGGTAAAAAGATGAACGTTTTTGGCCAATTTTTCGATATTTTTCGAGCAAAGGATGGAGGTTTGATGTGATACCGAGTTTGTGAATTTTTGTCGCGTCTGTCGAAAGTTTTTAGCAGACATCCAAACATACACACATACATATATACAAACATACATACATACATACATACATTTTCGCTTTTATATATCTAGATAGATAACGATGATTTAACAAGCTAAAAAATATTATTATTATGTGTGTATTAATTTTTCTTATCGATAGTAAAAGGTTTATATGTATGTCGTTCAGTTGTTTTAAAAGTTGTTTTGACATAATTAAAATTTTAAATAATGAACTTTAAAAAAAGGTACAAAGACTGTGGTCATCAACAAGAATATCCGATCTAATGTGCTGACTCGGAATCTACGGTTATTTTGGCAACACACACACACGCGCGCGCACACACACACACACGCGCGCGCGCGCGCGAGCGTCCCCCCACCCACACACCCACATATATATATAGTCATCCGCATACACTACTATTTAACTGTATCACAGCTCATCAGTGCGGCTAGACACTGTATCACAGCTCATCAATACAACTATCTCAAGCCAGGATCGAAATAGAATATTCACTTTCGATATATATATATATATACCTTACACGTGTTTCGTTGAATAGTGTAAAATTACTAAACAACTCATCGGCGAAAGTTCATAGGTTCCTCAGATAAAAGTAAACAGTTGGAGATTTTTTCCAAGGATTAAAGTGATCATATATATATATATATATATATATATATATATATATATATATATATATATATATATATAAAGCTGAATGTGTGTGTGTGTGTGTGTGTGTGTCTGGTCACAAATAGGCTTCTATATGACTGACTATTTTAAAAAAACTGATTACATATAATGATAGAAGATGTATCGAGACACAGGAATGGGTATGTTTGATATGGCAGAACGGTGGTTCATTAAAATTGTGGGGTCTGCGTTCGCGCCTGGTCCACAAAGTATAGAAATAAAAAAATAAAAAATTAAAAAGAAGTTTTCATGTGTTTTCGATATAGCTATACATAAGAATACTTTGATAAGTATATTTTAACTTAAATAGGGATGGTATAATAAAATTGTGGGGTCTGCTTTCGCGCCTGGCTCCATAGAATGGAAATAGGCACAAACTTTAATAAAGACTTTTCATATCTATCTGCGTAAGTAGACTTTGATAATTATGTTTCAGTTTGAAGAAATATGGCATAATAAAATTATGGGGTGTTCGTTCGCAACTGACCTCCATAGAATGGAAATATGTCACAAAATTTAACAAGGTTTTTTAATATAGATCCACAGAATATTGTGATAAGTGTTTCAGTGTGAACATGTATGGTATTATAAATTATAGGGTTTATCTACATTATTTTTACTTTCATCATATTTTGCTTTGGTTTTGATTCCCCAAAATTCAACCCAAATTTACAACCCTTCCTTTTCATAACCTATCATACTTTCATAAATCAGAGCCCATTTTCTGTAAGCTGTTTTTGAACCCAGTCAACGACGGGTACTTTTGCTAGTATATATATAATTTTACAACCTTAATATTCACTGAAATCATTACAATTGTTTCCGTGGACAGAAAATTTACTGTCTGCTTTGTTAGATGGCAAAAATCAAAATGAAAAAGAGAAGAAAATATGTTTTTTTGGATTACGTGTATATATTAACAAAATAAGAGAAACATAGAGAAGAAAAAAGGAAGAAGAAAAAAGAGAATATATAAAAAAGAAAGAAGCATATCTATGCGTCGTGATCAAATTAAGTTGAATTGAAAAGTGACGAGTGCGGGGGTTACGTATCTGAATTGAATTGAGCGTGACAGACGTTACCATGGTTGGGGGGGGTCACATGTAATGCAGTGTTGTCGGGGAGGCTTTTTTTCGATCGCAATGTTTGCATACGTCGGGGAAGCTTTTTTTTCGGCCGCAATGTAAGCATGTGTCTAGTTGATTGCAGTCTAACATACATCCTATATATTTTATATATACGCCCTAGATATGTATGTAGTAGAATTAGGTCGTAAGTGGGAAAGCTTTTATATTTCTTTGATAGAAATTTTTTTAAATTAAATTACAAAAAAGCGTAAGATTAAAGAACGTTCATTTGATTCTTTCCTAAGTGATAAATATTTGATCACAAAAACAAAATGGCGTATGCTGTCTTATTTCGGCGGTGATTCAATATGAAGATTTACTAGTGATGTTTTAAAAAAAAGTCTGCTAAACTCAGAATTTTTTTACAAGGTCTTGCATGAAGGATTTCCCATAAAAACAAATCTTGTAATATTTCTGGACGAATACTAACCATAATCAGATCCTTCCTAATGGATTCTAACATTTTATGTTACTAAGACTAAGTTTCTTTCCTTTTACAAGTACAAAAAAACCTTCCCAACCACTGATTAACATGGCAAGAGAGTTAATCCTTCAACCCCTCGGCTTAACATTCACGGGCAACATAAACTGGAACAAATACACATGTCTTCATCTAATACGTCCTCCATTGTTGACTAAGCTCTGACCTCTGTCCCATCGCCACAAATGCTGAATCTCTGTGGCTGTTTTACAAGTAATTTAATAGAACGTGCCCTGATAAGCTCATAGTAATTGTGCCCCCTCGATGTATATAATTTCAACTAATTGGATAAGCAACAACAACCCCTTAACTGCTGAACCTCTTCTCTAGACTTTGAAAGTCTTTCTCCGTTCCCTGATCTCCTGACTATTTTAACTCGATGAAATTTAAATGTAATGTGAAACGATATTCGTTGCCACACTCCCTACAGTATCCGAATATACATAATCCCAAATAGTTGCTCCTTACGTTCAAATGGCAATATGCATGCTTGCGGTGAGAAAGAGTTAAAAAATATGAGCCCACAAGCGAGTAATTGAAATCGTTTAATAAAATTATTGCAGAATATTTGTGTTACATAGACATTCCGATATTTATATAATTTTTTTTTTCGATCACCCGTTTCTTTAGTACAGTAAATATTGCTATAAGTTTCATGTACCATTCATGGAGTTTGCAGTAATTTTAATTTATGAGGTTGAAAAGCAACGGTTGGAGCCTTTTGTAGAGATATGAGGTTGCAAGCAAAAGCAAAACAAAAGTATTGTTATAGACAAGAAGGCAAAAAGAAAATGAAAAGCGTAAAAAAAATAAGTCAATATAAATTAAAAGCAAATAAAACGAAACCAAGAAAAGTAAAATGAAACAATATGGAGCGGCGCCGAAATGAGACAGGATGTTAATCACGTGATTCATTTGCCGGAAACCTGTCCGAAAAAAACAGATGTAACATATGTGTATAGTGTGTGTGTACGTACTCAGATGTCTATACAATGAATAGGTAAACACACACACACACGCACACACACACACATATATACATACAAATAATGTATGTGTGTGTGCATATCATAATTGAAGAACTGTTTAGCAAAAAAACAAACAAACAAACAAACAAACAAAAAAAACCCAAAAACAATACCTTACAGAAAGTATAAGCGGTATACATTCCGAGGGAGTTACAGTTGCTACTTCATCGTCAACACAATCTTTTCGTATACAATGTTCGAAGTTCGTTTTTCTCTCTACAAATACAGCGATGCATTTTGAGGGTGCTGGCGATGGTCCTGTTGCCATAACTTGGATCAGTAGGAAGCATAAATTGTATAGCGGTGCATCTCCGATCTCGCTTATTGAACATTGTTTCACTTTCAGACATGAAGGCGCCTATCAGTCTTGAAATTTGTACACAACCGGCCTACCATTAGATGGTCTGCAACATAAAAAGAAAACTGATTTTCAATAAACTGAAATGGAATCATGTTTTCTTTTCTAAGGCGAAAATTTTATCGTTCTTCTCTATATCCAAACATTGAAAAAATAATGTTGTTAAACATAGATATGTATTCGCGCATACATAGCATATACACATTACGTCTAACTACGCCTGGCAAGTTCCATTTTTCAATTTTTACCCTTTAGCAGCTATTTTTCCAGCCAAAATTTACATCCATTTTGTTCCACGGATCCGAATACCCTATCTATCAAGTTTCAAGTATGTTGACCAAAAATTGGAAAAGTAGTTTAGTAAAGACCGTTTCGAAATAGAAATAGAGATAAAGATTTACTCTAAATACAGCTCCAAATGCTATGAAATTATGCACAATATAGAAACTATGCACAAATAAAACTGTGCGTAATAGTGAAATGAATCTAATCATCACGTAAGAAAACGAAAAAAACAAACAAACCGGGAATTAATAAAAATTCTTTTTGAAAAGGAATATGCAAATTAATGCAAATAAAAATCAGTGTGAAAGGTGATAACTTACATAAAAACATAAATATGTGTAAAAGTGATAACGTACGCACGAATATTAATGTGTGAAAGGTGATAACGTATGCACATACATAAATGTATTTGAATAGTGGTAACATATGTATGATAATTAGTGTGCTTGATAGGTGATAACGTACGTACAAATATATGTATATGAAATGTGATAACGTACGTACAAATATAATATGTATATGAAATGTGATAACGTACGTACAAATATAATATGCATATGAAACGTGATAACGTGCGTACAAATATAATATGCATATGAAACGTGATAACGTACGTACAAATATAATATGTATATGAAACGTGATAACGTGCGTACAAATATAATATGCATATGAAACGTGATAACGTACGTACAAATATAATATGTATATGAAACGTGATAACGTATGTACAAATATAATATGTATATGAAACGTGATAACGTACGTACAAATATAATATATATATGAAATGTGATAACGTACGTACAAATATAATATGTATATGAAACATGATAACGTACGTACAAATATAATATATATATGAAATGTGATAACGTACGTACAAATATAATATGTATATGAAACGTGATAACGTACGTACAAATATAATATGCATATGAAACGTGATAACGTACGTACAAATATAATATGTATATGAAACGTGATAACGTACGTACACATATAATATGTATATGAAACATGATAACGTACGTACAAATATAATATGTATATGAAACATGATAACGTACGTACAAATATAATATGTATATGAAACATGATAACGTACGTACAAATATAATATATATATGAAATGTGATAACGTACGTACGATCAGAAATGTATGTGAAAGGTGACAACGCACGTACAAAGACAAATACGTGCAAACATATATGTGAACGGCGATTATGTACGCACGAACATAAAGGTTTGTGAAAGGGGATAACGCATGTACAAAGATATATATGGGTGAAAGGTGATAACGTACGTACAAACAGATGCGTGTGAATATTAATAGGAATGTGTTGTTGTGAAAAGTGATAACATACGCATATCATGTGAAAGATGATAACGTATGATCATGATGTGTATGAAAAGTGATAACGCATATATAAATATAATTGTATTTCAAATGTGATACCACACGTATAAACAGAATATGGGTGTGAAAGGTGATAACGTACGTACATAAGAAATGTGTGTAATAGTTGATTACGTACATCAAAAATGTGTGAAAGGTGGAAGTGTACGTGCAAACAGAAATATGTGAAAAAAGATAACGTATGTACAAACACACATATGTGAAAGGTGATAATGTACGTATAAACATGTGTGAACGGTGAAAACCTACGTACGATCATAAACATGTGAAAAATAATAATTTTTGTACGAACATAAAGGTGTGAGAAAGGTGATAACGTGCTATAAACGTGTGTGAAAAGTGACAATGTCCATACAAACAGATTAGTATGTGAAGGTTTGGAAATTTTACATAAATGGTATTCAGAGATGGGCAAGCTTTTTAATCGGTTTGGGTCGAAAATTTGAGCTGCCAAGGGGTTAAAGTTAAAAAAAATTGACCTTTGCGATATCTAGCAAACTACTCAGCCAATTTTGACTCTAAACATTTGAAATTTATACATAACGGGTATTAAGATTTGCCGCAAGCATTTTAATCAGTTTGTGGGCGAAAATTTGGTTGCCAAAACGCCAAAGTTGAAAGAGTTGACCTTTGCAGACTTTACCGAATTCCTGCATTAATTTTGGGTCAAGGCACTTGAAATTTTGGGTGCAAGTAACTTGGGCATGGGTAAAACTTTGTATTTGAAATCTTACATAAGTGTATTCATCGTAGGGCAGTACATGGGCCCGAGCAAAGCCGGGCTGAACTGCTAGTAAAAATATAAACATATGTTATAGATATTACACCTATATATATATATATATATATATATATATATATATATTAATTATCTTCTTCTATATAAATAAAAGTAAACGTATGTGTGTGTAAATGTCTAACAGGTAAACTCTTAAGGTACTGGTCACATAACAATGAAATTCTTAGGAAATAATATAGCGAATAATAACTTTGCTTACATACATGTATATCGCATACAGACATCGGCAAATTTACATATAAAATGTTCATTAAACATTAGCTGACATTTTGGTTTTGTATGCGCATGCGCGTACATTCAGTTCATTCATTACATTTTTTATCAGGCTGGAACGCTCGTTTTTTTAATTTCAATTCTAACTGATGACACTAACTCATTTTTTAAATGTTTTTGTATATATATATATATATATATATATATATATATATATATATATATATATATATATATATAAACGAAGACGAAATCATGCGTACATTTTACTCGCGGTGCGAAATTTGTAAATATGAAAACAAACCTATATATCATTTTTACGTTCTCAGTTAATCTCATACATTTTTTAAGACAGAGGAGGAGGGAATGACACACGGAATACGGACCGTGCTGAAATAATAACGTTATTATTTAGAAAACCATTCTTAATATGGGGAGGGGAAGGTATTATTTAAACTATTCTTTTCACCTAACAATTTATTAAATAAGAAACTGACATGTATTATCTGTATTTTTGTTTAGTAGTTAACATGAAGTATCCGTTTCTCAATCCAATTTCTTGATTAGTCCATTGTAAAGCAAGTGTAGCCTAATCACTAACTGCACTTTGAAATATTTATCTTTTGAGTAGCATGAATTTTAATTAGGGTGCTTTTACAGTGTATTACCTATATTTAAAAAATACAAACAATTTATAATGAAACCATGTATTTCGAAAAACTGTGAGTCATTTTCCGGAAGTGACGTCATGTGTTGATAATGGTGGGAGGGGAGACCTTCATTTTTAGGTGAGGTTGAGGTGTGGTGATTTAGTACCTGTTAATTTTCCCAAGTATTACCACCACTTTTTCTGTTCATGGAGAGGGGGGCAATAGATGATTTCGCTGAAATGGTGCATTAGAACAGATATTAAACTTTGATCTTAGCCAAAAGGCCAAGTAAGTGTATTATAGTTTTCTACCAAGCATTAATATAGTTTTCTACCAAGCATTACCGACAGCATATATTTTAAGAGGGGGAAAGGGAATATGGAGTAAGTCCCGGAAATGGCTGAAGCAGTTTATGATCTCAAAAATACTTTATTTCATATATTTTTTAAAGGAAAGGGGGATACGGAGTCGGGCCCGGAAACCGCTGAAGTAGTTTACGATCTCAAAATTACTTTATTTCACATATATTTTTACAGTGAGGAAGGGCGGATATGGTGTCAGTCTTGGAAATTGCTGAAACAGTTTACGATCTCAAAATTACTTCATTTCATACATATTTATAAGAGACAGGAGAGATATGAAATCAGTCCAAAAATGGCTGGGGCTGTTTATGATCTCAAATTTTCTTTATTTCGTAGGGAGGGGGGTGATAGGGAGTCAGTCCCGGAAATGGCTGAAGCAGCTTACGATCTCAAAGTTTCTTTATTGTTTTACCTATTTTTAAGAAAGATGGGATGATATGGAATCAGTCCCGGAAATGGTTGTAGAATTTTACGATCTCATATTTACTTAATTTCATATATATATTTCCAAACGAGGGGGGGGTGACATACGGAATACGGACTATGCTGAAATAATAGCAATATTTAGAAAGCCATTCTTAACATAGGGGTTTAAGTATTCTGTAATTTCACCTAACAATTTAATAAATAAAAAAACCCTGACATATGGAATACGGGCCTCGCTGAAATAATGACGTTATAATTTAGAAAGGCATCCTTAATATAGGGAGAGGGGGGTATTTTTGTAAACTATTCTGTACGTTCACCTAACAATTTATTAAATAGGAAACTGACATACGGAATACGGACTGTGATGAAATAATAAATTATTATTTAGAAAGCCATTCTTAATATGTAGAGGGTATGTTTTTTAATGTAAATGTTTAGAAAGTCATTGAAAATATGGGGAGAGGAAGGTATTTTTAAAACTATTCTGTACTTTTACCTAACAAATAAGAAACTGACATACGGAATACGGACCGTGCTGAAATAATAGACTTCGTGGCTTGGTGGGGGATGCCCTTTTCTCTACCCTGCAACCTCTTTCCCACAGAAGAGACGTAGCGAGCCTGTTTTTGTTCTATCGTTATTTCCATGGCAAGTGCTCGTCTAAGCTCCATTCTCTGGTCCCCCCTCGCCAATCTTTTTCAAAAATCACCCGACTAGCTGAAACCGTCAATAATTTTCCCCACTCCTTATCTGTGCCTAAATCAAAACGTAGATTTCATGAACAAAGATTCTTTCTTAGAACTGCACTCCTGTGTAACTTTGTTCCGCTTGCCTGTTTCACTCCCGACTTCAACCTGGATGTCTTCAAGTCCAACACAAACAAATTCATGATGAACCGCCCCCTAAGTAATGACACCTTATCAATTCTCCAATACTATTGCTACACTATCCCATTGATTACTGTACACACAATAACCCTTATCCCCGAGTGGCCATTGGGTCTTGATAAATGGTGAACTCCATGTAAAAAAAAAATAATAATATTTACATATTTATTTGGAAAATCTGCCGAGTCCCTATGAAGAAATTACGTAGTTTTGCTTAAAATTATAGTTGCGGTGGTAGTTGTAGCGAGAAAAGAAACACAGTAATGACGAATTTTCTGTTGAAGCAAGCGTTACATAATAAATAACCAAGACAATGTATTCATGTATTTATTTGGAAATTCTAATGATTCATCTTCTAACACTAAATTAATGTTTTTTTTTATTATTATGGCCTTGGTGGGAAGAGAAATTAGTTTATATATGTTGTACAATACCTATCTAGAGTATGTTAAATTGTTTAATATATATATTTACATTACCCGTCAGAGGGTAAGAAAAGTATTTAATATATGTGTTGTACATTATCCGTCCTAGGAATTGTAAAATTATTTAACATTCGTGCTGTTAATTACATATCCAAGGGAAGTTAAAATCATTTCATACATAATTTGTATAATTCACGTCCTAGACCAGATACAATATTCTGTTGTTCGAGATAGCAAATGATATATAAACATAAACAAATCCCTCTCTCCTAAGTGATATGTTCAAAGACAACTAAATTTTTCTCATTGCTTTATTATACAGTCCTGAGCAACGCCTGGTGGATCTGCCAGTAAATAATAAATCAATAAAATATTAAATCGGATATTTAGTTTAGTGTATTTCAAAAAGAATATAATTTTTTAATACGAAAATTTAATTTTTAATGACTTTAAAATTAAAAATGGCATAATAAAAAAAGAAAATAAAAGGTAATTGCAACTTTTCTTCCAATTTTCGGATTTTGTAGTATGCCAATATGCATTTTATTTTATTTTCATATAAGTTAATAGGTGCTATTTCTTCTGAGGCGTGAAGAGCAAAATAGATTCATTGATTAATATAATGATTAAATTACTGACTTGGGGCTACGAAACAGGTGATGTCAAGAATTGTGAATGTCAACGTACTTAAAAGAATAAATTGTAAGATGGTCAACATCACGTAACTTGGAATGTACACGTCTGCCATTTATTTGTAGATATCTTGACCAAAAGAATATAATAATACAATGAAGAAATTACATTATATCTTTAATCACTTCCGCCTATCCATAACAATTGAACAAAAAAAAAAATCTTATTTTCTAAACATAGCACTAAACTTCAACACTAAGAAATACCGCCCCTATGATGAACCCAACCTTACACTCTTATACGTTCACGAGTCTTCTAACCAACTTAATTATTAAGTCTTTAGTACTATCTGCCTCGAGAAGAATCTCTGCTCTTTCTGCTGACAAAAACCTTTAACCAAAATGCCACTTCCTTCAATAATGTCCTGGATACAAAGAAAAAATTAAATACAACCGTCTTACCCCATCTGTAGGCTTCCTGAGATCCGTGATCACCTACAACATGATCCATAATAATCCAGCTACAATTACAAGATGTACCGCATTTAATAATAATGAACTGCGCAACTTCCATAATCAGAATCAACATTCAAATCATAATACCGCCTTAGAAGAAAGAAAAAAACATTTGGTTTGATTTTCCATTTAGCTGAAATGTAAAAATTAATATAACTAAAGAACTGTTTATCATTATGCAAAACTCCTTTAAGTACCCACATCGATATAGTTCTTTAAGAAAAACTCAATAAGGATCTCGTATTCCACTATACCTAATTCAGAACAATGAATTTTAGCATCTAAAAAAATCAAATATGTCTCAAAAGTGGATTTCTCAATTGAGCCTAAAAACAACTGCAATTGTAATAACAAGCTTAGTTACCCACTCAACAATGATTGCATCCATAGGAATGTTATATGTTCTTGTATAGTATCAGAGCTACTCCGCAATTTCCCCACAACGGCTTCTTATATTCTGTCAACATCTTCCATCTGATTCAATCACTGATTCAATAAGCGAACTAAACATTCAGCCGAATGACTACCCCACCACAAAAAATAATAGTAATATTAATAATGATGATGATGATGATACGAACACTAATAACACTGATAATCCACCTAAACAATACTCTGACTTACACTCACCTCTCTAGCGAATCTTTCGATGGAGGCTAGCTTTCTAGGTAAATTGTTCTTGATATATTAAAGACCTTTGATAAGGTATAGCATAAAGGTTTACTTCACAAGATTTCCAGCTACGGTATAGCTGGAAATGTCTTCTCAGTTATTAAATCATTTCTCTCTGATAGGTTCATAAGAGTAGTGGTTGATGGACAGAAATCAGAAGCTCATAGTATTAATGCTGGAGTCCCTCAGGGGTCAATCCTGGGCTCAACTCTCTTTCTGATCTACATTAATGATCTTCCAAATCACATCCTCACATCATTCGTAGACATTTTTGCTGATGGCATTACTATCATTGGTAGCACATCTAAGACCGTACACGACCAAGTTCTCTCCGATTCTCTCTCCTAAGAGCAAGTGGTACAATAGGGAAATAGGTGGCTTGTTACTTTTAATGCATCTAAAACCAAGCTTTTAATTTTACATCATCAACACCCTGATCTTCATCTGGCATCAATTGAAATGAATGGCTCTCGTCGTGGGGAGGCTTCATGTTTTGACAAACTTTTGGGCCTGACCTTTACTCCTGATCTGAAATGGAACGCTGCCCAGGTCGCTGGAAAAATGGTCGGAGCCTTCTATCGATCCAGTAGATATCTCACTGCCGATGCAATTCTCTGTCTATATAAGAGTCAGGTACGTTCAAGGATGGAGTACTGTTGCCACATCTGGGCAGGAGCTGCTAGAAAGGACTTATCCTGCCTTGATATAGTTCAAAATGTACTTCGTAGCCTCGTAGGAGATGTCCTTTTCTCTTCCCTGCAACCTCTTTCTCACAGAAGAGATGTTGCGAGTTTGTCTCTGCTTTATCGTTATTTTCATAGCCAGTGGTCGACTGATCTCAAATCTATGCCCCCTCCTAGTGAAACTTTCACAAGGAACACCCGGTTAGCAGAAAATTATCAATAATTTTCCCCACTCTTTATCTGTGCCTAAACCTAAACGTAGATTCCATGAACAAAGCTTCTTTCTTAGAACTGCACGCCTATGGAATTGTCTTCCGTTTTCCTGCTTTTCAGCTAACTATAATATGGTTGTCTTCAAGTCTAACGTAAACAAGTTTTTGGTGAGCCGTTCCATATAAGTAAACAAATTTACCGAATTTCCATTACTAATGACTACTATATTGTCCAATTGTCTAATGTACAATCTTTAACCATTATCCTCGAGTGACCCCTGGGCCTTGATAAGTGGTGATGCGTATGTAAAAAAACCCTCATTGAACAAAATTTAAAATATCCCTTACCTTATACCCCAATACAAATCAACAAACCAATAATAGGAGCTGAGTTCATCTCATAAAATACCAACCTATATAGGCGCCATCTCAACGCTAATTAAGACCAGAATATCTAATGAAAATTCTTCCTTTAACAACCAAACCTCAAATAATAAGCAAGGAATTTTTCTAACTACCTTAATTTAAAATCTCAAATCAAATAAAACTTTTTCAATTATATGGACTATGCTAAAACAAGTTAAATCATATACTCCAAGCTCTAAGTTATGTCACCCTTGCTCATATTACGCTATAACAATAATTACTTTCCCCCAAAGCAATAATATAATAAACTCAAAAAGCGAACTAGTCTTCTTTTGTAGACATAAGACAAAATTCAAATATGGTGAATTTGAAATTATTTAACTCTAAATAATTCCCTTAATATCTCACTCTTTCAATTATACAGTTCATCCCTTCACTTCTTCAGCACTCTATGTCACTCCATGAATTTATATTTCCTACCTTTCCTTCTCTCCCACCATTAATCGGCTTGCTATCTCCCCGCGGTCTATGCTAGAATGTTTGTGCATGCGCGCATATGTGTCACTTCTGTGTATCTGTGGACCTGGCTCTGACGTACGCATGCGATCTAATGATTGTATTCATGTGTGCATCTTAGTGTTCTTGTGCATAGGTATATGTGCAAAAGGAGTTCGACCGTAGTTGCTTTTATTTTTAATATTGTTTTCTTCTCATTGGTTGCACTATAAAATAATCTAAGGGCACCAGCCGTCTTCTTCCACCTCAAATTTCCCCTCATTCTTCCCCAACCCCAGAACTTGCTTAAACTCCCAACAAAACTATCCAATCTTCCCGATAAACTTTTTCTCCCAATAAGCCCCAAAACCTTTTTTTAAATACTACTTACTTCAATTTCGTTGACTTCGCCCGTCATTGCCTTAATTACTGTTTTTTACAGCGATAAGTTGTCATGATAATCAAGTCATCACCCGCTTTCATTTCTTAGCGTTGAACTGATTTCAAACTCTTAAAAGACCCATGTTCTCTGTTATTCTTTTACTTAAAAATCTTGCTAATGTGAATATATAGTTGTCTTCAATTACTACCAAACTTATACTTGACGCAATTTGGTGGGGTTTTATTTTGTTGAGATTCTGGCTTCATTTACCTCTTGCCCAAGCCCTGAATATCTTCGCATGACCCCGTTTCAGTTCCCATATTACTACTATGCAAGGATTTCTGAACTTTATTATAGCTTTATTTTTTGGTCTCTCCCACCTGTCTCGTCCTCTTTGGCCTAAATTGTTTCCAGTAAATTCCCCTATTCTACCACCCACTTTGACCACTGCAGCTGATCTTACTCTCGAAAAAGAGGTGCCTTTCTCATTCATTACGGCCCATAGAAGCTGAAAGGCTAACAGTGTCGCACATATTCTGTTCTTGAGACCCGTTCGTCTATTAAAATTTCACCCCACCCCACTCACGGATCTAATACTATCTAACAGCTTTTTAATTTTCTCACCACAACAGAGCAGAATTAAATTTACACAAAATGTTCATCATCATCTTTTGTATCGTTTTTTAACCCTGAAAAAGCTATTCGCATCATTCACTACAGGATATTTACAAAGCATACTTGAATTTACTTGAAGTATTTTGACTTTTCAATTTCTCCCTTCTTTCTCTTCGTCTATTTTTACAAGCATCACTTTACACAAACAATTTATACATTTTTTTTACAAACAGTAATTAACATTCTATGACCACAATAATCAAATGCAGTTTCGGAAATGAAAAAAAACAGCAAATATTCTAGCCTCGTTATGCACATGTATTGCTAACTAGATTTTTTTCCTCTGAAAGAAGAATCATTACATTCTTTGAAACTCCACACAATAAGGACTATCACCTATATATGTGTTTCCTTGCTGTAATAAATAGGTTTTAAACTCTCGTTAAAGTGTTTCTCAACATAATTTACTAAATCTATATTCTTATCTATATATGCATATATCTATTTATTGTTGATTTTTTAAACGATAAATACGGTTAAACACCGTCTTCGTTTGGGAGATCGTCCATATTTTATTTGGATGTAGATAATAATATTTTTATTTATTTTTTCTTATTTTTAAAACAGTAATATACAGACATGCATGTTTCAAGCTTGACTGTGTTGGGACCATGTGCTCCACAGTCCGGCGCGCTAACCGTTACGTCATCAAATCCTAGATAATTTTACTGTTTATTTTCATCGCTTCTAAACTTAGTTTTTTTGTTGATTTATAAACACTAAATTCGGTTAAATAGCGTCTTCGCCCCGAAGACTGTTATACTTAGAAAATCGCCCATATTTTTTGGACATAGATAAAAATATTTTTATTTATTTTTTTTTTACAGTAATCTACAGATATGTATGTTTTTAGGTTCCTGCCTCTTTTCAGCGTAGCTGTACTGTGCCTAGAATTCGAACTCCGAACCGTATTTATCGTTTAAAAGCAACTCTCCTACATCCCACAAAATTGAACAGATCATGAGAAAACCTGCCATAGTGGTTGTCCCTAACCTAGGGTTAGTGCACACTATTTTTCAAAGTAAAGGTTATAGGTCAAGATCATAGTATATATATATATATATATATATATATATATACTCCCTTACAGCCCACATTATTGTCAAGTCAGGTTTATGTCTAAACCTGACTAGACGATGGTCTACAACCTAGGAATGTTGCACAGTATTATTAAATGTGAAGGTTAATAATTAAGGTTCAATCTTTGCTCTACGCTGTCTATGTACGTAAGCTTGTAGCAAACACCAGCACGAAGCGCAGGTATATTTGCTAGTGTATATGCATATATATATATATATATATATATATATATATATATATATATATATATATATATACGTATTTATATATGTATGTATACATATATGTATGTCATTATTTTTATGTATATATATATAAAAATTCGTATTCCTGTCTGAGTGTTTGTTTGTTCACAAGTTTATTAATATATACAAAAATCCATTAGTTTATCTTATTATTCATACCTATATATACTATGATTATTGCAAAATATGAGATTAAAGAGGTGACGTCATTTGCATATTACATTGAGGAAAATCGACTTTATTAAATAGTGGTGTATTAGTTATTGTTTATAGTGAGATAATTATTTTAAGTGTTCTATTTTAGTTTATTATTTAAATTTGATTTATATTGGTAACCTGTTTAATTTAATTTATTTTACCGACATCGATTTTTTTATGAATCGGTTTGAGTTAGTTCCCTTAGGCACGAACGGTGTTCTTTTTTGTTATTGTTTCTTTTTCGGCGGATATTAAAACTAAAAACTTTCAAGCATTATTTTTGGAATTACTTTAAATAAAATAATTTCCGTGAGTTCGTAATTAATGTTGTAGTCCAGTGATTTTTTTATTTTAAAATAAAAACAATTCAATTCAACTACGATTCTTAATTTAAAACAAAAACAAAAAAACTTTCATTTACGTTTTTTACCAGTTTTTTTTCCTTCACATTTTTTTTGACATCGTACCTGCTATTTTTTCTTTTAATAATGCAATAACTCATCATTTTTATAACATAAACATTCGGTTAACACAAATTCTACTTTGATATTTTTGAAACTGAATTGTTTACAGTTTGTTTTCATTGCAACAGACCGTAAAGCAAATCTTTCTAGACTGAGGTAGCATAAAAGAAATTCGCTTAAATTGGAATATAGTCATAAAAAGGTGCTTAATATCCGGAGAATAACTTCTCTTCGTATCCCTTCTGCCGAAATATCTGGTGGAGAGTTTGTAACGTACTTCTTTTTTCGGGGGGGGGGTTACATTTTCGGATTTTAATCCGTTCTTTTATTTTTGAAATTTTTGTTAGGGTAACGATGGAGTTGACATATAATAATGTCAGACTGATCAATATTCTTAGTATAGCAGGTGTGGCCAATCCGAACTTCGTGTTTACCCTGGCAACGCTGGGTATCACAGCTAATATGTATATATAATTATTACTAAAATAATTTTAAATACCTACACTATGTATACATATATATATATACATATATATCGGCATATATATATGCGTGTACATGGATATATATATACATATATGTGTAAATGTATATACATATATATACATGTATGTATATATGTATACATACAAACATCTATATATACATATATATGTATGCATGTATATACATACATATATATGTATATATATACATATATGTATATATATATGCATATATGTCTATAAGTATACATACATATTTGTATATATATATGTATATACATATATGCATGTATGTACATATACATATATGTACATATATACATATATGTACATATATATGCATATACGTACATATATAGATGTATATATCTATTTATGTACATATACATATATGCATATACCTCTGCATGTATATAAGTGCATATATATATATACCTTTATACGTATATCGCTCTTTATGTATACATACCTATATATAACTTTATATGTATATATCTCTATATGTATATATACATATATGTATATATCTCTCTATGTATATATATATATATATATTTATATATATATATGTGTATATATGCATATACGTATCTGCCTATATTTGTATATATATACATATGTGTACGTTGTGGGGACATACACACCTTTATAATCACTAAAACGGACTTATCCATTAGCCATATAAGCAGCAAGTATAGACCGCTCAACGAGAACTATCCAGATGTCGTACAGAGACATCTCTCCACGGACTTACTAATCTTCCTGTATCACAAACATTGTTCTGGATGTAAATGTTTTTCGTATTCTCACCAGTCGTCGTGTTTTCCTACTTTCACCATTCCCGACTCCACTACAATGGCGACAAAGATGTAAAAAAAAAATTTTTTTAAAAGAACTCACGCGCAAAATCTTCAACTCTCCAGCTGTGCGAAATAGTCAATTGGAAACTCTCTAAGTTACAATTCAAAATCTCAAAAGTTCAACGACGAAAAATTGCAACTTAAAAAAGAAAAGTTTGCACTTAAATTTATTTACTCAAAGAAAGTTTAAGTAGAATATTTTTTCATGCTTGCTAAAAAAGAAAGAAGAAGAAAAAAGCAATCTTGATTTAATTTGCCGTAGAACAGGCTGACGCAATTGTTTATGCAAATTACATATGGATTTTATGGTGAAGATTTTTTTTCTGTTACGGAAATTTTGGCAAATGAATTCTTATTTTATGACAAAGTGGTTATTGTGATCGACTAGTTGTTTGTTTGAACTATACCGAGAGCGGAAAAGGAAAAGAGACAGTATGAAAAAGGCAAATATTCTTTTTACGGGCTGGGAAGCCATTTTTCGTTTTGATGACTTAAAAAAAAAGTGTTCTCTTTTTTTTTTTCGTCCAACATATATTTTTTCAACGGCATGCATGCACACTGAAAGGAAATGATACCTTCTATTTTTTTTCACCTGTCAATTTTTTAAAGCACTTTAAAATAAAGACTCTTTTCGGTTAAACTTTTTTGGTTAAACTTTTGCTCGCCAGCAGAGTTAGGAAAATACTGCTCGCATAACGATATCTATTATTGAAAACTGGAACCCGTAACAATTTTTTTAAAACCGTAAATTTGCTGAACAGAAATCCACTTGTATATTTTACATTGTATGTGTTATATAGTATATTTTACATTGCATGGGTAATATTGTATATTTTATATTGTATATTTCATGTTGTATATTGTACTATTTTTGTTCTCTACGGTAAAACAAAAATCTGTCCCCATTTCTGAACTATTGACATATCAGAGACAAAAAGAACACGTGTCAACGAGAAAATAAGTGTATGCAAAATTAATCTATAATTTTTGCACTTCTGCTACAGCTACTGAAGAGTATACTAGTCCATAAATTATAAAAGTTTTCCCTTGCTGTGACTTCCGTTTAAGTTACAAATACCCTTAAAAGAATAATAAAAAAAAATTCTCTTCGAGAAAATAAAATAAAGAGACACAATGGAAGATGTGAAAGAGACGATAACCGATCTAATTGAATTTCAAGGACCAGCAAAGAAGAGCTGACGATAGACTACAGCAGGCAGAAGAAAGAATGATCCAAATGCAAAAGAGAGCTGATGACGGACTTTTTGCATTGAAAACAGAGCAGAAAGAGAGAACTGAAGCACTAATCCAGGTTTTAATGAATAAGAATCAAGCTACAGAGAGCGATACAGCATTTTCTCAGAGTGCGGTACTAAGTACAATAAATAATTTCACCTACTGTCCTGAAGAAAATCAAACATTTGAAACGTACTTTAGACAGTATGAAGATCTGTACTGTGAAAATTGGGCAGACCAAAAAAACATCCGTTTGTTACTCAGCAAATTAGGGGCTACGGAACACGACGAATTCGTCGACTATATCTTTCCACAAAAGACTAGCGATCTGGCGTTTAAGAAAACCGTTAAACGTCTAACTGAACTATTTAGTTCGAAATCGTCGCTGTTCCATAGACGGTGGACAGGCTTGAACCTTACGAAAAAAGACGATGTGGACTTCTTGACTTTCGCCTCGATTGTTAACAAACGCTGTGACGATTTTAAATTGTCAGAATTGAGTGCCGATGATTTCAAGTGCCTCATATTCGTCCAGGGGTTAACTTCGACAAGAGACTCTGGGATCCGTCGAAGAGTTTTTCAAAACTGGAAAGTGAACCAGGTTTAACTGTACAAAAACTGGCGGAAGATTGCAAAGAATCATTAGTATCAAGAAAGACTCAAAAACATCGGAGAATCTGGTATTACACACATAAAGAACATACAGAGAAAAACTAAGAGATCCAAAAAACAAAACGGAAACTAGACGCTATCTTCCACTTAAACACGAAAGACAAGGTAACCAGAAGCCTTCAAACCCTTGTTTTCGCTGCGGAATCTTGCATTGGTAAAGGCATTGCCTTTTTCGTACCAAAAAATGTTTTAATTGTAAAAAAAAAAAAAAAACTAGGACACAAAAGCTCACACTGCAAATGGCAGAAGAAAAGTAAAATTCAGGTTCAACAGACGAGAATGAATAAGAAAGACGAAAATAACAGTCGAAAATATGTCTTAGTTAGAATTTTAAACAAGGACGTTAAATTACAGCTAGACTCAGGGTCGGACTTATCGATAATAAATTTACAAACGTGGAGAAATTTAAAAAGGCCGACTATGCATAAAACTGGCAAGTCAGCAAAAACGGTAACTGGAGAAAAAATACATTTTGAAGGAGAATTAACTACAAATGTCACTTTTAATGGTACAACGAAAAAACTTAAATTTTTTGTTCTCAAGAACACAGACATTTTGTTTGGGATCGATTGGTTTCAGGAATTTAATCTATGGGATTTACCGATCAACACTTTTTGCCAAAAAGTAGAATCGTTTTCTACAGAAAAACAAGAACTTAAATTGGATCTAAAAAAGCTTTTTCCTGCTTTTTTTCAGCGGGCTTGGGTAAATGTAGGAAAGCAACAGCCAAATTTGAACTGAAATCCAATGCAGAACCAGTTTTTAGGAAAAAAAGGAACGTACCATTCGCTTCGCTAGAGAAAATTAATGACTAGTCAAGACCGGCATCTTATCAAAAGGGGAATTCAGCCAATGGGCAGCTCCTACCGTGTACGTCAAAAAGAAATCGAAGGAAATCCGCGTTTGCACTGACTTTTTGACTGGGCTAAACGCCGTCTTGAAAGACTACCATTATCCACTGCCGAGGAGATTTTCACAAAACTGAACGGAGGTAAGATCTTCTCTAAGATCGATCTCAGAGAGACTTATCTTCAAATTCCGGTTGGGGAAAATAGCTCAAAGCTACTTTGCATAAACACCCACAGGGGTTTATATAAAATTTAGACTAGCATTTGTAGTTAAGTTCGCTCCGGCGATTTTTCAAAAAATGATGGATACTTTGCTAGACGGACTCGATCTCGCAGCTGCATACTTGGACGATATAAGTATTATCTGCAAATCCAAGGAACAACATAGAGAGCACATACTAAAAGTATTTTCACGGATACAGAATTTCGGTTTCAATGTTAAGGAAAGTGCGAATTTTTCCTAGAAGAAATTAAATACATAGGATACATAATTGACCAGATCCTGGCAGGCCAACTGCAATAAAGAACATGCCAACTCTCGGGAACATCACCGAACTACAAAGTTTTCTAGGACTGACCAACTATTGCCAGTCATTTATTCCCAACATGCATAATCTTCCGGCCCCACTTAACAAACCTTTAAAGAAAGACAGTACTTGGGAATGGACATCTGAATGTCAGGAGGTATTCAACAAAATAAAAACTGCATTGACATCCGACCTATCTCTCACACATTACAATCCAGAATTAGATATCATAGTTGCCAGCGACGCAAGCTCTCATGGCATAGGCGCTTGCATAATACACAGAATGCCGGGTGGAAGCAAGAAACCAGTGGCACATGCGTTACGCACGTTATTACCTTCGGAAAAAAAATTTCTCGCGGATCGAGAAGGAAGCCCTCGCCGCAATAATATTCGCAGTAACAAAGTACCATCGTTATTTATATGGAAGATTTTTTAACTAGCAAATTGACCATAAACCGCTCCTAACTATCTTCGGATCGAAGAAGGGACTACCCGTGTATACAGCAAACAGATTGCTGAGATGGGGTACGATCTTACTTAACTATAACTTGGTCATGCTGACAGATTGTCAAGGCTAATTCCAAGTCAAAGCGAACCACTAGAAGACACTGTGATCGCTTCTTTAAAAAAGGACAGCGAGATCAAGAATCTGATGTTTAACGCTACCCTACGGGAAATAAAATGCGAAGCCCAAGGAGACGAATTCATTTTCTCCACAAAACAGAAAATCATGGAAAAACATCGATAGGTAGCGCACATTTTCTCTTTGTGTGACAACGTACTAGTATATAGTGAAAGGGTGGTTATACCCAAGACTTTACAGAAACGAATACTAAGATTTTTACGCAGAACATCCGGGGAAGAATAGGATTAAAAGCCTTATGCGGAGTTATGTATACTGGCCAAATATGGATTTAAATATCTCAAATTTGCAAGGGTTGTTCTCTAGCAGTTAAAGCACCACCAATCACCTACAAACCATGGTAAGACAGACCAACCTTGGTCGAGAATACATGTGGATTTCGCAGAACCAATGGCGGATGTCTACTACTTTATTGTAGTAGATAGCTATTCAAAATGGCCAAAAGTACTCAGGTGCAAGAGATCCATCTCTTTTCTCCATGAACTTTTTACCCGATTTGGCGTTGTCGATTGCTTAGTCAGCGACAACGGGACACAATTCCCATCAACTGATTTTAAGGAATTCTGCGACAGTTTCCAAATAAAACACATTACTATAGCTCCGTATCATCGAAGTTCAAATGGACAGGCAGAACGTTTCGTAGACACTTTGGAAAGAGCATTGAAGAAAGCTTCGGGAACACCTTCAGATAAGGCCTTACAACAGTTCTTACAGGTTTACAGGATCACACCGAACTCGAATAACCTTGAAGCAACGTCCCCTGCAGAGACCATGTTTGCACGAAAAATACGACCAGTATCCGAAAAACTACTGCCAAAACAATCAAATTCAGGTAGGACCACTATCGTTCCCACAAAAAAGTATAACCCAAGAAAAAAGGTTTCTTTAAAGCATACGGAAACAATACATCGTTTTGGGAACAGGGAACAATTAACAACAGAATTAGAAACACAACCTACATCATTCTAGACCCTACCACCACTCACAAGAAACACATAAATCAAATTAGACGTCGTCGTAACGATGGCAAAGACGCACCTCAAGTCGAGGAAGAAGCTATACGTTATATGATATGTTCGATATCGAGCCTCCCCAAGCAAACTTAGAACAGCGCCGATCGACAAGGAAGAGAAAGGTTACTGAATCCCTTATCATCGATCTGAAAAGAAATATTAACGTTTTTTCCTCCGGAACAAGAAAGCGTGGGAGTGGGTGTTGTGGGGACATACACACCCTTATAATCACTAAGACAGACTTATCCATTTCCTAAGTATAGCAGCAAGTATAGACCGCTCAATGAGAGCTATCCAGATGTCGTACAGAGACGACTCCCCACGGACTTACAAATCTATCTCTTTACAACCCTTCCTTTTCATAACCTATCATACTTTCATAAATCAGAATCCATTTTCTGTAGGCTGCTTTTGAACCCAGTCAACGACGGGTACTTTTGCTAGTATATATATATATATATATATATATATATATATATATATATATATATATATATATATGAGGTGTATACCTATGTTTATATATGGGTATATCGGGTATTTTTTTAGAGTCGGCGAACTTTTTTTCAAAATAAATTTATAGAAAAATATTTTTATCATACAAATATACGGTTTTATTTCAAACATTTGTTTTTGGCATTTATAATTCAAATACAAGTGCGCGCTTTTAGCCTTTGCAGTTCGTCTCACATGGAGTAATACTGCGGTCTAATTTTCACAAACACAACACATTAATTTAAGATATGTTTTGCAAATAATTCCCCCTATGTTCTTTAAAGTGGTCTATAGTGTCTGGTTTATATTAAAAGACATGGGACCTTACATTTTCTTTTCAGAAAATAATTTAAGGATGTTAAATCGCATGAACCAGAGAGCACGTTAACAAATCCATTACGTAATATAATTCGTTCATAAAATGTAAATACGATGAATTTGCGCAATTTGCGAACGCTGCTTAGGTGTCTGTCTCTTCATGATTAATTGCCAATCGAAGCTGAACTAGAAATTACTGATAGCTGCTAAATTTGAAAATTAAAGCAAATATAGTTGTCAATTTAAATTTCGCCACAAAAAAGCCGGTATATGTACATATCTGTATGTTTATATATAGCTATATATATGTATATATATATATATATATATATATATATATATATATGTGTGTGTGTGTGTGTATGTATATATATATATATATAAGAATATATATATATATATATATATATATATATATAAACACACACATATCTGTATCTATATATCTACTAGCATTTAAGCTCGGCATTGCCGGGTGTTTGGAGGTGTGTTGAGCATAAAAATAAAAGTGCTAGTAGGAAGGAAGGCTCGAACCCGTACCGCAAAGGAGGAAAAGAACGGAAGTGACTTATGTTGAAATTAAGGCTAGACAATCGAAAGGAGAGAACAAATTTCGAAAATATCGCGAAAAAAGTGACCCCCCTGTAGAAAAGTGCCCAGTTGTCAGTGAAGATATTAATTTTTTTTAGTCAATTTTTCGATATTTGTCGTCTGAAAGGTTGAACTTCAAAACGATACTGATGTTGTAAAAATCCGTCGCCTCTGAAAGTTTTAGGCAGACATGCAAACATACATACATACATTTATATATTTGTAGCTAAAATTTTCAACCCAAACCGATTAAAAAGCTTGTTCTATCTCTAAATACCCTTTATGTGAAATATCAAATGTTTAGACCAGAAATTGTCTGAAAGTAATTTGGTAGAGACAGCAGAGGTAAATTTTTTTTAAACTTTGACCCCTATTATGACCCCTTAACCTTTATTTTTTGGGCTCAAATCAAGTTATTCAGTTAGATCCGTGTCCAAAGAACCTATATCTAAAATTTCAAGTGTTTAGATCCAAAATTTGCGGAGGACTTTGGTAGAGTTCTCAAAGGTCAAATCGTTGAACTTTGACCCCTTAACAGCCAAATTTCTGGCCGAAAACGAATTACAAAGATTTTCCCAAATCTCAATACCCTGTATATCAAATTTCGAGTCTGTAGACTTTTAATTAACAGTTATTGCGCACGGAAATGTACACAGACACACATACACAGACAGACAGGCACGTTCACCTTTATAGATAGACTAGCATTTCAGCCCGGTGTTGCCCGGGTGTTTGAAGGTGTATGTTGAGTAAAGAAAAAAAAACGGTTTATTCTTTAAATTAATCCTCTTTTATGACTTTTGGCATGTATTGTTTTGGGATCAAATTAAGTTATTAAGTTAGATTCATGTCCAAGGAACCTATATCTAACCTTTCAATTGCTTATACCCAAAATTGGCGGATGAGTTTGGTAGAGTTGTCAAAGGTCAAATCGTTGAATTTTTATCCCTTAACAGCCAAATTTCTGGCCGCCAACGGATTACAAATATGTTCCCAAATTTCAGGACCCTGTATATCAAATTTCCAGTCTGTAGACTGAAAATTGACAGCAATGTAATCGGTTTTCGGCCAGAAATTTGGCTGTTAAGGGGTCAAAGTACAGCGATTTGACCATTGAGAACTCTACCAAACTACTCCGACAATTTTGGGTCTCAACACAATAAATGTTTTAGGGTAATACTAGGGGTCAAAGTTAAAAAAATTGACCGTTTTTTTTTGTTTTGCTCAAAATAAACCTCCAAACACCCGGGGAATGCCGGGCTCCCAGGCTAGTATGTATATATAAATGCATATATGCATATATATGCATATATGTGTGTATATAAATATATTAATATGTATGTGTTTGTATGTCTGGATATATGTATATATATGTAAAGTCATCCATTTACTGTTTCGCTGTATCACAGGTTAGAAACTCGCCGTCTGAATGACAGTCGGCGTTCTAACCGTTACTCTATTCGTCTGCTGCTATGAATGTGACTATGACTGGGTATGTTAATTAATTTTGTTCAAACATTGTCCAAACTCCTAAGCTCCATTTGTTTACACAAAGAGCTTCTCTTAATACGCTAATGGCAGTTTGATGTGTATATATGTGTATACTTTGATCATTTAGTTTCAAAATCGCCCTTCCCAAATATATATATATATATATATATATATATATATATATATATATATATATATATATATATATATATATATATATACTAGCATTTCAGCCCGGCGTTGCCCGAGTATTTGGAGGTGTATGTTGAGCAAAAAAAAAAAAACGTTCAATTTTTTTAAAACTTTGACCCCTTTTCTGAGCCCTTGACATTTATTGTTTTAGGCTCAAATTAAGTTATTAAGTTAGATTCATGCCGAAGGAGCCTATATCTAAAATTTCAAGTATTTAGACCCAAAAGTGTCGGTGGAGTTTGGTAGAGTTCTCAAAGGTCAAATTGTTGAACTTTGACCCCTTAACAGCCAAATTTCTGACCGAAAACTGTTCACAAAGATGTTCTCAAATCTCAGTACGCTGTATATCAAATTTCGAGTCTGTAGACTTTAAATTGACAGAGTTATTGCGCAGGGATATGTACGCACACACACACACACACACACACACACACACGTTCACCTTTATAGATATATAGATTAGCTATTCAGCCCGGCGTTGCCCGTGTGTTTGGATGTGTATGTTGAGTAAAAAAAATGGTAGTAGGAAGGCAGGCTCGAATCCGTACAGCGAAGGAGGAAAAGGACGGCGAAAAAACGTGACGTCTTTGCTGTTACGACCACCGCCAAACCAGAAGTGACTTATGGTTAAATTAAGGCTAGACAATCGAAAGGAGAAGATGACCTTCAAAAATATCGGCGAAAATGTATCTCCTCTAGAAAAGTGCCCAGTTGATGGTGAAGATATTAATGTTTTTAGTCAATTTTTCGATATTTCGAACTTCGAAACGATACTGATCTTGGTAAAATCTGTCGCCTCTGTCGAAAGTTTTAGGTAGACATACATACATACATACATACATTTATAAATTGGCAACTAAAAATTTTCGACCTAAACCGATTAAAAAGCTTGCCCTATCTCTGAATACCCTTTATGTAAAATTTCAAATATTTAGAAAGAAATTTGGTAGAAACCGCAGAGGTCAAATTTTTTAAAACTTTGACTCCTATTATGACGCATTAACGTTTATTTTTTTGGGGTCAAATCAAGTTATTCAGTTAGATTCATGTCTAAGGAACCTATATCTTAAATTTCAATTGTTTATACCCAAAATTGGCAAAGGAGTTTGGTAGAGTTCTCAACGGTCAAATTGTAAAACTTTGACCCCTTAACAGCCAAATTTCTGGTCGAAAACGGATTACAAAGAATTCAGAATTTTAAACCCGAGCCTCTTGCATGCGAGGCAAGCACTCTATCAACAGAGCAAATGCCCCGCACACAAGAATTTCTATTAACCAACACAGATTGACTAACACATTGCTTGATCTGTGTGTGTTAATAGAAATTCCTGTGTGCAAGAGGCTCAGGTTTCGAATCCTGAGTTCGAATAAGTCTAACTGATGAGCTCAAATGAGGGCGAAACTCGAGTCTTGGACTTCCGGTCCGTTGACTGTCATGGCTTTTGTGGGCTCCGACGTTGGTTGGCTGTGGGATTTATTATATATATATATATATATATATATATATATATATATATATATATATATATATATATATATATATACACGTAAATTTGGGTAGGTCGATTTGGAAACTAAATGATCAAAGTAAACACATATTATCTTATCTCATCCAATCTCCGAATATTTTTTTTTTTTTTTTGCGTATTTCTCAAAACTTTTTTACGTTGGATCCATCAGTTTCTTTAGCGAGTGCTTTCGACAGGAATACTTCCATCATTCTCTGGCATATTGTGTTGTAAAAATTGTTTTTTAATTACACACACACACACACACACACACACACACACACACATATATATATATATATATATATATTTGTCGCGGTCACGTGATGGCTTATTACGAGTTAGGTGGGCGGACGATTTTTTTTTAATATGTACATATTTAAAATCTTAAATCTACTACCTTAGGCATTTTAAAATGTTTCGACTGTACTCATAATTAACACTATTTATCTGAGGCTTTTTTGTCTTAATATATAATGCCTCAAGTATTTTTAATCTATTAATATTATTTTGAATCTATTAATATTATTTTGAATCTATTAATATTATTTTTAATCTATTAATATTATTTTCGTTTTGCAAGACCTTAATATTCTCAACTATGATTCTTCAGAATTCAGAATGATGGCAGCCATGTTTTCCCAAATGCTGCGAGATATATATGTATATATATGTACATATGTTTATATATATTCTTCTTCTTCTTGCTCGTCCGCCGAAGTCGACGATGACCAAGGTATCAATCAGCTGTTTTCATGTCTTTTATATGGCGTCCAAGTTTCAATGCCGTAGAGTAGGGTTGTCAGGACGACTGCTCGGTATACTTTCAGTTTGGTTGCGAGTGTAATGCCTCTCCTCTTCCACACATTATCTCTAAGTCTTCCAAATGCACTGCTCGCTGTAGAGGTCCTATGGTTAACCTCAATGTCAATGTTGGCGGTGCGGGAGAGGGTGCTGCCAAGGTAGGTGAATTGCTCCACAGCATGAATCTTCTGCCCTTTGACAGTGATGCCGGGTTCGTGGTATGCATCTCCTGGGGCGGGTTGGTATATAACTTCTGTCTTCTTTGTACTGATGGTGAGACCAAAGTTGTCACAACTGATGGAGAATCCGTCCATTTGACGTTGCATCTCTATCTCATTTGGGGCGTTAAGGGCGCAGTCATCGGCAAATAGAAGGTCTCTGATGATGGTTTCCCTCACTCTCGTTACTGCCTGCATTCGTCTGATGCTAAACAATTTCCCGTCACATCTGTACTTGATGTCAATGCCAGAGTGACTGTCTTTGAAAGCGTCCTGGAGCATGGCAGAGAAAACCATGCTGAAGAGCGTCGGGGCTAAGACACAGCCCTGCTTGACTCCGTTGGTCACAGAGAAGGGCTCTGAAGGGTCGCCGTCATCCAGGACACGGGCGGTCATGCCCTCGTAGAACTGCCTGACAATGGTGATGAACCTGTCTGGACAACCAAATTTGTCCATGATCCGCCAGAGGCCATTTCGGCAGACAGTGTCGAAGGCCTTGGTCAGGTCGACGAACGTGGTGTAGAGACCCCGGTGCCGCTCGACACACTTCTCCTGTCGTTGGCGTGCAGCAAAGATCATATCAGTCGTCCCGCGGCCCGCTCGAAAGCCACACTGGTTCTTGGGAAGACTACCATCTTCAAGGTGCACCAGCAGGCGGTTGAGAAGGACGCGGGTCAGGATCTTCCCGGCGATGGAGAGAAGGGATATCCCGCGGTGGTTGTCACATGACTGACGATTTCCCTTACGTTTGTAAATGTGAACAATAGTAGCATCACGAAAATCTTGGGGTAGTTCTTCACTCTCCCACATGGATTGGAAGAGTTCTATCAATCTTACAAGCAGTGTAGGTCCACCAGATTTGTATATTTCTGCTGGAATTGAGTCGGGGCCAGGGGCCTTTCGAGAGGAAAGTTACTTGATGGCTTTGCTTACTTCCTCTGACGAGGGTGGGATGTCGAGCTCCTCGTTGATAGGCTCTTGTCGTAGTCGGTCGATGGCTTCATCGTTGATGGAAGATGGCCGGTTTAGCACGCTGTTAAAGTGCTCTGCCCATCTATCAAGGATCTGCTTTTTGTCATCCCAGAGAGTTGTTCTATCGGAGCTAAGCAGGGGGGAGGAGGAGCTAGAGGACTGGGGACCGTAGACAGCCCTCAGCGCATCGTAAAATTTCCTCATATCATGGCTATCGGCATGCTCCTGGATCTCATCTGCTTTGGCGCTGAGCCAGGCATCCTGCATGGAGCAGAGTCTGGCCTGCACCTTGCTGCGGATGTTGATGAAGGCAGCTTTCTTTGCGAAGCACTTAGGGTAATTCTGATGTGCACGGAGAAGTTGGCGTTTCTCCTCCAGGAGGGGTTGAATCTCAGAATCATTTTCATCAAACCAGTCCTGGTGCTTCTTTTTCTTGGGTCCAATGATTTCGAGAGCGATGGAGTAGGTGGAGTCTCTGAGGTGTGCCCACTGATCCTCAATAGTGTCCGAAATGGTAAGGGGGACAGATAGCTTGTCGTTGATTGCTTCCTGTAGCTCATGGATGACATCTGGACTTTTCAGTTTCTCCACGTCAAGGCGCTTTGTGACTTTCTGGCCCTGAGGCTGCCTCTTACGTTGGATGTAGAGGCACATTTTGGATGTGATCAGGCGGTGGTCTGTCCAACAGTCGGCAACACACACAACCTTGGTCAACCCTACATCTCTCCTGTCCCTTGCCTTGATGATGACCTAGTCGATCAAATGCCAGTGCTGGGAGCGTGGGTGCATCCACGACGTCTTGCTACGGGTGGGTAGGCGGAAGATGGTGTTGGTGATGGAAAGGTCGTGTGCAGCGCAGAGGCTGAGCAGCCGTAGGCCGTTGCTATTGCACTTGCCCACTCTATGGTGGCCAAGGACCCGGTCCCAAGTGGAATGGTCAGTGCCAACGCGGGCATTGAAGTCGTCGAGGACGATGAGCTTCTCTCTCTGCGGAGCAGCGGAGATGAGGCTTTCCAGATCTTCATAGAACTCGTCCTTGGTATCTTTGGGGTTAGTCATGGTTGGTGCGTAGGCGCTGATCAGTGTGGCGGTTCTTCCCTTGCTGAGCTGGAGTTACATCTTCATCAGCTGGTCATTGATGCCGTCCGGGATGCTGACCAGCTTCCTCATGTCTCAGTCTTGATGGCGAAGCCCACGCCAGCCTTTCTGCTCTCCTCGCTGCTGCGTCCACTCCAGAAAAAGGTGTAGCCGCCATCTGACTCTGTCAGTTGACCCTTGTCTGAGAGGTGAGTCTCACTGAGGGCTGCGATGTCTAATAGCGGGCAAGCTCCCTTGCCACAATCGCAGTTCTTCTCTCGGGTCGGTCAGCTCTGGTGTTGTCGAGCAAAGTACGAACATTCCATGATGCTAAGGTAAGCACCAACCCTTTCTTTCTCATGTCTCGACCGCTGTGAGGGAAACCCCGCCAACCGGGGTATGCTGGCCATAGGTGATGTGAAGCAGCTATGTTTAGGGCTCCTTTGATTGCCCCGTCCTCATGCCATGGAGGCGAGCAGAGTGATCCTGAAAAGGACTGCTCGGTCGGCCAGCCAGTTGCCTGCACCCCTCGCTGCTTCGGTCGAGTGGAGTACGACCAGTTTCTGGGCCGCCTGTGTGCAGATTTGCAGCTACAGCTCCCAGTGATTTCCACACCTGCTGCTTTGCCGCTCGCCCATCGCTACAGGGCTTGGTGTTGACGCAATGTTTGACACCCTAACTTGCGCTGGATTTGGATTATAGTGAGGAGGACTTGCGCTGCATCGGCCTCACTCTCTCGTCCTGGCCCGCCCAATTCTAACGGCAAGACATGGTCGAGACGGCTAGGGACGTACAAGGGTGCAGGAGCTGCCGGAGGGAGGCAAGTATGCCGTTCAACCGCCTACGGGGCTCCACTCCGTCGTTTCTGTCGGGGTTGCTCCCCTAGCCTTATCCATTTCCATGGCTCTCACGAGGCAGTGGGGCCATTTGACCCATGGCTGGGATAGGGATTGGTAATGTGTCAGGGCATGTCCACACGTCGGTGGGCCGTAGCACAGTCCCTCTGGGACTCCCTACTGTTCCGAGATCCTCTACTGATTCAGCCTGGAGTCGCATGACAACCAATTACCGTGTGTGACCACGAGGAGGCACAGCAGAGGTCTTGATGATGGAGAGGCTGTGTACTGGCAGGAGAAGACTTACGCACTCGGCTTCTCGTTTCGCGCAAGGCTAGCCAGTGGTGGTTGCTGAGAGCGAGATGGTGAGTAGGCCAAGACGCTACCTTATAGCTAACACACTTGCGCGTCACATCACCCTGTGTGTATTGCACACACACACACACACACACACACACACACACACACACACACACACACAATGTTTATATTTATATGTTTATCTTTATATATATATACATATATATATATATATATACACATACACATACACACACCCATATATATATATATATATATATATATATATATACATCTTACTGTTATATTTAAGTTCTCTGAAATAAGAAAGCTCCTTATTTGGGCTAAAACTTAATTTCTGTAGCAGATCCAGGTGTTCAATCAAGCTTGTTTCCCTTTCAAACGTTAAGTTATGAAAAAAGTAAGAGCATCAGTCTTCCCTTCAAAACAAGAATAATATTGTTTGTTTAAGTATTTAGCTGAGTGGTGTTACTTGAAGTAACAGTATTATGAGAAACTGCATGATTCCTGGTATGAGCCAGTGTATAGCAGTATTAAAACAACCTTATTTGGACTATGAATACTGGTATTTTGAATATATGTTTACTCGGAGCGTGAAGTATCATATCATGTTGTCTTGAAAAACTCGGAGATAATGCCAAATGGATATGTTCCTGTGTTGCATCTGAAGACATAGTTTAAGTGTATGGCTAGACAGGTAAATTGTTCAATCTTAGATCCTGAGCGTTTTTATTTCGAGGGTTAGATATTAGGTAGTAGGTAATTATTACAAGGGATGATTAAGGGAAATAATAGCAATAGAAGTTACCAAAGAGTGCTTTATTCGTTTACGAATATCTTTCTGTCATGGTAGATGTTGATTTAGCTTACCACAGTGTTCAATGCACAAAAGGATAGAGGCATAAATAATTATCGACAGACTGTTTCACTGTTTCACAGATTTTGAACGTGGTTACATGGACAAGATGAGATTGATATTCGACTGTTTTTTTTTTTTTGACAGTTAGAAATTCTAGCCATTAAGCTATTAGTACACGAGCCCTGAGTGAATTTTGATGTTTATATCAACAATATCATCTGATAAAGAGACATTTCTTGGTTTACACACACATACACACACACACATACACACACACTACATATATATATATATATATATATATATATATATATATATATGTGTATATGCACATAACACACACATATATACATATATGTGCAAGAATGTGTATGTAAACAAGTGTGAAAATGTAATTGGACACATTGACTCCATTTAAAACGACCTGTAAGTCAACTGAAAGCTTAGATATAAACAAAAGGATTACTTATATAAATACATTGAAGCTGGAGAGTGTAGATACGGAAGGCAATTGGTGCTCTAAACAAGCAGATATAAATGTGTTTTAGTCTTTTTTATATGCTTTTTCAATTGTTCGGGCGTTTTCCTCTCTTCTTCCTCGTCCAATTTCTCTCTGCTCGTCCGTCCGTTTATACGTCTCTCTCACATACATTATGCACATTGTTTCTTCATAAGATGTATTAAGTATTAACCCTTCGCTTCGAAATCGGAAAAGTACATTTATTCGTTGTTGCCAGGGAATGAATGAGTCCTCTTGGTCTCGGCTTTAATGAGAAAGATTCAAAAGGAAAAAATTATTTGAAAATGACACCATGTAGTTTCTTTGTTTGAAATGTAAACTAATTGTTTGTAATAATGATCTAGATAATTTTAAGACACACCTCGAATATAGATATATATGAATAAAATAGATATGGAAAATAGATTATTGGAAAGAGAAACGAAACGAAAAACTATAGCATTCGCTCTGTCCTCATTTTCGATGATGAAATGATTAAAGAAAATAAAGTTAAAACCACAAGTAGAAAAATTTTCAAGCTACCTTTCCTTATAGATGATCATTTATACTGTGCGAAAAAAGTGTTTTGTATATATATATATATATATATATATATATATATATATATATATATATATATATATATATATATATCCTGTACATAATATATTGATTGCAGAAATTCCGCTTTGTTCATGGAAACTGCATTTAGATTAAGACAGATAGAGAATGGGGAAATATTCTCTTGCCATGTTCTACTGAAAATCCCGTACAGAGAAAACAAAGCTAATGTCTACTAGGCATTCAAACGCTCTCTAAAGCAGTTTTCAAATCAACAAATTGCTATAGGTTTTCAATAACAGGTGCCACCTACAAATTTATTAGGTCTGAACATTCAACCACCGTCTTATGTAACTTTACTACGCCGTTGTATACGCATTTATTCGTTATAATTAAACCATATATTACTTCATAGGAGAAGTATCATCACGATCGCCACATTTACAGAGGAAGAAGCTCCTATTTTTCTCTCTGCTTATCAAGTCCTAACACCGCTACCACTATACACGTGTACTTAATTTTCCTACGATGTTCGTATTTCGCCGCTCTTAACTGCTTATGACACACAGACTAAACAAAACCTTCCATTCTACCTATACATAATTACTAATGCCTCCCGAGTAATCATACGCCGATTCCTATTAGCTAAGTTTGGAAGATTCCATTATTCTTAGAATCCCATTCTTGTCTATATTAACGAACGATTTATCATATTGAAATATTGCTACACTAAACGCACCTTCCATAACATTGGTACGATACCAGTTTTTTTTTACTAAAACAATATTTAGTACATATATCTACTATATACATATATACATATATATCGCATTATACGTTTTCTTTTGTTTTTTGTTTTTTAGCTTTTCCCCCACTCTTGCGATGCTTTTTATCCCCACTCGTGCGATGTGTGTTTGTTTTCCTGTGTCTCGCTGGAGATCATGTGGAAAACACGGTTTTCTTCTTTTGGGTTCAAAAACAAACTACATTGCAGCAACATGAAAAACACGCGCGCGTGCGTTTTTCTTTGTATATATGTACATAATCACACGTGCGTGTGTCTGTGTACATATACATACATATATACACACACATGTCGCGTGCTCGAGCGTGCATTCACACACATATATGCGTGCGCGCATGGACATTCAAACACGCACAAACAAAAATATACACTATTTATATTGCAAGATTAAGTCTTTTGAAAATACATTACTTGATTCGATTTTAAAACCCTGTTTTCCACACTCTTTTAAACAAAGAAATCGCTATGTTATTAATTTATTTGGTACCTTAGAGTTCAACGCACTTTACAAGTGGTCATCAAGTTGGTGCTCAACTAAATTTTTTACAGAAAAGTGATCACCCACATTTTTAAAACTAATATTTCCTCATATATTAGAAACTACGTGTTGCCAGAAATTGTAAACGTTATTTTTGTTTGCAGCATTTTTCGATGGTGGAAATACCCTGTCCCCACTCCCCAATAATAGTATAAAATGCCCTCATATAAAAAAAATAAAATAAAAATAAGGGTACCAATATTTATTTTTAGGATTGGAAACTATAGATCAAAAATCTTACACACGTGTGTGGGGGTATTTAGTAACCTATTCGGTCGACCACTCTTGAAAACCTGCGTGTGTATGTGTGTGCGCGTGTGTCCGTGTGTGTGTGACACACACGCGCTTGCTTGCGTGCGTGTGTTTATGTGTGTGCGCATATATATATATATATATATATATACACACATATATACATATATAAATATATATATATATATATATATATATATATATATGAGAGAGAAAGAGAGAGAGAAATGTTATTTCTTTGCGATACGTTTTAAATGAATTCAATTATTTATACGACAGTGCATTTTAAAACTAACTGCGAGTTCGAAATAATTTTTCCTTTGACAATTGGATAAGCATATTTTAAAAACTATATATATATATATATATATATATATATATATATATATATATATATGTATATATTTGGTTTATAAAAAAACTGTTTTCTACAGTTTATTTATAATTAAAAAAAGCGTTTCTTTTTTAATTTTGTATTTTTTTTTTGTTTGAGCCGCACCTTCCCGCAACTCTAAACTACTAATATTTGGAGGAGTGGGGTCAGCGTGTGGGTGCTCAGTTTACGTTAAATTTAGTTCATTGTATGTGCCTCACCCAAATAAAACAGGTGGCCCTCCATCTACCCCACAAAACGCTTTGATAAAAAATAACCGTTTAACAAGGCTTTAATTTTAACGTAAATTGCACTGGTTACAGAAATTTGTGTTTTTACCACTTTTGCTAGACTGCACACACATTAACTTTGTATTTTATTTTTTTAAACTTGTTTTTACTATGCGTGGGGGTAAATTTTTACTTTAGTTCCACTTCCGCATTTACGCATACTTGTTTGTTTTTTATATTTCGGCCACAGCAAAGGACCGAATGTGACCCCCAACAACAACCGTAGTTTAATTTTTTAGAGGGAGGAGGGAGGTCATGCTTCCACTGGGCAACGCCGGCTTACGGGTCCTCCTAGTATATATATATGTATATATATATATATATATATATATATATATTTCTGTTTCATGTATACATAGATCGAAATATGACACACCCAATGCTTCCCTATTACACAGATATCTTTTTGTACACAACCATATCGACAATACATCAATTAGTAACACTCTGAACAAACTAGGGATACAAACGATAAAACCACATCACTAACTATGAATGAAACATTAAAAACTACAAAGCACTTTTGTAAAACCTCCATATCCGACGTCGACAGATACACTATCCCTCTAATTGCTGCCATCAAGTGCACAAAGGAGAAACGCAATGCGAATTAAGAAAAAGACTCGCCGAACATGAGAGATATAAGAAATGGCAACACCCTAAATGCACATTTTCCCAACGTCTCACAGCAGTTAAAAATAATTAAATTTGACGGAGATTCCTCAAATCGGCGCTTATTCTAGATTTCGAGACCATAAAACAGAAATAGTTTCTATAATTGATCTCTTATCATCAGCAAAGGAACAGAACATAAATTTAAAAACTGATTAGCTAATCCACAGCTTTTAAGTCGTTTTTCTCCTGTACGTAATATATATATATATATAATATGTTGATACTTTTCTAATGCTATAGATTTTTCTTTTCTCTTTCTCATATATATTTGATGTAGAGCTACCTATGATAACTCTACCCTAGGAAGGTGGGTTTATGTGTTACATCGCTCACTCACACTAACGGAGATAGGGGCCCTATGGAGGAACTTTAATTATTGTTCGTACATCTGTCTTAATAAAGATTCTCACTACTGCCCCCTCATGTTCATTTGAGGGGGGTGCTTGGGTTTTGATATCCCCAAAGTTTGATGCTATCTCTTTAGATCCACACCCCCTCTTCATAACCTTTTGTACTTTCATAAATCAGGCAATTTTTGAAGATTCTTTTTTAGTCAAGTAAACGGGTACTTTTGCTAATATATATATATATATATATATATATATATATATATATATATATATATATATATTTATACTAGCAAAAGTACTAGTAATTGACCATTTGAATATCTCTGCGTCTAATCCTTTTAAGCATCTGATTTGCATTTGCTGCTAATGATAATTTGCTGCTAATAATAATTTGCTGCTGATAATCATTTGCTGCTAATAATAATTTGCTGCTGATAATCATTTGCTGCTAATAATCATTTGCTGCTAATAATAATTTGCTGCTAATAATAATTTGCTGCTAATAATAATTTGCTGCTAATAATCATTTGCTGCTAATAATAATTTGCTGCTAATAATAATTTGCTGCTAATAATAATTTGCTGCTTATAATCATTTGCTGCTAATAATACTTTGCTGCTAATAATCATTTGCTGCTGATAATCATTTGCTGCTTATAATCATTTGTTGCTAATAATAATTTGTTGCTAATAATTATTTGCTGCTGATAATCATTTGTTGCTAATAATCATTTGCTGCTGATAATAATTTGTTGCTAATAATTATTTGCTGGTGATAATCATTTGTTGCTAATAATCATTTGCTGCTGATAATCATTTGTTGCTAATAATTATTTGTTGCTAATAATCATTTGTTGCTAATAATCATTTGCTGCTAATAATCATTTGTTGCTAATAATCATTTGTTGCTAATAATCGTTTGGTGCTAATAATCGTTTGCTGCTAATAATCATTTGCTGCTAATAATCATTTGCTGCTAATCATCATTTGTTGCTGATAATCATTTGCTGCTAATAATCATTTGCTGCTAATAATCGTTTGCTGCTAATAATCATTTGTTGCTAATAATTATTTGTTTCTGATAATCATTTGTTGCTAATAATCATTTGCTGCTAATAATCATTTGTTGCTAATAATCATTTGATGCTAATAATCATTTGTTGCTGATAATCATTTGCTGCTAATAATCATTTGTTGCTGATAATCATTTGCTGCTAATAATCATTTGCTGCTAATAATACTTTGCTGCTAATAATAATTTGCTGCTAATAATAATTTGCTGCTAATAATAATTTGCTGCTAATAATAATTTGCTGCTAATAATAATTTGCTGCTTATAATCATTTGCTGCTAATAATACTTTGCTGCTAATAATCATTTGTTGCTGATAATCATTTGCTGCTGATAATCATTTGCTGCTAATAATAATTTGCTGCTAATAATAATTTGCTGCTAATAATCATTTGCTGCTAATAATAATTTGCTGCTAATAATAATTTGCTGCTAATAATAATTTGCTGCTTATAATCATTTGCTGCTAATAATACTTTGCTGCTAATAATCATTTGCTGCTGATAATCATTTGCTGCTTATAATCATTTGTTGCTAATAATAATTTGTTGCTAATAATTATTTGCTGCTGATAATCATTTGTTGCTAATAATCATTTGCTGCTGATAATAATTTGTTGCTAATAATTATTTGCTGGTGATAATCATTTGTTGCTAATAATCATTTGCTGCTGATAATCATTTGTTGCTAATAATTATTTGTTGCTAATAATCATTTGTTGCTAATAATCATTTGCTGCTAATAATCATTTGTTGCTAATAATCATTTGTTGCTAATAATCGTTTGGTGCTAATAATCGTTTGCTGCTAATAATCATTTGCTGCTAATAATCATTTGCTGCTAATCATCATTTGTTGCTGATAATCATTTGCTGCTAATAATCATTTGCTGCTAATAATCGTTTGCTGCTAATAATCATTTGTTGCTAATAATTATTTGTTTCTGATAATCATTTGTTGCTAATAATCATTTGCTGCTAATAATCATTTGTTGCTAATAATCATTTGATGCTAATAATCATTTGTTGCTGATAATCATTTGCTGCTAATAATCATTTGCTGCTGATAATCATTTGCTGCTAATAATCATTTGCTGCTAGGATTGTAATGCATTTTATAATGAATCTGTTTGAAAAGCATTTATTTCGTGTATAAAGAAATCGTTTTCTATTCATGCAACTAATCGCATTTCCTATCTTTATTTTTCCGATTGCTTTTTTGAATGAAAACAATCTTGGGAATTTTTGTGTGGTGTTTTGGCAAGAATGATCAAAAATTGAAAGCCTCTTTTGATGTACCTAAAAGACTGCAATAGGCATGTAAGATAATGTTGGTTAGGAATTTTTCAAGTCGAAACCTTTGTTGAACGGACGTGTCATATGTTAATACAAGCTGGTCGGCATTCTCACGGACACGGTTTGATGATTTTATTCAGGGTATCTTAAACAAAGACAGATGGTTGGCTCGTTTGGTTGAACATCACAGTACCAAGCATAAGTAGACGTTTAGTTTATATGAACGCAACAAATGAGCGGAATTGGAAAACGGGCGATAGAATGGAAATAAAAAATGGTTTTGAAGTGGAACAGGAAAAGATATAAAAAGAACATTGGAAGAAGAAGAATGGTGAAATAGAAGAAAAAAGTAAACGAGATGGAGAAGGCAGTGTCGACTGGGAAGAAGGATAATATAAAGTAGGAGCCAGAGAAGAAGAAAACAAAGTAGGAAAAATAAAAAGGAGGGGTTGAATAAGAAGAATATCAAGGGGAGATAATTAGGAGGGTGTGAATGGTGGAAAAAGTCGTAAAAGTGAATAATATAGACCATATCTTAGAAAGGAAATCTAGATTTGATCTGATTTGTCTGTTTCTGGTTATATTATGTCGAAACACAACTTTCTTATTGAATATGATTTATTGTATACGATAATTTGAACACAAGTTGCTATTTGTTCGATAACTGGGATTCATTGCAGAGTTTTAACTTTTCCAATAGCGTCTGCACATAATAGATATGATGGCATTTAAACCCGTCAACACTGATTTCATGGTCCGCATCAATAAAGTTCAACCTTTCTTTACTGTGGTCGAAACATACTAATAGTAGACATACTCTAGATAAAATTCAAAATAATTTGCTACTCACAAACACGAAATCTGTTTGTAACGTGAGAAATAGCAGCACTCTGAATTGGAACAAAAATTGAAATTGATTCAGACTACAATTCTCTTTCACTGATGAAGGAAAGAAAAAATGAAAAATAATATTAGAACAGATACTACATTTTGTCCCTGGCCAAACGATAAAGGATTAGGAGTCAACATCAGGATCCGTCGTCCTCTAGTTATCTCTGTCGCTTTATGTGTGGCAAGCAAGGGCATATTAGGTACATATCCGCAAAAAATCCAATGTTTCTGCGCATGTGCAACTGATATTTCTTTGTGTGTTCTGTGCCAAACCTTCCCCAACTTTGTAAGTACCCGCTGAGCCTTGCTGTTCTATGTGTTGAAGGTTATAACGAATAGCTACGACCAACAAGAAAGTGTTCATGCAAACTAAACAATCGTGAGGCACATTTTTCGTTGTCTCCTCCTCTTCCTCAGTAATACAGACAGGAGTGATAGAGAGAGAAAGAAAAGACAGAAAGAGAAAGAGAGAGAGAAGGAGAAAAAGAGAGAGGGGGCGGTTTTGTAGGTGAAGGAAACTATGTGAATTAAGGAACTGGTTGTGCGTAAAAAAATAAGTACAAAATCGCTTTATATAAATGCATGTATTTTTCTTAGCCGTTTTTACACAATTCTGAATTAAAGGTCTTTTGAATATCTTTTATGATAATCCTAGCCAAGTAATTTTCTAGTTCTAGGCTGATTAACGAGGATCAGTAGCATTGGCAAAGACCGGGCATCGTATTTTGGTAGTTCGTCTTCATATGCTATTTTTATAAATAAGCTACACCCACTAATGTAACTGGAAGTTTCCCCTGACTCTTTATGCGTCTTTTCACATAGTGACGCTAGACTATCCTCCTGTCACGAGATTGGTTCTAACCTTCGCTTCCATTATAAAGCCGAGATTAGGGCACCGGTCTCATGATCCTTTAGACTTAAAACTTAACTTTATTTTATGCTATTCAAGATATATTACTAATTTTTTAGAATCAGTTGTTCCTTCCTGAACGCACAACTTCTTGTAAAGCATCATAACTCTAATTTGGCATAAAAATTTATTATTTCACATATGTGATAAGAATAAGGGCTTTTGCTTTCTTTTGTTTAATTACATATCAACCCTTGCTTTAATAACAGAGGTTTATGCCTATTATAAACGAATCATTGAAGACAAATTGCTATTCCATCTAACGTTGGGTTACAACCCATATATTTCCGATTGATATTAATACGTAAGTGTCACAGCTTCAACGATATCTGGACTCGTCTTGTGGATTTCATAGTTTGGATTGGTATCCATTATGTGGTGAACGAGTCTGGGTTTGAAACCGGACTGTTTATGGATTGTTTATGAATTGTGTCTTACATTTCTAGGAACGGTTTTCTACTTAGATTGCTAATGAGCGTTCCACTAGGTCTGTCAGAAAGTTCGTGAAAAATAGTGAATAATTCCACCCCGTCTTTCCAAGCTTATAACTAATCGAAAAATGTAAGTCAAGCCCTAATTTTTTTTCAATTAAAGGAGCAAGGACCAAGGTTCTATTAAAAAAAGCAAAAAACAAAAAAACAAACAACGTGTTTTTTTTTAAAAGGTTTTAAACTTCGGACTTTACAGTTAAATTTCTAAATAACACTACTTTTTTGTTTTAAATTTGAATATATTATTTATTGACCTTTTCTCTTCAATTTGTGATATATAACACTTTGGTGAGTAAATTAATTATTTACTTTTTAATAGACATTCTAAAATGGGAGGCGTGAATTATTCGACACCCTGTCTTTCAAAGCTTATAACTACTTGAAAAATGTAATTCAAGCCCTAATTTTTTTTCAATTAATTCAAGGAGCAATGACAAAGGTTTCATTAAAAAAAAAAGAAAAAACAAACAACCTGGTTAAAAAAAAAGGTTTTAAACTTCGAACTTTACAGGTAAATTTCTAAAAAACACTACATTTTTGTTTTAAATTTGAATATATTATTTATTGACATTTTCTCTTCAATTTGGTGAGTAAATTAATTATTTACTTTTTAATAGACACTTGAAAATGGGGGGGGGCGTGAATTTAAAAAAAAAACGTTTGTCTACAATATTATATTCTGTTTATTGGAAAGAGCATAGAATTTTACATTGTCCCTGAAAATATCGTAAAAATAGAATCAATAGAAAAATATTGATAGATGTTTAAAGTTTAAAAATTGAAAAATATTGAGTTCGTAAAATTCATTACTTTTTTTTTTTTAAATTAAAAAAAATATTTCTATTACTTTTAAAGCACCTTTAATAGTTTATTTTGGAAGTATAATCCATAAAGAAATTACGAGTTTTTTATATTTTATTCGCAGTTTCGTGTTAGGGGTGTCAAAAATTCCTACAAAAATTCTGATACACCTAGCGTTCCACCACGGATGCCTATTTTTCTTCTTCTTTTTTTTTTTTTTTTGATTATTTGAAATGGACTTTCATCCTGGCATGATATTGTTTGGCCAATCAAACTGGAAGGAGACTAACACAACAGCAGGAAGATGAAGAATGACGAAAAATGGAGAATGGTGAAGAAAAGTAATTTTATTTAGACGACAGTTAATGGCGATTCCAATAGTTCTCTTATACGCATTCAGGGCGAATGGCCAGCTAGCACACACAGCGCTATTAGAGACTCATGCTTTCTGTGCCCCAGAAAATCTAACCCGACGGTAATCCTACCAACCTTTACCCATTCCGATTGCTCCTTCCTTTTCTTTCCAAATATAAAGGTCAGGGTGAAGAGCCGTCCTTTTAATTTTTTGGAACAGTTCCAATTCGGTTCCCAGCTGTTGCTTAACACGCGAAAACGAAGAACATTTTTTTCACAAATTTCATTATAAGGGTAAATCAAATCTCCAAAAGGAGCCAAGTATTTGCAACACGTGTGAACCTATCGAGCACAGACCGAAAAGCAGACACAATATGTAGCATTTAGTTGAGCTGTGCTCTTTATTTTGGCAACCTTACAAAAAGAGGCGTATAAACACGCATTATATGTGTTTATATATGTATATAAATACATATATAAACACATATATAATGCGTGTTTATATGTGTGTGTATATTTATGTCTATATGTATGAATATATATATATATATATGTGTGTGTGTGTGTATGTGTGTATATATACACATACATGTATAAATAAATGAAATATATGAATTTGCCATTGTAAAAATATCTACGTATAATTCTGAAAGGTATCTGCCCTCAAAATAAACACGCCATCCTAAACAAATTAAATTACTTCTTCACATAACACGTACAATATCAACATAATTGAATTATAACTATAAAAAATGACGATAACTAAATAGAAATACCGAGAGAAAAAAAACAAATAAATAACAAAAATAAGTAATAATAATAGATAAAATTAAATTGCATTAACTTAACAAAAAAGAATTATATATAACCCATTGTTAGATAGCGACTTTAAAACATTTTCCTTAAATTTACTGTCTCCACTTCCTTCTCTTTCTATTTTCTCTTTATCTCTTTCTCACACACACACACATATGCCCCCATATATATATATATATATATATATATATCCCCGAAACAGTGTTTCATGGTAAACAACTGATGATCCCTTGCAGGTGATTAAATGACTTACTGACTAGATGGTTTTCTAACGAATGATAAAAAATATTTTCTTGTATAGTTTTAAAGGTTAAAAACTTCAAATACTATACATATATATATATATATATATATATATATATATATATATATATATATATATATAATGTATTTTAATTAACCCCAACTATAGATCATTGTTAATTTACCCCAAACAAAGCACAGTTCCACTTTGACGTAAGGAACCAGAATTTGGGACAAATTTCGCAAGGATACTTTGTAGCGATTGTCTGTTTATATTACATATGAATTTCTGCAAGTTAGTACAATCAAGGAAACAACGACACGAGAGGGAATAGCACAATCTAACAGTTCGATGGAAGAAAATATTTGTGGAGAAGGCTTTTCTGATCTAAGGATTTCTACAGGGTATGGTAGGATGTTGCTGTTAGCCGGGGTATTTATGTTGAGGGAGTTCAAGTGCTATTATTTCGTCGGGGCATCTTCCATTAAAATACTTATAAAACAGTCACAAGGATTCAGAATTTAGGTGATAAAATAGAAGTTCGACATGGTTTGATAGTGCGGATCTATTAGGTTAGCGACTTTTGAAAACCCTGTCTTAAAATAAGAGACGAATAGCAGATACACTAGCTCAGATTTGGTTCATTCATATCTTCATATCTTGTCGCTCTATCTCTTCAACCAGCGGCGTGCGGTTTCATTACTAACCCTGAGGTCTTCGTCCGTGCAGTTGGGCCCCAGTGGGCAAGATGTTAAAATGTGCTCGATGGTCTGAACTTGGGCACCACAGGGGCATTCAGCAGTTGTAGAGTAACCGCACATGAGGAGGTTGTCACCAGTTTTTGCAACTTTTGCCCTGCCCTATTCAGAGTCACCCACTCCGAACGGGACAGGTGTGTGCCAGGTGGTAAGGTTTCACTGGGCTCTAGCAGTGCTATATTTGTAGACTGAGGGTCTACCTCTCTCCACATCTGCAGCCGGTAAAAGGATGTAGGAGTGTCCGATAGTTCCTCCACTGTGGCAAAGCTTCGCCGGGACACAAGTCGTCTAGCCACCTCCGAGTAGCCATAGAGAGGGTGTCTGGGGTCTTCGAGTTGTTTAGTACGCTCAACTCTCGCTATTATATCCCGGCGGACTTTAGGTGGTGGTATGCCACTTAATCGGTATAGGGCTGGTAGAGGTGTGCGTTTTAAGTTTCCGGTTATGATCTGGCAAGCTTTGTGGAGATCTGCGTCAATGCAGTGAGCATGCGCTGAGCGAGACCATACTGCAGCGCCATATTCAGCCGTAGAGTAACATAGGGCTAATGATGCTGTCCTTAGCGTGTGTGGGTCTGCTCCCCAACTCGAGTTAGCCAGTATGTTGACTAAGTTAATTCGAGGCGCGATCTTCTTGTCTATGTGTGTCTTGAAGGAGAGAGTTCGGTCCAGTGTGATGCCAAGGTAGACTGGATATGGTTCATTTACTAGCTCCTTACCTTCATATTGGATCTTCAGCTTCCTGTTGGCTATGTGGTTGTTAAGGTGGAAACTACAAACTTTTGTTTTCCCAGGATTGGGATTGAGGAACCATTTCTTATAGTAGGAGGCTCGGGTTTTTAAGGCACTGGAGATTCTTTTCTCAATTGCTTCAAAGCTCTTGCCTTGTGTTGCAAGACACGTGTCATTCGCATAGATGAATCTACGGATGTCTGTAAATTCTGGTAGGTCATTTGTATAGATGTTAAACAAAGTCGGCGCCAAGACAAAACCCTGGGGCAGACCATTCTTCTGTGACCTCCACCGACTCTGCCTACCATCCATTTCGACAAAGAATCTTGGATTCCGGAGAAGAGATTCTATAATGGAAACCATTTTTCTATTCTTCAAGGTCTGGCCAACTTTCAGCAGAAGTGCTCGGTGGTTGATGGTGTCATAGGCTCAGATTTGGTAACAATACTCTATGCATGAGCTAATGGGCTTTGGAGAGGTACAGGATACTCTCAGGTATGAGTAATTTTCTAGCATGGTAGAGAGAGGGCCCATAATTTTCGCAGCAGCCTTGACAATGTCTTCAATTGTTCCAATTTATATTGCATGTGAATATTAAGCCTAGGAGTTTAAAAGAAACCATGGAAATCATCGGGTGAGAATGATTCTTGTAATTATTAAAGGAAATAAACTTAGTCTTAGCAGTATTGAGTGTTACCATCCATTTATGTCCCCATTCCACTACAGACAGGAGGTCTTTGGCTAAGGTGTAAACCATTTTCTTAAATATTTGTTCATTTGTTTTCCCCTCATGTCTATTATAGAGCATCATGTCATCAGCAAATAAATCCACCTCGAAGACAATTTTATCAAGGAGGTCATTTAAGAATATGAGGAATAATAAAGTTTCAAAGATTGACCTTTTTGTCCCAGCTGCATTTATATCATGATGCTTTTACGTACGACCATCGAGCACAACCGGGATTTTTCTCTTATCTAAGACAGATTTATATTAAGTATTCATCCAGTAATACGATACGATTTAATTTTCATTATAGGCTAGATTCTGTCAAAAGACTAAGATACATCTAGGTCTACTACCCTAGCCTCAATTATCATACTCAGTGCGTGGTATAAACGTTCATAGACTACAGTTAGGATATCTTCTGTAGTAAGAGCTTGCTTTAATCTATACTGTCGATCTGTAAGAAGTTTAGTATCTATGAGTTGGTGGACTAGTGCTTGATTGATTAAGAACTCAACTACTTTAGCGAAGAAAGGGAGAAAGCTAATGAGGCGATAATTGAATGGGTCAATTCTTTCGCCGGAATTCTTGTAAACTAATACGACAAAAGCAATTTTCCAACAGAAAGAAGAGCAAGACGCAGTAAAGCATTTGTTAAAGAGTTTGGAGCAAACTCAGTGGATAATTTTTAAAATAGTATAGCAGGGATGAGATCCGGCCTTCGATGTGTCTAGGTTATTTATGACATCACGAGCATGGGAAGGTGTGAATTTCAGATAATCGAGTGTGGGTTTTATCCGCAAAGGAAAATTTGGGAGAGAGTGTTTTGTTTGATCAAAAGGGGAGTAAGAGCCAAACTGTCGGGGAAGCAGATTAGCTTTGTCGGTTGCCGTGAAAGCAACCTAAATGTTGTGGGATAGTGGGAAAATTTTTTTATTGCTCATTATTTAATACACTGTTATAAATTTTAAAAAAATGTCGAATTCCTAATTTCTGCGACCCTATGCGCTTTCTTGTGACTTAAGCACGCAGCTGCAATTAACATGTTTCTGTATACTTTTGTCTATTTGTACCAGACATATGTCGGATAAGTCTGCAGAATATGAATGCATCGTTTTATGATGCATCATAGCTGCCTGCATCATAGATGCATGCAGGCACATCATAAAACAGTGCATTTTTAGATGAACGCAACAAATACAATTTATGGAATTTCCTTTCAGATGTTCATTGTTTATAAAATTTAAATTGCAAGTTGATTTTCCCTCAAATAAAAATTGAACAGCTTTAAAATAAAATATTTCGTGAGGTTTATTTTTTACCTTTTAAATTTTAATTTACTTTTTGTTGGGTGCGCGGCCTTTAATGGCTTTCAATGTGTAAGTATTTAAGCGCGATCCCTACTTAATATGTTTAAGTTAATTTAATGGAAAAAAAAATTATTTTCAGAAATTATTTTTGGAATTTTATTAACGCAGTTTTTTTTTCTATTGAGTATTGCAGTATTAAAAAATACACGTTCACCATTTTTGTTACAGGGATAATAGTCCCATAAGTTAAGTGTTATTATTTGCAAATTTCGAATATCAAGTACAATAGTGTTTTGATTTCTTTTTTAACCATCTGTATTATACAATGCTAGAATAGCAATTCAAAGGCAAAATTAATTTCTCTGCCAGTTTTGCACCACTTGCGTGTTCCCTATACGAAGATAAAAACCAAAATAAAGGGATACTAAAATTTGTGTCTAGAATTCAAAGTTTGATGAAGATTCATTATATAAACTTAATAGGACTAACGAAGAAATTGAAATTTATCGAATCTTGATTAATTAATGACTAATGACTATGAACAAATTCATTACAAATACACATGTTTACATTATCAAATGGCAGGTTGTGTCCGCATCATGATCATTATTATGATCAGCATTATGATCATTATTATGGTTGGTTGGTTGTTTTGTTTTACGGCATATCAACCCTTTTCAGGTTATTTAATGCCGAATCTGGTGATTTTGAAGAACGATTTTTTAATATAGTATATTTGTTTTTTAAGTCGTATTCTATTTAACCCATAGTTGGGACCCTAACATGTGCTACCACTCCAGGTCAGAGTGGACCTAGGAGCAATGGCAATTAAAGGGTGGCTCCACACTCCCTAAGGCCTGCAAGCTGGGGCCCTCACCATCGGATATAGTTTAAGGTCATATCCAGGACCATGATCATTATTATGATCATTATTATGATTAGTATTATGATCATTATTATGATTAGTATTATGATCAGTATTATGATTAGTATTATGATCATTATTATGATCAGTATGATTATTCTCTAAAACCATTTAACTTTAAAGAAAATGATACGTGTGTAACATTTATTAATTTCACAAAAATTTCACAAAAAATTTACAGTATCTAAATTTTCACGAGGGCTGCCATATTCTCTTCATCCATTTTTTATAAAACTAAATTGAACAAAGTATCGTCCACATTACTCACCTATACGCCTAGCAGCTTCAAAATTTATAATAATCGGATAATTGGTTTAGGATTAATCCTGAACATACAAATATATACACACACCTAACTTGATATAGATAGAGATGTTGTTCATTTTTAATACTTTGTTATTAATATTAGACTGTTGTCAAATACAATTCTATAAATTCTTGTTGCTGGTCTTTTCTTTTTCCTTTTCTTGTGCACTTTGATTTGTTTATATGAGCCAGATATACGATTATTTAACGTATCCTATGTTATTTATCGATCCGAGCAACAAAAACCTGTAGAACGTTTAGAAAACTGAATGTTGAGTGATTGAGTCATACAAATTGATGAAGTGTAGATCGATTGCAGGAGTTTTATGATGCGTAATCATTGGAAAATTATGTAAAGAACAATTTCGAGATTCGAAATATACGCAAACATTTGCCGAAATTTAGCCCAGCCCCACACCACAATGAGACAGCAAGTGGGTATTCATCGTTATGCGTTCCATGTATATTGTATCGTTGTGAGTTGTGACTCAAATCTGAGTGCGTTTTTACATCCTCGTTAGGTAATTGAGCTCCAAATATCTGCTTATATGAGAAACATCATTCACTGTTGCATCTCGATAAATCTTATTTTTTTGTTTGAGTAATTGACTTTAAAAGCCCTGAGAAAACTTTAGCTTCCACCCTTTAAAGAGAAAATATGTTTTTAAACAAAATACTGATTACATGTTGTCTCTCCATAAAAATCAATGTTTAGTTTTGTGTATGTTATAGAAATCGAAATCTGAACAGAATACTCCAAAAAAGTTTCAACCAAGGTTAAATATGTACTGAACATTGAAGGTCACGTTGCTATTTTCATTCAAATATATTGGAAAGTGACTAAAGATAACCAAAGGTTAGATTCATAAAACAACTTAGGTATATTAGAACATAAACAAACGAAATTGATTTACAAAAAATAAACAAAGAATATCACAGTTAAGAATACATTTTTTTTAAAGTTTAAACATATTTATTTTTATTGATACGTTTTAGATTTCAAATAATTTCACACAAAAACAGATTCGTTAAAACCTTTTTTTGTAGAAATGTTACTAACCCCAGCGTCAACAAGTAATGTTGTTTAAAAACACCACCGATCCAACAAATTATTATTAATTGACTTTACATTGCAAATGTTATTTCTTAACTTTGCTTCATGATAACCACAGCATTTATAAAATTGTTTTTTTACAACGAGCATCCCAACGAACAATATACTCTACACGGGCAACGCCGGGTGAATATATCTTCGATTATTCATTGAGTTATAGTTTAGAAACTTCGTCAAAAATACCCTTTATTTGTGTCCCATATATTATAATTCTTGAAATATGTATTTTAAAATTTTATAATCGGCATTTTAAATTCATAAATTCTATAAAAAGGCACATTGAATATAGTTGACACTGTTCATTTTTATTAATATAAAACTTTATTTCCGTCTGTTGTAGAACACATTGGTAAAGAAACGAATAAATCAGTGAATGTGCAAAATAAATGCCAGTGAAATATTATCAGTATTTAAAAGTGCACAATTTTAGAAGAGCACGTGTAATCATAGTTGTACGATGCGTTATTTTACGGCGTACGAACTCATTAAGATTTAAATAACATCGAAACAAAGTATCTATTTGAAATGATTAATTGAAATGCTATTTTATTAATTGTCTACATAGTTTGTGGTTAATGTCTTTCTCGATAGCAATGGGACAAAAATGTACGTAATATAATTGGTCGGGTTGAAATTGGTTTTCTCACTGTGTAGTCGTTACGTTATCCTTATATAGACTTACTGTACCATAATCGGAAAAATAACATTCTACATGAATTATGATAGTCATCGAAAGTACTTCTTTAGATGGTATATATATATATATATATATATATATATATATATATATATATATATATATATATATGTGTGTGTGTGTGTGTGTGTGTGTGTGTGTGTGTGTGTGTGTGTGTGTAAAAAATAAAAATAAAAATACCAGCGGTGGTTGACGTTATGTTTTGAGAAAAATAGAAAAACTGAATGAAATTATTAAAATAATCAACGTTTCGTCCCTATTTCAGAGGACATCTTCAGGATATTGAAGTAAAAACGCAAGAAAAGAAAAAAATCATAGACCATACGGTATCATCACTAAAATCATAAACAATACGCACACATATGTTTGTCCTTCCTGACATTGGTAGGATTCAAAAACTGTTCTCTTTTTCGTATGGTCTATGATTTTTTTCTTTTCTTGTAATTTTACTTCAATATCCTGAAGATGTCCTCTGAAATAAGGACGAAACGTTGATTATTTTAATATTTTCATTCGGTTTTTCTATTTTTCTCAAAACATATATATATATATATATATATATATATATATATATATATATATATATATATATATACACATATATATATATGTATATATATATATATATACATATATAGTAATTTATAAAATATATATGACGATTAAGCTACACTGAATATTCCGCGTTTCATCCACTCTAGGACTCTTCAGGCTTATGCGCGAATTCTGTGGTTGTTTATCGTTTTTATATGCTCCTCTTCTATTGCGGCTTTAGTTAGCCAATCAGCTTTCTAATATCCACCGCGCCCTTCCTATCAGCCAATGAGCATGCATTTATCGGTCAAAGGCCTATTTGGTCTCTGGCTGACCTGTTCCTTTGTGTGTGCTCTATTTAGTTTCTTGATCTGTTTTAAAACTAGGTTAGTGTTTTGTATGTTAGTTTATATATAAATATATATGTGTACATACATATATGCACATATATACATATATATATATGCATACATATATGTGTGATCGTTTATGTATATTCATGTTTATTTAATTTATTTATTTGTTTATTTTCTATTGTTTTTGTTAGTTTTAAAACTATTTAGTATCGCTATCCTAGAGTAAATTTTATTTTGTCAACACAGTTGTTTGCTATTTCTCTTCTACAGTTTAATAAATGTTGGGGTTCTTAAAAGTACAGGATAGCAAATTTTTCATGAAGGCATAATCTACATGGGTCGTCTAGGTCCCTACACGTGGTAGCTTGTCTTATTATTTTCCATTCGACTACCGGCGAATGTCCGCTTTCTTTGAGTTCTCAGTATTTATTCGCTAGTGTTGTTTTCATACGGTGTTTTTTTTATTTTTGAATGTATTTTGTGGTCATAGTATCGGGTTTTGAAATCTAAGGAAGTCTTACCTACGTCATATTTCTTGTTATTCGGGTTTTCTTTCGCAAATATTGTGGCCTGGTAAACTACGCTTTTTGTTAGACATTTATTTTGAAGTGGGCAAAGTGTGCGGTGTCTACAGTTGCATTTATCTTGTTCGTTATTAGTATTTTTATTTATAGTATGGCTGTTCTTGTCAGGGGTTGGTTTATTATTATTATTATTATTATTATTATTATTATTTCTGCTAGTGTTAGTTTTATTTTTGTCATGGTGTCTACTTTTTATTGTTTATTTTGTTGCTGTTTACATTGTTTTTATTTAATATTTTGTTATTATATGCTTTAATTATCATCTCTAAATTTTCGCAACAACTGGAGGATAACTTTAAGGTATTTTTATTTAAAATTTTGTGTAAGGGGTTGGTTGCTGGAAAGTGTTTTTCAATAAGATCTAGAAATTTCTTGCCAAGTTTTGTTTTTAACATTTGATTGTATGGGGCCGTATATCAAATTAAAGTTCTTTTTCTTCTATTTTTAATTTTATTATAGTTATTGGTGTTTTGTTGCTTATATTTGATATCGATATTTTTGTATCCACTATTTTTTAGGGCTGTTTCGTAGATATTGGTTGACCTGTTAAATGCATTTTCATCGCTTGAGTTATTACTGAGTCTACTTACGATCGAGTTAGAAATGTGTTTTATAATTGATGGTGGTAGATTGGATTTAGGGTTTACGTATATTGGAGTAGTGTTATTATTGGCTGATAGGAAGGGCGCGGTGTATAACAGAAAGCTGATTAGCTTACAAAAATCTCAATAGAAGAGGAGCATATAAAAACGATAAACAACCACAGAATTCGCGCATAAGCCTGAAGAGTCCTGAGTGGATGAAACGTGAAATATTCAGTGTAGCTTAATCGCCATATATATTTTATAAATTACTAACTAGCTCTACCTACGTATTGAGCACTTTTGAAGTAAATACTTAAAGTTTACGCATAAATCTATACTTTCGTATATTAATTTTATGTGAGTAAATTAAGTAGTTATATATATATGTGTGTGTCTGTGTATGTGTGTATGTGTGTGTGCGTGTGTGTGTGTATTGTTATACCCTGAATCTTCCTATTTTCTTTTTCTTACCTAGATTTTTCTATGTTCATATCAATTCACAGGATTATATCGGCATTCTAAGGATTTTGAAAATACTTTCTAGGTTTACGAGGATTGTACTAAGACTTGATGTTCAACAGTTTTATCTTGTTGGATGTGTAAACAGTAACCATATTCTTCACCTTGGAACCTTAAACTCAAGACTTCACTGGGGCTTGTATCATTTTATTTTATTTTTTAATAATATTTTGAACACCGTTTTGAACATTTTTCTCATCCAATTTTCTTCTCTATCAGATCGTTTTATTTTTATTTTTACCTATTTATTTTTTACATATTATTTTTTGCCTATTTACCTATTTATTTTTACCTATTTATACATAAACTAACAGTGGGGGGTGCCTTGCTTTGCCTGGTCGCAAAATACGCTTAAATATGATATTTTAATTCGTCTAGATTCCGTATATATTATTATAGAGACGTGATTTCAAAAGTAAAAATAAGTATTTGGGTGTCATCAGTTAGAATCGAAACAGAAAGCAAAACTGTAGCATTCAAAGCTGGTGACGTTACCACTGTAAGAACGTGGCATGCATATAAACCGATTTAAAATAAAAATAAGATGAATATACAAAAAAAAAACACCAATTTTTCAATGTTATCCCCTTTTGACTCCCTAAAAACTATTTTAACCGGTTAAAGCCTCATAAAAGAACGTTCTATAAAAATCCAATCATTTGAGGCCCCTGCGACTTTTAGTTTCGGAAGAGATAGAGTTTACAAATATAGAGACAGACAGTCATAGTGAGTTTTATATATTAGATTTTTGTATCTCCAATTTAGTGTTTCTATTTCCAGGGTTGCGGAGTCGGATGGTAAAAGTCCGACTCCAACTTCGACTCAAACTCCTAGAATTCCTAGGATGCCGACTCTGACTCCGACTCCGATTCCTTTGATAGCTTGGACTCCGACTCAAACTCCGACTCTCGACTCCGACTCCGACTCCTTGACTCTTATGTGGAAATCTATTCTGCAGATCCATATACCAACCTCCAACATCTATTCAGCATGCATTTTATGATTATTTTTCATGTATATCATTTTTGACGTTAAAAATTCACTTGTATGATAAATATACTCACATATACACTATACCAGCTTTATTTTATTTTTTTTTTACTCACGTCTACACCTTACAAGGCATATCATCACTTGGACGTAAAAGGCTACTATTTGGGACCATGTCTAGGAAAGATAAACAAGATGTTGGTTTATGTAACATTTTAACTTCGACCAGGGAAGCAGGTAGCAGGAAGGGAATTCCAAAGTTTAGCTGTTCGAGGGAAGAAACTATTAGAATAGAAAGCTTTCTGGCATCTAGGGACTTCAACAGTGAAGGGATGATATCTTATTGCTAAGTGAGTTTGTTGGAGATATGTATGGCAAGGGGGTCCAAGTGCGACGAGTTCATCAGAACACATTCCATTAAAATATTTGTAAAAAAGGCACAGAGATGCAACATTGCGGCGATGGGACAGGGGCTGGAGTTTAATTGATAATAGGACCGATTAGATTGATAACCCGTTTTTAGACCCTATCCAAGAAGGAGAGGCTAGTTACAGATGCACCAGCCCACATGTGACAACAATACTCCATGCATGGGCGAATGATGGCCTTGTAGAGGTATAGAATACTCTCAGGTGTGAATAGTCTTTTAGCTCGATAGAGGGAACCCACCTTCTTTGCAGCAGTCTTTGCAATGTCCTCTGTGTATTTGTTTATATATTATTATAATGTATATTGCCTGTAAATGTTAGGCCGAGGAGTTTGAAGGTAGAATTCTAAAGTAGGGTGTTATTTGTCATCGATATAGACGTCTTGTAATTGTTAAAGGAGAGCATCTTAGTTTTACTAGCATTAAATATTACCATCCATTTGCGGCCCTATTCCATAATGCTCTGGAGGTCATTTTCTAACGATTCTGTCATTGTCTTAGATTTATGTACATCCGTTTATCCCTCATGCATGTTATATGGCGTTATATCATCAGCAAATATACCCATCTCGGACACAATATTATGAGGGAGGTCATTTATGAATATTAGGAATAATAATGGTCCAAGGATCGACCCCTGAGGCACTCCCGCATTAATATCATGCTGCTTGGGTGTATGTCCGTCAATGACAACCTGTATGCTTCTATTGTCTAAGAAGGATCTAATTATATTTAGTATACGTCTGGTTATAACGTACGATTTAATTTTCATTAGCAGCCTTTTATGCCAGACTTTGTCAAAGGCCTTGGATATATCAAGGGCTACAGCTATAGCTTCGCCCGCCTTATCCAGTAAATGCGTTCAGAGATGAATGTTAAAATATCTGCAGTAGAACGACATTGCCCGAATCCATACTGTTTGTCAAAAAGATTTGCTTTTGCGAGTTGGTGAACTAGTGCTTGATTAATTAATGTCTCAAAGATTTTAGCGAAGAGGGAAAGAGACTAATGGGGCGATAATTGAGAGGGTTTGTTCTTTCAATAGAATTCCTGTACACTGGTATCACAGAGGCCATCTTCCAGCTATTAAGGAAGCAAGATTCAGCAAGGCATTTATTGTAGAGCATTGAAAATATAGGGGATAGATCGGCTGAACATTTCTTAATTAGTATAGTAGGGATGTGATCAGGCATTTGAGGTATGTAAGTTTTTAATGATATTGCGGACATGAGGTGATTTTACATCATCTAATGTGGCTTCAGTTCACATAGTGAAATTTGGAAAGGAGTTGTTTGTTAGCTCTTCTCCATTGCCGTGCATGCAACCTTTTGGTTGTTGCTCAGTGGAGGAATTACTGATTGCCTTTTATTCATTATTGTAGATTTTTCATAAATCACGAGTTCTTATCTTTTGCAATTCTATGCGTTCCCTAATTATTTCACCATGCTTTCTTTTGGTTGTCACTGTTTCTCTCTTACAATGATTTCTTGCCTATTTGTATTTGACTTATGACGTATAAATTGGCAGAATGCATGCTGTCTTTGTGCAATGGCAGCTGCACAATCTGTAGTGAACCATGGGAGTGAGTAGGGCTTGCTATATTACTTCCATGTGGGAACATGTGCTTCAATGCCCGCTTTGCACCATTCAGTTTTCTCATTGGTACACTGTTTAGCAGGAAGCGAGAAGATATCGGTCCATGAGACATCTCGGATGTGTTCTCTAATGGTTTCGCAGTCAGCCTTGTAGTACCTTGTTGTTTTGAGTAATGGTTCCTCGCCTTGAGGTTTGGATCTAAATATGATGTCAACTGATACCACGAGGTGGTCTGCATTTCCAAGTAGACTGTGGGCATTAGTCACACAATCCTCTGATACTGTAGTGAGGAATAGGTCTAAAAGTGAAGCATGCTGAGGTTCACGATCTGGTACGCGAGTTGGAAACATGACTGTCTCTGTGAAAAGATGGGTTATAAAGAAACTATAAGTAGAGCGTCCAACTGCATCTGCGTAACCTGAGAAACCAATCCAATTTTTATGGTGGACATTAAAGTCACCAAACACATGTATTTGAGCGTTACTATCTAAGGAGAGTGATGTATCTACACTATCAAATACATGACAGATTAGGGTACAATCGTGAGTTGAAGAAAAACGGTAGAGAAAATATAAGTAACTAAAGCAGTGATGAAATGTTAGTCGAAAGCACATAAAAGCCTGGTCATCTGATTCAAGATTTTTCTCTCAAAGGGAGAGGTCTATGAATATAGAGTCCAAGCCTGTGAATATATCTATACGAGTCCTTACAGCAAAGAGAGATGTATCCTGTCATGTTAAAGTAGTTGGAGGGGATTGAAGAGTGTAAGTTTGTTTCACTTAATGCTAAGATATCCGGGGAGTTTACTAAAAGGTAAGACTCATCATCTATATTACCTCTAAGCCCATGGATATTTGTGAAAGCGAGCCTCAAGGTGGAGGCAAATTGATTTTGTTTGGGTGATTGTCTTGTTTTATTGTGATATTTGTTTGGGTTGTCATTTCATTACGTTTTTGTTTAATGTCAGGTTAGGGGAAGAGTGTTGAGCAAAGTGGGCCGGTGTTGGCACCAAGTATACACACAGTGCCCCATTAGCTGAGTCCTGTCTAGAAGTTGCGGTTTCGTGGAAGCCCACCATAGATACCAGCAGGGTTCCTTTCTATGCGCAACGTGGCACTACAACTATCCTGATATTATACAACTCATGACAGAGCAGTCGATCAAAGCATTGCCAAAGAATTAGGGCTCCAGTACTGTCAGTCGGAAACAACAGCCAGACAAACCGTCAATCAGTTACCCTCAACCTCTCAGACAAGACCCACCCAAATAAGTCATGTGAGCACAAGTGATATACAAGCAATTTTCTCAGTTTCTGAGAGAAAGAGTGAAATTTAAAATAGGCAATAGGGGAATGGCGTTCAATATCCTAATCAGAAAACAAGGCCAAGCACAAGGTGGCCCTACTATTGTACCACTGGTCTGGCTAATAGACAAAGAAACAGTGTGAAAGCCGGTCATAGGCAGAGCTTATCTACTCCTTAAGCAAGTTAGGTTTGCAAACAAGACATTTGTTCGAGTCATCGGCTTCAGGAAGGTTGTCGACCATGACTGAAGAGGCCTCCATTCGACAGTTTTATCATCAGTTTTCTTTCTCTTAGGTGGATGATCTGACAAGATCTGCGGGTCCATCACATCGAGAAGGGTAACCGTGCACCTGGTTTCTACACTAAGTATTTTTGCACCCCCGCATGAATGAAGATATTGAATATCTTACTTTTAAGTTTTTCTTTATTCTACATAAATAAGCGTTGAATTAGAGATAGATTCCCCTCTTACATTTACAAGAAATTGTATCTTTCAAATACTGTGAGAGAATCAATCTGCTCTAGCAACTAATTTGTTTTAAAATAAATGGATAGGATATTAATAAGTACTTAAATATGTAAGGGAATATAAAGCAGAGAAAACAAAAGAAATGGTGGGACTAGATCTACATAAAGAGGTTACACACCACACGGATAGATGCACTTTACTTGGTGTTCTTCGAGTGACCCATGTTGGTCTAGCTAAAAGACCAGTGTCTCCACATAGGATGAATTGAGGTGCAAAGATTAGCGTTTATTTGAGAGCAGTAAGAGGAATGGAGGGAGAATCTGCCTTAAGAGTCAAATGTGTGCTTTGATTTTAATACTTCCTTCGTTTATTTAATTGAAACGGTATAATTTTCGATTTCTGTATCAATAATTTAAAACATACAAACTCATTCACCAAACGTGATGAATGCTAGAAAAAGATGCATATTTCCAGTTGTTCTATACATATATTCAGTTGTTCTATACATATATTGCTAACTATAACTAATATATTACAAACAAGATGGTATGCGAGAAAAATCTGAGGAAATAGAGTTTGAAGCATGTAGATAGAACGGAATATAGAAATGGAATAAAATAATACAATAAAATAAATAAATTTTTTAGTAATACCTATTTTAAAGGCAGATTAAAGGATGGTATTCATTTTAAATAGATTTAAAGCTTTTTTTTTAATGCAAGTCCCCCTTAGAAAATTTGATTATCATATTTTATTGTATAACATGGGGAGTAGACGTGCCAGTTAAAATCAATTCAGATAAGAATGGGAGTTTGGAAATCTGGTTAAAAATACATTATAAATACATTTAAAATACGAACTAATTTATAGAATAAGTTAAGCTAACAATAGGATAAAAAATTTACAATTAAAATTTTTTATGCTGTCAGTTCAAAAGACGCTACAATATTTCGGGATAGGGAAACCTCTTTGGGCTATGGCATTTCGAAGGCAAACGCTTCTCATCAGAAGATGGGAGTAAAGACACATATTATACAAAGAAGAAATTTTTTAAAAGATAGTATTGCCTTTATGGAAAGAGGATCAAAGTAAAACCAGGAAGCTGTACTAAGACTGAAGCCGATTCTAGGACTGCCAGCAACCACTGTACAAGAGGAATAAAGAATTCAAGAGAGTTGTATGCTCAGTTTGTTAAGTCCAGAGTAGCTGAGCAGCGGCTTGGTTCCCACCAGTTTTGGCAAATAGCAAACAGGATCTGGCATACGCTCAATCCCAACCATCATCAATGGATCTGAGGTAATCTCGTCAGCATCAGACAAACCCAAACTCTTTGCCAAGAACTTTGCAACTAATTATATCCTATGTGACCAAGGCGGTCAATCCCCCATATTTCCTCTTGTATCAGGGTAGGAATAAGACGTTCATTTCCGTTCTCTTCTACCCCGGGGCATTACCTCCTCCTGAATACCAAAATGAAAAAAGATAGAAAAACTATGTACCGCACTTCCTACCCCGATCGGACTTACAACAACAATAAAAGTAAATAAAATGATTTTATCATTATTTCTGACACTTAAAAGTTTTCAAATTTCTCATTTAATTTTTATTCTAAATATATTTATATTTAATAATCGTGATTGGTAATAAATTAACACCTGAGTAATTTCAATAACACAAAGGGAAATAAAAAATCGAACATTAAGTAGCTGTGAGTTATAAAGATGGAGAGAATATTATAGATTATAATCAAAAGATAAAGTTGAAGAAAACGAAAGGAGAAAAGTTAAATATTAAAGAAAGAATTATTCTAATTTCAATAAAAGATAAATATGTAAATTTTAGGAGAAGAGAGTTATCTCCCTTATCTCATAACGATATTAAGAAGAATAGTGAATAGTGAGAATTAAAAAATAAAAATATAATAATTTGATAATGATAAGACATAGCAAGTTTAATTTAAAACTTATGACATAAATTAATTTTTATTAATAACATTTAAATAAACATTTTAATTATAATTCCTTCATAAGAAATAACGTAGGTAGAAAAAACATCAACTAGCAGATTGTAACATGTAAATAAAATTTATACGAAACTATGGCGGATTGAGAAAATAATAGTTAAACATATAAATAGAAACTAGAATTTGAAGTTGTAGATTAGTATTTGGGAAATGAATCAATCAATAAACTCGGAAAATATAATTATGAAATATTGTAAAAAATAATGAAAGGTTAATTAAATATAAAGATAAGGAATTGTTGAAGTTGAATATAAAATATAGAAATACAAAAGTTGCGTAAATAATCAATTCGGAGAAAATCAAAAAAATAAATAAAATATAAAAATTAGTACTGCTTAATCCCATTAAAATAGGAATTATGAATATATTCTTATAAGTATAAAAAATGTATTTCGCCGTCTGAAGAGTAACTTCATTGGAATATTTTTAAATAATATAATATTTGAATTTGTCCAAATGGTTACGAAACAATTGTAACGCATAAGGAAATACACCATATGATGCTCTCATTTTATATTTGGTTGTCTTGATTTTGCAAAATGTTATCGATCTACACACACACACACACACAAACACACACACACACATATATACACACACACACACACACACACACACACACACACACATATATATATATATATATATATATATATAAACTAAAATATCACTGGCAAAGCATAAAATTCACATCTTGAATATTATTTATATTCTATTATGTTTTAAGTTAGACCTGAAAAAAGTCGATCTTTTTGATCGACTTTTTTTTCAGATCTAACTTAAAACAATCAAGGCGATAAATAATTGCATCTTACGAGAGACTTCTTTTGTTACTGTTAAACTCCATCTCTTGGTACGTGCAAAAAATTACCTCTGTTTGGAAAAAGTACGGCGAAGATTTTTAAATACCCAGGCTTGAATGAGTTTTGACCTAAATAACCTAGTTACTTTAAGCATGTATTAGTTTATCCAATTTTAACTCAGTATTATTATCTGATAATCTTAGTGTTATATATTACTTGTTTATTATTGCAGAATAAATTGGGCTCTCTCTTAATTAATGATTTTTATGTAATCTTTTATTGTTCAATATACTTTGACAAAAGACTAGGAATTAAGGAGTTACGAAATATCTAAAGCGACCAAAGCGATCATTAGCTTTATTAATATTTTCGTGTTAAATACCGAGTGCAATATGGACATTGTATAATATAAGATTTTTATGAATAATAATTATTTGATTATCCGTCTTGATATATTCATATTAAAATCTGACACAAAATTATTAACAACTATTCAATTAACATTCATTTTTGATTTATAACCATTTTCGTGTCCATAAGTCATTATCCAGATTTGAGGAGTTTAATTGTGAACTTTATTTTTAATGGAGATTTGTTTTGTCACATAGACGACGTGACTATTTGGCACCGTTCTTGCTAACATATGTGAATTATTTGAGAAATAGCTGTAGTTCGAACGTTTTCCGGGATCTTGATATTTTCATTACGCTGACAACACGTTTGCATTTTTCAATCACACAGTAAGAAGGTCGGTTTCTTGCAATAGTTGAAATGTTTTCGCTCGATAGTGAAATGCACTATGGAGAGTAAGCCGAACAATTTGTTACTGTTTCTGGGTGTTTTGGGTCCAGAAGTCAACAGATACTTTCTATACAGGTATATACAGAATAAAGCCGCCATTTTTCGGTTTATACATCGTATCGACGGAGATTCATTCCCATTTCGAATGAAAAACAAACAATCTTATCAAAACAGATACACTGATGTATTGATAATCTCTTTCAAATAGAAGATGGATTAGACATTAATTAAGCAAGATTCTACGAATTTCAATTACTTGTTAAGATCTTTTTAGCTTTGCGGATTTCGGTAAAATTGGAATAACGTAACGTTTAGTATCAATATATCGGTATATTAATCTTCGTAAACAGAGACATACGAGTGACACAAAACTGTTCTATTGGAGGAAGTAATTTTATCCTACTCGAGACGGGTATTCTTCTAGCATATATATATATATATATATATATATATATATATATATATATATATATATATATATATATATATATATATGCTAGAAGAATACCCGTCTCGGGTAGGATAAAATTACTAAAGTAATTAGGAAGTAATTTTATCCTACTCGAGACGGGTATTCTTCTAGCATATATATATATATATATATATATATATATATATATATATATATATATATATATATATATATATATATATATATATATATGCTAGAAGAATACCCGTCTCGGGTAGGATAAAATTACTTCCTATATATATATATATATACACACATACACACACACACACTTATATATATATATATATATATATATATATATATATATATATATATATATATATATATATATATATATATAATGAAGGAGAGAGAGGAGGATACACTAGTATATGGAGCTACAAATCAAACAAAACAAAAAAAACAAACAAATAAAATAGGAATAATAATTGAAGAAACTCTATAAAATAAATCCAGCCTATTTGAATGTTATCTATATTTCATACCTGCAAGAGTTTTCGCTGCGATAAACGAATAAAAATTTGAGAGAAGTATAAAATAAATACGATTTTTTGTTTACCCTCCTTTGTCCACGGTTTTGTTTCTTTTTATTCTTTTTCTTCTGCCCCTTCCCTCTGAGCGATTATTCCTAGGAGAGTCAATAGGAAGAGGTAAGGTAGGCCGACCAGAACCGTGGAGAGGTGGAGGTGATTACTCACGAAAGAGACAAATCAAGTGACGTCATACGAACGTCGGATTGGTTCGTCGTGTGCAAAACGCATTGTTTTGTTTTTTATTTACGTTTCCTCTTTTTTCTTTTTAAACTATGGGTCTTGTAATATCCCTACATCTCTCATCCCCCTCTCTCTCTCCCACGCAATTTCCTCTATACCCCCATCCCACAAATCTTGTCTTGGACTCTTCTACCCCTCCTTCGTTTGCTTCTTAAATTCAATCACCTCCCACTCTTACAATTCTCTACACACACCTCAGTGATGAAGGTGAGTCAGAGACGACAATATTGTTCTCCGAAACCTAAATTAAGGTGCACACACACACACACACACACACACATGCAAACACACACAACGAACATATGTATTCATTCATATGACTACTTCATTTAATCACATAAATTAATATACGAAAAAATAATTTTATGCGTAAATTTTCAGTATTTACTTCAACAGTGCTCAATACATAGGTAGAGCTAGATAGTAAGTTATAAAAAATATATAGCAAATAAGCTACGCAAAATATTCCGCGTTTCATTCTGGTGAAACATAAGCCTGACGAATTCTCATGAGAATGAAACGCGGATTATTCTGTGTAGCTTAATTGCCATATATCTTTTATAACTTACTATATATATATATATATATATATATATAATTATTTACTATAATAATTAAATAATTAAATACCTACATATCTATCTATCTTTTTTTTTTTTTTGAGATGATGAAAAAAAAATTAACATTTCTATCGTATATTGATTTGTTTATGACATGTTCGAGCTTTCGTCTTATTTAACTCATCATAAGTGTAGAGCAGGGCTGGATTCAATCCTGTAGAGACCCTAAACAGTTTAAATAATTGTGATACCCTATATCGTTCTCGTTTTTCAAGTCGTCTACACATGATGGCCATAAGATGCATCAAGGTGTTTAAACAAAACAATAACAGATTTAGTTAATCAATTACCACCATTCTTTTTCCATGGATAGATCGAAAATGATGTTAAATCTTTGTTCATAAAGTTATTAAATATAAAATCCATTAAGAGCCTGTACGTTTGCTCATGAAAATTCGCAAACGGACAGAACCTTATTTTGAAAGAATGAAAAAAAAATTCTCTCGAAATATCGTGTTAGAAATTCTATTTAATAAAAGATGATTAAAAAAAGTTCAAAGTTAACAAAAAAATCGATAAAGACATAATTACCAACTTACTATTCTTTTAACTGTCTTTTCTTTCTAAAACAAAAAAATCAAGTACATAAATTAAGCAAACAATAATATTATGAAAAATTTTACTTTTATGATCAACATAGTTTCTATTTTGATATGGCGTGACCGCCTAGGGGAGGGATATTGCTCCTCATTAGGGTTATTAAGATCCTCTAAAACCCCGAGTAAGGTTGGGTAAATATTCTGAGATTGTTTGTTACACGTTGATTGACCCTCGGACAGCGGCGAGTCACCCATCAAAAGGGATGAATTTATTGTGTTTTGTAAAAACAAACATATATTTTATTGCTTGGGAAAGATGACCAGGAGATGTCAGATTAATGTGGAGTGGGGTTATGCGTTCGTTTGGCCTGACGAACACCTGCACAGGCTGTCTGGCTTCTGAGTGCGGAAAGGTGAAATTGTTGACCTTTAAGCGTGTAAAAGGATTCAAATTCTGATCCCAGATACGCAGGCTATCGTAGGCCTGGTGGGGTTGCACACACGCAAAATTCGGGAATTCCCCGATTGACGTGTTGGACCCTGACTGGTCTAGCAGATTGCCCCAACCAACCCTTTTCTTTGGTATATAAGCGAATGCCCGGGCCGAAATTAGCAGATTAAGCCAGACCTCCGGAAAGAGAACCTAACCAAGAGATATCACCCCTACCTTCCGTCGTCACCACCGCTAACTCCAGAGAATAAGTGAACGCGGAGTTCATGAAATTAAAACGGACTGATAATTGTACATATGTAAAAACCTGTACTTTTTGTGAATTAACTTTTGAGTAGACTCGAACCCTCTGAGTTTGACTTCCATTTTGGCTTGCATGCGAAGCTAATTGATTATCAGCGGAGATCGACATGAGGCCTGCGACGCTGAGAATTTTGTTAAAGCGCTTTGGAGAAGACGATCACCAGCCTTGCAGTTTCAACAGGGTCAGAAGTCATCTGCTGACCTAAGATGGGAGATCCCCCAAATTGGGGATCGCTGTTGAGCACTTTACATTGATTCGAACGCTTCTCTAACAATTTGATGTCTTTTTTGTTGAAGGATTTGTGTTTAGCTTTAAAATACGTCTCAGTTCTCAAGTCTTCTCAAGGTAAACGATTAACAAAATACATTGCGCATTCCAATATACGGATGCAAAAACCATGTCTGCTTATATTTGCCTCTTTTATCGCTTTGGGTGGCTTTAACTTGCTGTCGTCATCTTGCTAACTCTGAAACAGCGGATTCATGTTTCATCCATTGCTACATATTGACGCAAAAACTTGTTTTTGTTGCATTGCAACCTAAAACCTTTAAACCATTGTTTCGAACGACACAAAATACAAATGACACTTATATATATATATATATATATATATATATATATATATATATATATATATTCTCCAGCACGCAACAGCTGTCATTACAAAAATAAAAATCTCGAAAATATCCCAAGATGAACGCAATAAGATGAATCTCATCTGGACGAATTTATTTTAAAACTTAGTGCAGTTACTAGCTAAGGGGTGTCCTTAAAGCAATAAATTTCCGACAATAATATTGACATTGTGTTCTACTTATTGTATTATGTATTAAATTCAGAACTGTGCTATAGCTGGACGGGGATGGGGAGCTTACTACTTGGACTTATGTTGGAATTTTAAATTTCAATCCAGACTTTTAGCTTTATGTTGGGTTGAACGAAAAGCATTTTTCTTTGATAATATGCGGGACCGCTAAAAGTAATTTCACCAAAGTAAAAGATTAACAAAATTAAAATTGCAAAAAAAAAAAAAAAAAAAAATCAGTTAGAAAATGTGTACGTCTATATACTATTTGAATGTTTCCCAAAACTTAAAACTGTTTATGGTAGGCATTATCACTACCTTCTCTATGTTGTGTTCATCAGAGCAAAAAAATAAAAAACAAGGGACGAAAATGTAACGAATGCTAATTTTGTTTTAATTAGATGAAAGCACATATGATACATCTTTTACTGAATCTCGTGAAAACTATGACTTGACGCTAGGGTACAAAAAGCCCCGAAATATATATTCAAATTATTGTTGATGACATTTTACGCTAGAATCACATCCTCTCGCACACTTCCCTCCTCAAATAAGGGTGAACTATCCAAAATTCGGCGTCTTTGTTGCATTCAGCGCTGGCTTAAACTATTTAGATCTGTACAGGCTGGTCACTGCTTCTGACAGTCTGTTCTTCAGTGAAAAAGAAGCGTTTCGACGATTGAGTTGAAATCGTCCCCGATATAGCTTCTTGGGGTTTCCTCGGTACTTTGTTTACGGAGCTAGTGTGAATAAAGGTCACGAGGCATATTTTAATTACTACGAATGATGTTAAAGACGTGGATGAGGTCGTCACGCAGCCGTCATCGTTCCATCGAGTATAGATTGAGGAGCTCCAATTGTTTGCCGTAAGACTTTGATTCAAGTATATGACTCATGCGTTTCGTAAGGCTCTAAACTAACTCCAAATTCTTTTATATCCCGAATGAAATAGATCATTAAAATTTACGCGCTTTTGACTTACTCGCACTCATGTGCCCAACACACTGATAATAGCATGAATTAGTTAAACTCTGCATTTTAAATTGGGAACTTTTTTTTAGACTCCACGGCATAATGCGTGTCTTAAGATGTGAAATAAATATATCGAAATCTATTTAAATTAATTTTATGCCTTAAATCAATGCTGAATACATACTTGATCTCTCCTAACAGGACATAACAATAGCAAAACGTAAAAGTGAAAAATAAAAATAACAATATCGTGTTATAGAGTCACTACAGAAGGGTGTATGTCTCTTTGATTAACTCCGAGTAACACCGGGTTTTCTTCTATTTTATGAACACGACATTATGCGTATATTTATCATTTTAAACATAACGTACTTGTCCTGTAAAATGATGAAAAGAAATTTAACATACAGATCGCAACTGAACTTTGTTGCAACTGCAACACGATGGTCACAGGTTTGAGTGTTTGTTTGCGTAATTCCAAAAATCGAATGTAAGGACAATAAATCAATTCACTTTTTCGTTGAAGCAAAGTTGCTTTCTTAGATATAACAACAGAAAGTGAGAAGATTTTCCTGATTTTAGTTATAACGGAATGCTTTTATTTTTCCGTTAAGTTCATTTAACACAAATTTTAGGACATCAGCGATTTGCACCACGACTCTTTCTATTCTATACCTGCCCTGCTTTCCTGATCGTCTAGCATCAACAGTGTACATGTTAAATAGCTTTTATTTACGTTATCCGAATCATTTTTAAAGTCAACCGTCGTGATTCGATTTCCCGTTCACCGCTTTTTACCATCATTGTATTGATTGTTATCTTCGACCTACTTGCATCATGGACGAGTAATCCTCTCGCTCTGTTTGTTTCTTTCCGAAATAATTCATTGTTTTTTTTTATGTTAATCTTAAATCTGTCTGCGGGCGTTATGAGTTTAAATCTCTCGTCCTGTCCCATAAAGTTGCATAACGTTACATTGAGTGAGTACAACAGATACTCCCACTTTTATATGTTATGTCTTTCTTTTTTTGTATTCTTTAGTGATAAACCATTTTAGGTTTGACTGAAGAGAAAAATGGACTGAAACTTTTATTTTATACACTTGCATTCACCTTTCCCTATTTCTATACTCGAATCACTTCTTACCCTATTTGTTCTTTCTTGATACGTAAATGTTTATTAGTGGCAGGTAATAGATAGACGCTAACACAAACATCTTTCTGATTGATTTAAATGAGAATATTTAATATGTTAACATTTTAAGGAATGTGTGACTAGTTTTAAAATCGTCATGCACATTCTAAATATTCAGATTTTCGAACACAATGTAGCAATGTAGTGTGAGAAACGGATTTTTTTACGCACGGTTATATAAAGCAGAGAATAGAATTCCATAAAAAGTTACAGTTACATGTTAGAATATGCCAGCGTAAATATTGTTGTCCCTAGTATGAAGTAGCGAAGACGAGAGGCGAGCTGGTTGAATTCAAATGTTTTTCAAAAAAATACATTTATTCGACGACCTCTTATCAGGTGACCAGCGATGAGAGGTTTACGCAATATATATATATATATATATATATATATATATATATATATATATATATATATATATTGATAAATAGATAGATAGTAATCCATATACAGTACTGTTTCGCTGTTTCACAGCTCATCAGTGCGGTTAGACAAGCAATTACCTCAAGCCAGGATCCAAACCCGATCGGTCAAACGGAAGTCAGAGCTACTAACCGTTGCGCTATACTCTAAATTAACATATATATATATATATATGTATATATATATATATATATACATATATATATATACATATATATATATATATATATATATATATATATATATATATAAAGATGAATGTCTGTGTGTGTATGTGTGTGCGTCTGGTCACGAATAGGCTCCTATATGGTTGACTATTTTAAAAAAACTAATTACATATAATGACAGAAGATATATCGAGACACAGGAATGGGTATGTTTGATCTGGCAGAACGGTAGTTCATTAAAATTGTGGGGTCTTCGTTCGCGCCTAGTCCACAAAGTATGGAAATAAAAAATTTAGAAATTAAAAAAAAACGTTTGCAAGTGTTTTTGATATAGATGTACATAAGAATACTTTGATAAGTATGTTTTAACTTAAATAGAGATGGTATAATAAAATTACGGGGTCTGCGTTCTTGCCTGGCCTCCATAGAATGGAAATAGGCAAAAACTTTAATAAAGACTTTTAATATCTATATGTGTAAGTATACTTTGATAATTATGTTTCAGTTTGAAGAAATATGATATAATAAAATTATGGGGTGTTCGTTCGTACCTGACCTCCATAGAATGGAAATATGTCACAAAGTTTAACAAGGTTTTTTTAATATAGATCCACAGAATATTGTGATAAGTGTTTCAGTGTGAACAGGTATAATAAATTATGGGGCTTATCTATTTTATTTTTACTTTCATCATAATTTGCTTTTGTTTTGATACTCCCAAATTCAACCCAAATTTACAACCCTTCCTTTTCATAACCTATCATACTTTCATAAATCAGAGTCCATTTTCTGTAGGCTGTTTTTGAACCCAGTCAACGACGGGTACTTTCGCTAGTACATATATAAAATTAAATACACTTTCTTGGACTAATATTTTTGGATTTTACCGTCATTGGATACTTTACCTTTCACCTGACTATCCATTCAGGTGAAATCACGTTTTTCTCCACCATATTCCCTCTGTTTCACTTTTGTATGCAAAATCCGATCCCGCATTTTGCTAATTTTCTACCCTCTCATGAGAAGGAAAGTATTTCTTCGAAACTCCGCGGATTAAGGACTATCCACTTATTAAGTGTTTCCTTTTCAGAATAAATATGTTTTTAACTCTTTTTCAAAGTGTTTTTAACATGTTTTATTAACTATTTGTTCTTATATATATATATATATATATATATATGTACACACATATATATGTATATATTTAGAGTGATGTAAAAATAAAGGGAAAGGGAAATGAGACATTGAACTAGTATGTCAATGATGTCCTTTGTATCGTTAGATTGTTACAGAAACAAAGGAAAGGGAAAAATACAAACGCCTGCTACTATAACTTTACCACGTCTATAACAACGACTTAAAAAAAGAAGACGATAAAATGGAGACGTCACTATCCACTGAGGTAACTACCTGCGATGTGTTAACAAGATTTTAGATATAAACGGATTAGTAATATCAAGTAACGTCAAAATAATTCAAATATTCACATTGCCAGACTTAATTCAAATGCAGAAAAAAAGCATCTGGCGTCTATTTTTTTTAATTCATCGCTGTCATTTGCACCAAAAAACTACGAATCAGCTTGTAAAACGAAAAAGGTCAATATTTAATTAACTGACTTGAAGAATACAAGATTGATGAGATTTGAGTAGAAATATGATAGATAATCGGAAGTTTTATTTCATCATCTCTTTTGTGACAATTCAGACACACATGGGGAATTAGCTTTACACATGCTAGACACTATCCACTTCAAACTCTTCAAGAAATATTTTTCTTATTCTTTCTTCTCTGTAGCTGAAAAATTGCTTCCGTTGTACCAGTGTTCAGGAATTCTGGCGAAAGATCTGACTCGCTCAATTTTCGCACCATTAGTCTCTACCACTCTTCGCTAAAATATTTGAGTTTTTAATCAATTAAGCACTAGTCTGTGATATTGTAATTGTCCAGCTTCTTTCTGAATGACTTTAGGCAAATCCAAGCTGCAGTCCTTGATGTGTACAAACCTTCGAGAGAGTCTTGTATAGATAAAAACTTTCTCAACCACCGATTGATTCAAACTTTTCAACAAATATTTTGCTTATACTGTTGTAGCTGGAAAATTCCTTCCGTTGTACCAGTATTCAAGAATTCTTGTGAAAGATCTGTATCACTCAATTTTCGAATAACACCATACTTGAAGATACATCTTTCAAACCCTTCAGCTTAACAGTCACAGGCAGCATGAATTGGAGCAAATAAATTGGGAACGTTCCCAAGGTTGCTGCAAAGATGAGAGTCTCCCTCTATCGTACGAGAAATTTACACCAGAAAGCACCATATAGCTTTATAACGCTACAATTCGCTCATGTATGTAGTATTGTGACCACATCTGGTATGGGGCATCTACCACTAGTCTTGCACTCTTAGTTAGGATCTAAAAAAAGAGTTTCGAACCGAGAAATAGGTGAAATGAATGAAGTAGAGGTTAATAATAAATGCTTCACTTCGCCTTAGAGATTATAGGCACTATGACATGAGTTGTGGTCGAAACTGCAATGGAATCCTGCCCAGGCAAGCCAGAAATTTGTAGGTCACCAATTAATGTTGAGATTTTATTAAGCAATATAACAATGGAGGTGAACGCCTGTAAAAAGAATCATCATCACTTAGGTAGGCGGAGCTCTCTATTGTTAGATACAAATTAGGCTGAAAGTGCACTCAGCGTGGAAGGGAAGAAATTTACGATCGGAAAAATCGTTAAAGTCATTTTCAGTTCTGCAGCCATTATACAAATCATCGTTATTTCTCTAACACCCAATTTGAATGAAGTAAAACTCATTTTCAATGATAACTCATAGACGTACTCAAATACACACATACACACATGCACACACTTGTGTGTATGTGTGTATATGTGTATGTGAGTATGTGTGTATGTGTGTACTTTAACATCAATAAGTTATTAACCATTAAACCTCGCACATATTTTGTATGTTACATCGTGTTTTTACAATTGTTTAGAGCAATATATATATATATATATATATATATATATATATATATATATATCAGCAAAAGTACTCGTCGTTGACTGGGTTCAAAAACAGCCTACAGAAAATGCTTTATTATATATTATATATATATGTGTATATATATATATATATATATACAATGCAAACACGGTAGTGTTTAAATATATGGTCAAGCAAGTGGCAGTTTTAGTCATTTAAAACATTTAAAGCTTTACCGCTCACTCATTTTTCGACCAAATTTCAAATAATTATTACAGTTTATATTGAGAAAAAATAATTCAATTTTCGTTCAGCAAAACAAAAGTTATGACGACTTTTCTGGTGTTCAAAATCGTAGAACTATGTAAGAAAATGAGCAGCGCTTTTTAGGCTCGTTCGATAGCAACCACGTCGCTTCAGCGACTACTGCTGCTACTTATTCATTGCTGTCGCTAAGAGAGAAGTAAAAAGTGAAACAGAGAGAATGAAAGCATGAAAATAAGATAATTTGGTGGATTTTATTGAAAGCAGATATGTGCCGTACATTGTTATTACATGTGAGTTTATGGGGGCAAAAAATAAGACTGAAATTAAACAAAGAACAAGTGAATTTATTGGAAGTCTGAAAAAATCATGGGATACAATAGAAAAATGCGAGCATGAAAAATAATTAAGTAAGTTTAAACATGGAAAAGTAAAGAACTAGTTCTTAAAACTGGAAAAGAAAAACACAAGATATTCTAGTAAAGATATAATAAATTTATAACGTAAAATTTTGCAGCATTAAGAATATTTTTTTTAATTCAATTTATAACATTAAATAATCAATTCTTCACAGAAGAATTTCACCAATGATTTCTTTTTTTTTCTGGGAAAAAAATAAAAAAATACAAGAATAATTTCCAACTAATGAACTTTTTTTTACGCCAATTCGAAAACTCTTGACTTTTATATTTGGTTATTTTTATTATTTATGACTTTACATTGAATAATATCATCTGCATGCAAAATGAAACTTTATAACCCCACACTTTCCCTCTCTAATTTCTTTCACTTTTATCCACTCTCCCTTTTTCATTTGTACTTTATTCATCACAAACACGCCATATTGCCACTGGAGGGTAAGGGATGACTGTGATAGTGGTAAGATTTATAGGAAAAAAACCTTGGTGGGGAGCTATGCAGCAATCCGTTTGTTCAAATTACATTTAAATTTTTATGTGTTAGTACGGTCACGAAATAAGGAACATCGAAGAAATTTCAAAGAAAGGGCAATCAGATTAGAAAGTTTTTAGACATTGAAAGTGTTGGGATTTTGCTGCTAGTCGACATGATAAGGAGTTTGTAGGCTGAGAAGTACCTGTAAAAAAAGTATGTGTTTAATAACTTGTACAGATTTTAGCACAGGTGAATATGTGCGAGTTGACGTGACCTTACTGTGTATGAAACAAAAAAATGTTAAGGTGTGTATAGAAAATAAGGCATCACCAGTGCGATATTTGACAGATAGAGCCTCTCACTCACACACACACACACACACACACACACACACACACACACACACACACACATATATATATATATATATATATATATATATATGCTTTTCAGAATGTGAGAGATTGTATATAATAAATTCCACAGCCAAACAACGTCGCAGTCCACAAGTGCCATGACAGTCAAAGAACCGACTAGTCTTGGATTTCCGGTTCTTTGACTGTCATGGCTCTTGTGGGCTGCGACGTTGTTTGGCTGTAGAATTTATATATATATATATATATATATATATATGACTGCCGTACAAACGGTCGGGTTTCAATCCTGGCTTGAGGTAGTTGCCTGTCTAGCCGCACTGATGAGCTGTGAAACAGCGAAACAGTACTGTATGTGGATGACTATATATATATATATATATATGTATGTGTGTGTGTATGTGTGTTAACGATACAACACAAACGAGAGTTTCATATATTAAGATTTGTCAAGCACGAGCATGCCTTATAACGATACGAGCCTGAAGAACTTTATTCGTGGAAAGTCCCTCATTAAGAATCTTAAGACTCAACGGAATTACTAATGTCTCCCTATATTCTCGTAAGGTGCTAATAAATTATATATATATATATATATATATATATATATATAAAACTGAATGTGTGTGTGTGTGTGTGTGTGTGTGTGTGTGTGGTCAGGAATAGTCTCCTATATGGTTGACTATTTTAAAAAACTGATTACATGTAATATTAGAAGATGTAGCGAGACACAGGAATGGGTATGTTTGATCTGGCAGAAGTGGTTCACTAAAACTGTGGGGTCTGCCTTCGCGCCTTGCCTCTATAGAATGGAAATAGGCAAAAACTTTAATAAAGACTTTTAATATCTATCTGCGGAAGTATACTTTAATAAGTATGTTTCTGTTTGAAGAAATATGGTATAATAAAATTATGGGGTGTTCGTTCGCGCCTGACCTCCATAGAATTGAAATATGTCACAAAGTTTAACAAGGTTTTTTTTAATATAGATCCACAGAATATTGTGATAAGTGTTTCAGTGTGAACAGGTATGGTATAATAAATTATGGGGCTTATCTATTTTATTTTTACTTTCATCATAGTTTGCTTTGGTTTTGATACCCTCAAATTCGAAGCTATCTCATTACACCCCTTCCTTTTCATAATCTATCATACTTTCATAAATCAGAGTCCATTTTCTGTAGGCTGTTTTTGAACCCAGTCAACGACGGATACTTTTGCTAGTATATATATATATATATATATATATATATATATATATATATATATAACTGTATGCAAAATAGCGGGGCAATGTACGGATTTTCCTGTGTTGCAAAAAGGGGCAGTCTCCAAAAATAAATAGAAACTACGGTTGAACGCATATATATATATATATATATATATATATATATATATAATTATCCATTGACTCGTGTTTCGTCGTCTACGACTCATCAGAGGGGCTGAATCTTGCGAGATTCAGCCACTCTGATAAGTCGTAGACGACGTAACACGTGTCAGTGGATAATTATATTTTTAAAATAATATATATGCTGCTCCCCATGTGGAGGTACCAAATTGGTTAAAGGGAAAATTATTCCCAACTTGCATTTAGGTAAAAATACACTTTCGTAAAGAATTGAATTCATTCAAGACGTATCGCAAAAAAACAAAAACAAAACAAAAACAAATAATATATTCATATATATATATATACATATATGTATACATATATATATGTATATATATATACATTTGTCTTTACATAAGCAGTCGTCTGTTGCTACACAGTCATGTATAGCTCTAGTTTTAGAACCAAATCCCCTCAACCCACAACAGGTCACCTTCTCAGAAAAGACGTCTGTTGTTTCATTCACTCATGTCGTAATATTATCTTTTGCTCCTCATGATTTTCCCATGTAAAAAAATCGTTTCCATTAGATTCAATCATTATTTTGTAGGAAATTGTATTGACTACATACATATCTTTTCTAGAATACCACAATATAATTGCCAAACGCAGAGAAAAATAATTTGTACAAAAACAAACAATGGTGTGCATGGTGTCTTTCGACACTTAATTCAGTAAAAAATGGAAACTAATCTCACAAATACTGCTGATATTTACATGTACTTAGCAATAATTACTACGAATATTGATATATCCCACTCTAGATACACTTCTGATACTATAACAGGTACTCTACCCAAAATCATTTGCTCAAATAGCAGCAACAAAATTTTGTTATTCTAATTTAAATTCTGAAAAACCATCATACTACACAGATAACCAAAATATCATTGACGTCGCATAGAGTAAATATGTTCTTTAACTTCCTTATAGATTCTAATTCATTAGCTCACATAAACAACTAACGAATTAGTATTTTCAAGTTAGAAGATATGTTCGTTTTCACCTTACGTTAAACTTAGTTTTTTCCTTTCTTTATTAACGTTTCAAAAGGCACTTCATTTTCTTCCATTCACCAAAACGCTCTATATTGAAACATAACAATATCACCTTATCATAGCTCTGCTTACATAAATCAGTTAAGCCGATTTAAGTGAAAGTTCTTATTTCACACTTTCTCTTACGTCTCAGTATTTAGAAAAATGCTAATTTGCGTAAATAAAACATACATCATTTATCTTTCAAAATTATGATTTTTTGCCAATCTTATCTATTGCTTTTTATTCTGCCACACGTGTCTCTTTTCTTTTTTTAACCACACAATGCACACATTAAAAACCGAATTGTATCGTGTCTTATCAGCGATATTCATTTTCCTCTGTTGAAAATATAAATGATGCTAGGTGTGGTGTGAAATGCACGATATAAAATTTGTCATTTTCTTAAAAATTTGTTACGAGGAAGCGTTTTGTTCGACTATTATACCGACAAAAAATGATCCATAATACGTGTGTTTGACTAAGTAAGAAAGAACGATAACGACCGTTAACCAACTTAAACAATTTACATATTATAGAAAAAATGTTGTGTTTTTCCATTTTTACCAAAAACTAAATTATCTTTAACATAATCTTTAACATAATCCTAACACAACCATTACATAAGATTATTCCGAAATTAACCTAAACTAAATTAAATTTATTTTGCTACACCTCTTTACTTCCGTACGTATTGTTCACCACTGAAAAAAAAACAACTGCTCCTACAAATAAATCCACATATATTGATATCCCACTCTCAAACCTAAAATATTTTACAGATACATTTATACTTCAGTCATTTTTTATATTTAATTCCAGGTAACGCTGGGGACGGACACTGGCAGCATATATATATATATATATATATATATATACTAACAGTTCAGTCCGGCTTGGCTCGGGCCCTATGTACTGTTCATAACTTGTCTTACGTTCGAAAACACTTTATATAAGATTTTATATGTTTTGACTGAAAATTATCAGAGTAATTTCGTAGAGACTGCAGACGTATTTTTTTATAATTTGGACGCCGATTTTGATCCCTTTACATTTAGAATTTTGGTCTCAAATCAGAATTAAAAAATTACCCATGTGCAAGTTACCTACATCTAAAATTTCAAGTCTTTACACCCAAAATTGGCAGAGGAATTTGGTAGAATCTGCAAAGGTCGACGCTTTTAACTTTGACTTTTGGCAGCCAAATTTTTGCCCATAAACTGGTAAAAATGCTTGCCAAATAACTCAATACCCGTTAAGTATAAATTTCAAATGTTCAGACCTAAGTTTGGCTGAGTAGTTTGCTAGACACCGCAAAGGTGAAATTTTTTTAACTTTGACCCCGTGGCAGCTCAAATTTTCAACCCACACCGATTAAAAAGCTTGCTCTATCTCTAAATATCCTTTATGTTAAATGCAAATGTTTAGACTAGAAATTGGTTGAATAATTATGTAGAGACTGCAGAGGACAATATTTTTTAAAAACTTTTACCCAAATTCTAACTATTTGGGGGGTCTCAAATCAAATTAAAATGTTTGATCCATGTCCAAGTAACCTAAATTTAAAATTTCAAGTGTTTAGACCCAAAATTGGCAGAGGAGTTTGGTAATGTTTTCAAAGGTCAAATCGTTGAACTTTTACTCCTGGCCGAAAACTGATTAAAAAGATTTTCCCAAACCTCAGTATCTCTTATGTCAAATCTCGAGTCTCTAGACTGAAAATTGACAGAATTATTTGGTAGGAAAATTTACACAGACACACACACACGCGTACACACAGACATTTTAATATATATATATATATATATATATATATATATATATATATATAAAGACAAGGAGTTAATAAAACATGTTAAAAACACTTTGAAAAAGAGTTAAAACATATTTAATTTAAAAAAGGAAACACTAAATAAGAGGGTAGGATTTAGCAAAAGGCGAGATCGGATTTGGCTTGCAAAAGTATTAAATGTATTAAATATATATATAGCACATAATCGTATATATGAACGCCTGTGTGTGTGTGTGTGTGTCTGGTCACGAATAGGCTCCTATATGGTAGACTATTATAGAAGGTTTGGTACATCGATATGTGCTTTTTTTTAAACTAATAATAAATTAATAGAACCCTGTGGCGATGATGGGATTGTGACGGGAACAGCTGAAGGATGTCACTGGTAGTTCCTAGCATGAACATTGCACATAGGTAGATGGCCGTTTTTCACAACACCCGCAAGTAATTGTGTGACTCGTGTCCTCCTTTCATAACAAAGCAGCCCTTTATAGGATGGCACTGTTTTCCTCTTCATGGGGAGGGGTCTATAAAATTTGACCTAAAATTGTTTACTTGCTCATGTCCCTGTCAATATTTGCACCCAAATCAAGAATAGAAACAAAATACTTGGGACGAATATGTCCATTGCGACTTGGAATGTAAGAACACTCCAGGATAACAAAAAGAACCCTGAACGAAAAACCGCTATCATAGCACGTGTGTTAAGGCATCATAGAATTTCTGTTGCAGCTCTTTCTGAAACTAGGTTTTCTGATGCAGGACAGCTAGAGGAAGTTGAAGGTGGATACACTTTTTATGGATTGGAAAACCAAGTTCTGAGAAACGTGAATCTGGTGTTGGTTTTGCCATCAGGACTGATATTGCCAAAAATCTTGAGTCCCTGTCCGTTGGTATAAATGACAGACTTATATTCTTGAGCATTGCAGTAGGAAAGGACAAATATACCACATTTTTTAGTTGCTATACACCTACACTTAATTCATCTGATGAGCTAAATGAGAGGTTTTACTCCTCTTTACGCGAACAAATCAACAAGGTCTGTATACAGGATAAGCTGTTTGTCTTGGGTGACTTCAATGCTCGAGTGGGTAGTGATACACAATATTGGAGAAATGTCATTGGTTCACATGGAATTGGTAAAGTCAACACAAATGGTGTTCTCTTATTGTCTCTTTGCAGTGAATTCGATCCTTTGCTCACTAATACAGTGTTTCAGCTGCCTAATTGCAAGAAAGCCAGTTGGAAACATCCCCGGTCTAATCATTATCATCTCATTGATTATGTCATTGTACGTCGTTCTGATAGATAAGATATAAATCTTACACGTTCTTACAGCATCGGGGAATGTTGGTCAGACCATAAATTGATCTGCTCCACAGTCAGGATGAAAACCAAGCGCCCTGTTCGAAACCAACGTAATTCTTCCATCAAGAGAATTGATATAGGCAAGTTGAAAGTTAAGGAGATAATGCATTCATTTCAAAAGGCTGCTGATGAAAAGCTGTCCTCCGTTGTATGTGGGAATGATATTGAGGCATCTTGGAGAGATTTTAAAACTGCAGTGTATGACTCAGCTAAAGAGTCATTAGGATATGTTCGAAGGAAAAACCAAGATTGGTTTGATGAAAATTATCCAACTATCGTCCCACTGCTCAATAACATGCATCAAACCCATCAAATACGGATTACTGACAAAAATTCTTCAGTGAAACACAAGGCTTTCAGAATGGCCAAAAGCTTGGCACAATATCGGCTCCGGAAAATGAAACAAAACTGGTGGGAGCAGAAAGCGGAGGCCTTACAAGATGCGGCGGATAGGTGTGATTTTAAATCATTCTACCAAAACCTCAAGGGGGTGTTTGGTCCCATTTTAAGGGGGACATCTCCAATATTTTCGTCGGATGGAATTCTCCTCACTGATAAGAAAGAAATTACTAAGCGCTAGGCTGAACACTTTTCAAATGTTTTAAACAAAGAATCGACAGTGGATCGAGGAGTAATTGATGGTATTCCTCAGAGACCAACCATCAAGACGCTTGATGATACTCCATCTATGTCGGAGATTGAATGGGCTGTGAAGCAACTTTTAAATGGTAAGGATTCAGGTGATAACGGCATACCTGCAGAAGTATACAATTGTGGAAGCCAACTGTTAAACAGGAAACTAAGTGCCCTGTTTTAATCAATATGGGAACTTGGTACCGTGCCACAGTTTAAAGATGCGTCAATTATTCACCTGTTTAAGTACAAAGGAAATAAGTGTAAGTGTGATAACCATAGAGGAATTTCTCTTTTGTCTGTTGCTGGTAAGATTCTAGCTCGTGTAATGCTAAACAGACTCAATGGTTCAATCTGTAAAACTGTGCTCCCAGAAACCCAGTGTGGTTTTAGGGCAAGAAGAGGTGCTGTGGACATAATCTTCAACCTTCGGCAACTACAGGAGAAAGCGAGGGAGCAGAATAAGGACTTGTTTGTCACATTCGTTGACCTCACAAAGGCATTTGATACCGTCTGTAGACTGTTTTGGCCTGTGGACTGTTTTGAGGAGGCTTGGTATTCCGAACAAGATGTTGAATGTCATTGTCTCCTTTCACTGGGGAATGGTGGCGACAGTACGATCTGACTGTGAACAAAGTGAACCATTTGAAGACTCAAATGGAACTAAGCAAGGATGTGTCCTTGCTCCGATCCTATTTGCTCTTTTCTTTTCGGTGATGCTTGAGACAGCTTTCAGAAACATCTCAGGAGGCATAGGTGTTGAGTATCGATCAAGTGGAGGATTATTTAACCAGCAACGGTTCAAGGCCAAAACCAAGACTTCTGTGCAGACTGTTCTTGATCTCCTTTATGCTGATGACTGTGTAGAACATCTTCAATAACTTTTCTGGTGCATGTAAGGCCTTCGGTCTTACAATTAGCATAAAAAAGACTGAAATTATTCACCAGACAAAAAAAACAAACACTACGTCCTCTTCACAACCAGTGATATATGTTGATGGTAAAGCTTTGAAAACAGTATCTTCTTTTACATACCTCGGCTCTATTTTGTCTGATGATGCTAAATTTGAAAAAGACATCCAATGTAGAATTAATAAAGCTAGTAAGGCATTTGGTAGGTTGCGACACAAACTCTGGAACAGCCACAATGTATCTCTAAAAGTAAAGGTGGCAGTCTACAAATCTGTTATTCTGCCTACTCTTCTGTATGGTGCCGAAACGTGGACCTTGTACCGCAAGCATAAACATCAGCTTGACTCCTTCCATATGAGATGTCTGCACCTTTATTTGCAATGTTGGATGGTAGGATTGTGTTACGAATAGTGAATTACTGGAGAGATGTGAAATCACTGGTATTGAATCATTTTTGATCAGGATACAAATGCGGTGGTCGGGTCATCTTGTAAGAATGGATGACTCAAGAGTTCCTAAGCAACGTTTTAATGGGCAACTGACAAATTCTTGCCGTCTAATAGGGCGTCCCCTGCTTCGTTACAAAGATAAACTAAAAGACAACCTGAAACGTTGTGGAATTTCTCTGCGTTCCTGGGAGAGTGCAGCAGGGGATGGCAGAAAATGGAGGAAGATGTGTTTCCTGGGGACCAAAGAATTTGAACATAACCGCCTTTGTCATAGGGACACCCTTCGTGCAAATATAAAGGCAAAACACAAGAAACATCCACCTAAAAATGAATATGTATGCCATTGTGGTTTCAGAGCACGCAGCAAAGCAGGGTTATTTGTTCACTCGAGAAGGCATCTTTGACCGACGAGCATATGAAAGTTCACCATCTGCGGAGGAGTGTGCCGGACATCTACAGGATTGCAATTACGCATGTGGTGTCACAGAGCTTGGGAGCTGCAAAAGATTGCATACTGAACCCTCATTCATCGTCTTCGATGTGAGAATCCACCATATATATATATATATATATATATATATATATATATATATATATATATATATATATATATAAAGCTGAACGTCTGTGTGTGTCTGGTCACGAATAAGCTCCTGTATGGTTGACTATTATAGAAAACTGATCACACATAATGATAGAAGATGTAGCGAGACACAAGAATGGGTATTTTTGATCTGGCATAATGATGATTCATTAAAATTGTGGGGTCTGCGTACGCGCCTGGTCCACAAAATATGGAAATAAAACATTTAAGAATAAAAAAAAAAAGGTTTACAAGTTGTTTTGATATAGATGTACATAAGAATGCTTTGATAAGTATGTTTTAACTTAAATAGAGATGGTATAATAAAATTGTGGGGTCATCGTTCGCGCCTGGCCTCCATAGAATGGAAATAGGCAAAAAACTTTAATAAAGGCTTTTAATATCTATCTGCGTAAGTATACTTTGATAATTATGCTTCAATTTGATGAAATATGATATAATAAAATTATGGGGTGTTCGTTCGCGCCTGATCTCCATAAAATGGAAATATGTCACAAAGTTTAACAAGGTTTTTTAATATAGATCCACAGAATATTGTGATAAGTGTTTCAGTGTGAACAGGTATGGTATAATAAATTATGGGGCTTATCTATTTTATTTTTACTTTCATCATATTTTGCTTTAGTTTTGATACCCCCAAATTCGAAGTTATCTTTTTACAGCCATTCCTTTTCATAATCTATCATACTTTCATAAATTAGAGTCCATTTTCTGTAGGCTGTTTTTGAACCCAGTCAACGACGGGTACTTTCGCTAGTATATATATATATATATATATATATATATATATATATATAGTATATATATACATTACTTAATTTATATATGTATTACTCAATATTATACATTACTTAATATATATATATATATATATATATATATATATATATATGGCATAATATATGGATACGTCATAATCACGTTGACGCACTGGTTCTCGTCAGATCACCGAAGTTAAGTAACGTTGAGGCTGGTTAGTACCAGATGGGTGACCACTTGGGAATTCTAGGCGCTGTATGTGCTCTCCGCTTATCTCGCATTTGTTTCCAGTTTTCCTGTACATACACTCCACTTGCCACTGGTATTTAACAAAAAACTACCTAAAGCACACCCCTCCACCATTAAATGTTTAATGGTGGAGGGGTGGGCCTTAGGTAGTTTTTTTTTTATTTTCAATAACAGGTTTAGAATAAAATAGAATACTAGTGAATTGGACTGTTCTAAGTTGCCACTTAGTGCCATGCTCTAATACTTATAGTGTTTGTAGATTGTGGACGCGCGCGGGCGTTGAACAACTTTCTTTCATCTAATGTCTGGTGATCGTTTTCTGAAAAATAATTTCATGCATCTCAGTCGCAGGCGTCATGCAAAAGAAAAAAATATAAGAATTATTTATTATACCATAGATTATATATAATAATAATAATAATAATAATAATAATAATAATAATAATAATAATAATAATAATAATAGTAGTAGTAGTATAGGAAACAGACATTAGAAAAGAAATAGTTTTTGGCGGCCATGACACCTTAGACTTAGACCTTAGATGTTTTTTTATTCAATGTCGACTCAGGAGAGGTGTGGTTGAGGATTGCGCACCTCCTGTCAGAAAAATTTCACGCGCAGCAACGCCTAAGTAGGTATCCACAGTCTATCAAAACTGAAGGAGCCTCTAATGATTATATATATATATATATATATATATATATATATATATATATATATATGTGTGTGTGTGTGTGTGTGTGTGTGTGATATGCATGTATATAAGTGATATATATGTATATATATATATATTATATATTTACGTAAATATATGTGTTTGTGTGATTCTATGTGATGATTAATCTTGCTATATTCAGAATCGAAAAATACTGTCAGTAGCATCGTTGGAAAATAAACAATCCCGTTGGCGTTTATAATTAACATTATGCAGCATCCAATTTTATATTTTTTTTTCTTCTTTTTTACCTGTCACATTCGCGCCGTCTGTCGAAGACAGCCAAAGAACCCTTGAGTTACTGCTTATATTGAGAAAGCATTTAAAACGCAGATAGGTCGAAGTTCTACAGTTTCTGAGATTGCACTCTATAATATCAATGGGAAATTTTCTCCAGAGACACATTTTAAAGAAACTAGAACTTCAGTCAACCAACCTGTAATAGACTTACGGCAGTCAAAGAAGTCGGTATTGTTCAGCATGTCCGATATGTCCGAGTTTAAATGCATAATAATATCAGCAGCAGGAAGAATTAATAGTACGATTGAGTACTTCACTTCACTTGTGTATAAGATGACAAAGCGTAGTTGAATTCAAGCTAAAGCCATTCAATTGAAAATCCCGTTGTGTCATGAGTCACCGTCACAAAAATAACCTGAGGAATAAACTATTCAGTGCTTTTGTACTGAATATCATAGAAGTCTTCATAAATGACCTGTGTTATAATACCTCGCAAAAAAATGAAGCAATCTAACTCTTGATTTGGCTTTGAAACATTCAGACCATTTTTGACAGATGTCGTTCTATTTTAGTAAACTTCTGGCGTTATTCACCCATTACTCGTCTGGGGATTTTTTCAAACTTGACCCCTTAACATATATTATTTTAGTCTCAAATCAAAATAAAGCGTTTTACACATGTCCAAGTTACCTGCATCTAAAATTTTAAGTCTTTACACCCCAAATTGGCAATTGAATTTGGTAGAATCTGCAAAGGTCGATTCTTTCAATAGCCAAATTTCGGCCCAAAACTGATTAAAATGGTTGCCGCATGTCTGAATATCCGTTATGTATAAATATCAAATTTTTAGACCCCAAATTGGCTGAGTATTTTGCTAGACACCGCAAAGGTGAAATCTTTAGAACTTTGACCCCTTGGGAGCTCAAATTTTCGACTCATACCGATTAAAAAACTTACCCTATTTCTGAATATCCTTTATGTAAAATTTCAAATGTTTAGACCAGAAATTGGCTGAGTAATTTGATAAAGACCACAGAAGTCAATTTTTTTAAACGTTGACCCCAATATTGAACCCTTTCTGTTAATTATTTTAAGTATAAAAACATACAAAAATAAATTATTTAAATGTTTTAACCTGATTTAAATATATTTTTCACTAAGATATTTTGTAATTGTCTTTATTTCATAACACGGAAAAAGTATCTGTTAAAAAATGAATTTCGCTACTCTATGTTCTAATAGAAGTTATTTTATGATCCTAACTGATAATTAAATTTAATGATAACAGAATAAACATGTTCGAAGTCTTATTTAACGAATGCTGTATAATTTTACAAATACTGCATAATTTTACGAACAGTGTATAATTTTATGATACTGGATAATTTAATCAATGCAGTATAATGTAACAAATGAACGAATACAGTGTTATTTACAAAGACTGTATAAATTAACGAATGCTAAATAATTAACGACTGCTGAATAATTTAACTAATGCTCTAAAATTTAACCAGTACAGTAGCATTTAATGAATACAGTATAATTTAACGAATAAATATTATTTAAAGAATACAGTAAGTTTTATCGTATGTAGTATATTTAAGGAATTAAGGAATACGATGTAATTTAACGAATGTTGTATAATTTAACGAATATAGTATTATTAAACGAATACCGTATAATTTATTGCATGCTGTATAATTTACCGAATTCAGTATAATTTAAAGAACGCTGTATACTTTAACGAATACAGTATAATTTAAAGAATATTGTATACTTTAAGGAATACTGTACAATTTAACGAATCCAGTATTATTTAACGAATACAGTATTGTTTAACGAATACTATATAATTTAACAAATACAGTATTATTTAATGAATACAGTATAATTTAACGAATACTGTATAATTTAACGAATACTGTATAACTTAACCAATAGTATATAATTAAATTAATATTGCATAATTGATCGAACGCATTTTAAATTAATGAAGACTGTATAATTTAAAATATACTGTATAATTAAACGAATTTAGTATAACGTAATAAATGCAGCATAATTAAACGAAGAATATATAATTTAACGAATGCAGTAAAATTTAACGAACACGGTATAATTATGCAAATACAGTATAATTAAAGAAACAATGCATAATTCAAAGAATGCAGTATAATTTAACGAATGTAATATAATTTACCGAAGACGATATAATTTAACAGATTCAAAATAACTTACAGAATGCAGTATGAATTAACAAATGAAGTATAATTTAACAAATATTCTAATTTAAGAAATGCAGTATAATTTAACGACGACTATAATTTTGCGAACACAGTATAACATAATGATTGAAGTATGATTTAACGGAAACTGTAAATTCTAATCCTAAAGTAATAGAGTTTAATTTAACGAATACTATATAGTTAAACTAACATTATTCAATGAACGCAGCATAACAAAGATTGTATACTTTTACGAATACTGTATGATTAAAATAGTATAGCATAATTTAACGAATTATTAATAATATAACAAATACAGAATAATTAAACGAATATAGTATAATTTACCGAATGCTGTATAATGAAACGTATTTTACGAAGGTAGTATAATTCAACGAATAATATATAATTTAAGCAATGTAGTATAATTTTACGAATACAGTATAATTTAAATTATGAAGTATAATTATAGGAATGCAGTATAATTTAACGAAAACTCTATAATTTAAGGAATATTATATAATTCAACGAATGCAGTAAAAATTTCTGAATACAGAATCATTTAATAAATGCTATAATTTTACGAATACAACATAATTAAACGAAGACTGTATAATGTATAATTTTACGAATACAGCATAATTAAACGAAGACTGTATAATTTTACGAATACAACATAATTAAACGAAGACTGTATAATGTATAATTTTATGAATACAACATAATTAAACGAAGACTGTATAATGTATAATTTTATGAATACAACATAATTAAACGAAGACTATAATGTATAATTTTACGAATACAACATAATTAAACGAAGACTGTATAATGTATAATTTTATGAATACAACATAATTAAACGAAGACTGTATAATGTATAATTTTACGAATACAACAAATTAAACGAAGACTGTATAATGTATAATTTTACGAATATAACATAATTAAACGAAGACTGTATAATGTATAATTTTACGAATACAGCATAATTAAACGAAGACTGTATAATGTATAATTTTATGAATACAGGATAATTAAACGAAGACTGTATAATGTATAATTTTATGAATACAACATAATTAAACGAAGACTGTATAATGTATAATTTTACGAATACAACATAATTAAACGAAGACTATAATGTATAATTTTACGAATACAACATAATTAAACGAAGACTGTATAATGTATAATTTTACGAATACAGCATAATTAAACGAAGACTGTATAATGTATAATTTTACGAATACAGCATAATTAAACGAAGACTATATAATGTATAATTTTACGAATACAGCATAATTAAACGAAGACTATATAATGTATAATTTTACGAATACAGCATAATTAAACGAAGACTGTATAATGTATAATTTTACGAATACAACATAATTAAACGAAGACTGTATAATGTATAATTTTACGAATACAACATAAACGAAGACTGTATAATGTATAATTTTACGAATACAGCATAATTAAACGAAGACTGTATAATGTATAATTTTACGAATACAACATAATTACACGAAGACTGTATAATGTATAATTTTACGAATACAGCATAATTAAACGAAGACTGTATAATGTATAATTTTACGAATACAACATAATAAAACGAAGATTGTATAATGTATAATTTTACGGTAGCAGTATAATTTTATAAAACCTACATAATTTAACAAATACAGTTCAATTAAACGAAGAATGTATAATTTTACGAATAGATGCACTATAATTAAACTGAGACAGTATAATTTAACATATGCAGTATAATTTTCCGAATGCAGTGTAGGTTAAAGACTATTGTATAATTTAAAAAAATATAGTAGAATTTAACGAATTTGTAGAACTGAACGATGCAGTATACTTTAACGAATAATGTATATGTAACGAATACAGTATAATTTAACGATAATTTATCAACTGATTTATAATTAAACGTATGTAGTACAATTTTTAAAATGCAATATAAAATAGACGAGGCCTGTATAATTTAACGAATACAAAATAATTTAACAACTACAGTATACTTTAACGAATAGAGTATACTAACTAATGACCTAAAATTGAACAAATACTGTATATTTTGTAAAGGTTGTATAATTTAACGAATGCAGTATAATTTTACGAATGCAGCATAATTTTACGAATCATATAAATTTACGAATTCAGTATAATTTAACGAAGACTGTACAACTTAAGGAATGCAGTATAATTTTACAAATACTTGGTTATGACACAAAATTTCATCCAGTGATGTCTCTAATTTCGAAATTTTGGAGAAGTGTTGAATAACACCTTTATTACCTATAATAGTTTTCCCCCTGAAGTGACAGTATTTGCCACGATGTCATTTATGAGTTAATAGAAACCTTCGCTTACTAAATATAATTGTTTACAATATATTTGTTTACTAAACAAAATAAATCGATAAAACAAATGGATTTACAAACCATTTATATGTAAAATTTATGTACGGTTAAACGACACGTCGTTAAAGAATACCAAGAATAAAACAACTAAACAGCCTTATAAGGGCTGCTATGCTCTAAATTGCACAAGTTATAGTCAAAGTAAAATATACAATAACATTTATATGTTTATTTGTTCCGTCATCGAGGAATAAGATCTATAATAGTTTGGTAATAGTTTGCACAATTTTCATAAAGCTAGTTGTATTTCACTGTTGTTAAGCAACTCAATCATAAGAGCCTATTACGATATCGTTTGCATTGTTTTCGTCCTTTTTCCGTACATTAACCCGATCATATTGATTAAAGTGTCGCTATAAACCAAGATAAAAGAAAAGGAACAAGAAATGTGATACTGTACAATTAATTATTGTTCTATAAAGTACTATTTGCACGTTAATAAAATCCCCACACGTGAATTAACGTCCTTGGGTGAACGTTTCTCATATTACAATTTTTGTCCATTATCTTTCAATGGCGTCTTTATTTTCTCTTTATACTCAAGATGTTCCCTCTAGTGTCGACGGACAACTGAACGTCTGTCTGCATATACCAGATGACTTACACTGATACTAAGCCGTCTGGATGGCAAAAAAGGGTTTTATGACGTAACCGGAGAAAACCGCCCCACGTAAACTGTCACGAAATTCCGGAATTTAAAGAAACAAAATGGCTGACTGGCCACATCAAAATTGCAGTTAACGTAAACGTTTGATGAAAGCGATCGTTAAGATAAGATTCTTTAGCACAAAGTTGGCTGGCAAACTGAGATTTTAGAAGCCAATGCGATTCAAATCTATCATCAATACACGACAGACTTGGCCTGAAGTTACATTGAACTTTAGTATTTTTATTATCTAAAATAGGAACATGAGACGACGACTAGACAACGTACTTAGATCATGTAGTGCTTGGGGTTGTTGATATTGTGTTGTATATAGTAAACAAGAAAAATGGGCAAAGAACAAATATACAAGAAATAACTGTTACCAAACGATAGAAAATGTATATTTTATCTGCATAGTTTAAAACGTTTCGAAATTATTTTCAAATTATTTCGGCATTTGGTTACTTTCACTTTCACTTAAACAATTTCGTCAAATAAAATCGTTGTCATTTTTTTATGATCGTTTATTTTAAGATTAAAAGATTGAAAAACTAAAAAAAATGATCAAGACCCGACTCGAAACCATCCCGAACTTAGAGTTGGTAGTACTGTAAACGTGATTTTTTCTTATATAGTTTACGCATGAAATTGATGCCCATCTAAAAAAGGAAATTCCCACAGTGTACCAAGTTTGAATCCAAATGATCTCATAACACCAAAGTCACTTATGGATTCTGGCAACGGCTTCACACGTTTACTTGTAAATATCTGGTTCTGAAAAAATGAGAGAAATCAATGCATATAACAACCAAAACAACTATAACGTGTGAATTTATGCAACTTTATGTCATTTGAAAACCTCTCTTTCTCTTTCCTTCTTTCTCTCTCTTTCTCTCTCTCTCTCTTTCTCTCTCTCTCTCTCTCTCTATATATATATATATATATATATTCTTTTTTACCTTTAGACACTAGTGTTGCATGCTTACGCAATCATCAGTGTAGGATTACAATTCCTGCCAGTCGGGAGATTCGAACCCAGCCACAATGACACCTTTGACTCGGTTTGTTTAATCACTAACTATATACTAATAAGCCTCACATAATTTTTAGTAATAACAGAAGAATAAAAATGCGATTTAATGTTTTCTCGCTTGTTTCAAAGGGAGAAACAGAATTTTTATATCGTCTAAAATGTAGTTTCAGAAAGTATATGCGTGAAAAGAATGATAAGGGTGAAAGAGGCAGTGAATACGGAAGAAAAAAGAGTTAGAGAAAATAAGATAGAGAAAAAGAGGGCAGCTACATATATATATATATATATATATATATATATATATATATATATATATATATATATATATATATATAGAGAGAGAGAGAGAGAGAGAGAGAAAGACAACTGGAGGGAAATTTTAAAAGAGGGGAAAATGAGGAGAGATAAGGTTAGTGGGGGTTAAAGAGGGACAGATATCAAGCCAGAGATAGTGAAAGAGAAAAAGAATGAGAGCGAGAGAGGGAGGGAGAGAAAGGATCAATCACGAGGGACTAAATGGTAGAACAGTGAAGGTGAATAAACATGAATGAAATGTGTTAACAACAAGAAAATCCTTTAGCTCAATTGTCGTATTTTTCTTTCTTTTTTTTTCTTCTTTTTTTTTTTTTTTTGGTTTCCAGTGAACGACCAATGGCGGAAGATTCATTTATCTATTTGGAATAATTGAGTTTAGATCATTTCGTCGAGCCAAGTTCTAAAAATAATATAGAAAATACAACACCCACAACTTATGCGCAAAAGTAGTTTCCGATTTATTTATGTTGTTAATCAAACAAGGGGCAGGAGACAATTTGGATCCCTTACATCGGATGACCAAATCTTTGAAAATATACGATATTTAACCGTTACTCCCTTCCTTCCTGCGTTCTATAAGATGATGGGAGAGAAATATAACTTTCAGTATCTATTGAAGCGATGCTGATAAGAAATTGGTGACACAAAATCATATAAAAATGCAATCATTGCGCACTTTATTAAATTCTTAGACGGCAGATGGTCGAGTGGGAATATACATATAAATTTACACAGATTTTATTGAATATGTAAAACATTACTAACAGCAACAGTATCTTTGATAACCCTGGTAGGGACGGTAGAAACGCGATAGTGTCCTGTTAGGTGGATACCTAACAGGACTCCTAACAGGACTCTTGTGAAAATCCAAGAGGGGGTCCACATCAGGAATCGTCGTCTTTTGATTGTCTCTGCATTTGAGGGCATTTAAATGCCTGACTCAGAACCGGAAATTCACAGAGTATGGATAACAACTTTGTTTTTGTGCAAGTACAGGCTTGCATGACTTCGTATGCAAAGAATGATCTTTGTAGCATCTTTTCAGAAATTCTATTCACTCAATAACAAAAGAAACGGACTGGATTGGCATACATACGCCATAGAAAAAAACACAATTTTATAGACAAATCGATATATATCTAGTTTTGCGCTATAAAGTTATTCCGTAGATCTTTTGAGTTTGAGGTCGGATCAAACAGGCGAAGTGGGATGTTAAAGGATTAGTAAACCATTCATTCGAAAATTATGAATTGAGGACGCCATTCAATAAATTATTATAGAAAAATAAAGAATGTTGTTGGTTAAAGGAATGCCAAGATTCAATCGAGAAAATATGAAAGTATTTGATATCAGATCTACCATAAGCTCACTATGATCCGAACAAAGAAGTAATTATTACAGCAGACTCAAGAGAAAATGAAATTAGTAGAGTACTTTTGCATAAGTTAAATGACGGATGAAGTAAAACAATTGTACATTCTTGAAGAGCGTTAATTTCGGCAGACAAAAATGATAGTCCGATCGAAAAATAGGGTTTAACTATTTGTCGTTAATTAGAAGTTTATTAGATATACTTACGGTATGGTGTTTATTTTGCAAATGGTTCATAAACCTATTCTGTGAATTTTTGCACCAAACTAAGGAGTACCGACTAATACCACGAACACGTTATTAAAGTATCATTTTATTAACTTATAATTTCAAAATAATTATATTTGCCATCTAAAAGTTTTCATGCTTATGGGTTATCAAAATTGATATAAGAGAATCCAGAATTATTAGAAGAAACAGTGATTGCAACGTTTAAAAAAGAAAAGGAATTAACAGAAATACTAGTGAATAATCGTTAATAAGTTACTGATTATATACAAAGAAATTAGGAAGCATTGGCTATGGATGAGTACATAGTAAAAATGAAAAAAACACAAGTTTGTTGCCATGAACACACGAATAAAAAGGAATGAGGTTATCTCCCTTTTCTATTTGTGATGATACACTATTGTTCGCACACAAAGTAGTTATTCTTCATGTCATTTAGAAAAGGATTTTCAAAAACTTTAAGTTATGCCATTCTGGAATGTGTAAGATGAAAGCAGATGAAGTTACACATAAAATAGACCAAAATAATAAAAAAAAAGTTCTCTAATGTTGCAAAGGTTATCAATTAGCAGTCAAACCACCACGAGTAAAAACTCAACCTTGGCCTAAAACTGATGTTTCATGGACACGACTACATATTGATTATGCAATTCCATTTAAAAAAATATTACTATCTGTTAATACTTGATAACGGTTCAAAGTGGCCAGAAATTTATAAGCATAAACACCCTATAACGGCAAATTCAACAAAAACTTTAAATGAATATTCATCAGATTCGGTGTAGCATAATAAGTCATAATAGGACAATGTAAACTGGAAAGGAAGTTGGAAAATATTGCAAGCAATTGATAATTGAACATGTTACCACTCCAACTCATAACCCAAGATTTTATGGTCAGCGTGTAAGGTTTATCGATAGCTTTTACAAAGTTTTGATAAATTTTAAAAATAGATACTGACGAGAAAAGTATTCAGAAATTTCTGACTATTTTTTAGAATGACACCAAATAACGATATAATGAGAACATTGTCATCGGCAGAGAAAATGTTTGGTTGTAAGGTATGGTCAATTTTAATAGAGCGTTGGCGAAAAAGAAAACCTTTTTGAAAAGAACAAAGGAATTTTTTTTAAGTTACATGTTTAGTGATTAATTGTTCATCAAAACGATCGCAAACTTTTTGCAGAGATAGTACAGTTACTAAATAATTATGAAAAAGATTTATATGATTTGTATTATTTATATGATTTAAATGATTTATATGATTATGTGATTAATACGATTTTTTTGATTTATGTGATTCATATGATTTATATGATTTAAATGATATTATGTTTTAAATAGTTTACATGATTTATATGATTTAAATGATTTATATTATTTATATGATTTAAATGATTTATATTATTTATATGATTTAAATGATTTATATGATTCAAATGATCTATATGATTTAAATTATTTAAATGATTTATACGATTTTAATGATCTAAATAATTTATATGATTTAAATGGTTTAAATGATTTATATTATTTAAATGATTTAAATGATTTATACGATTTTAATGATTTAAATAATTTATATGATTTAAATGATTTAAATGATTTATATTATTTAAATGATTTAAATGATTTAAATGATTTACATGATTTAAATGATTCATATGATGTAAATGATTTAAATGATTCATATGATTTATATGATTTAAATGGTTTAAATGATTTATATTATTTAAATGATTTAAATGATTTACATGATTTATATGATTTAAATGATTTAAATGATTTAAATGATTCATATGATTTATATTATTTAAATGATTTAAATGATTTATATTATTTAAATGATTTAAATGATTTACATGATTTATATGATTTAAATGATTTAAATGATTTAAATGATTCATATGATTTATATGATTTTAATGATTTAAATGATTTAAATGATTTATATTATTTAAATGATTTATATGATTTATATGATTTAAATGATTTAAATGATTTAAATGATTTAAATGATTTACATGATTTAAATGATTCATATGATGTAAATGATTTAAATGATTCATATGATTTATATGATTTAAATGATTTAAATGATTTATATTATTTAAATGATTTAAATGATTTATATGATTTATATGATTTTAATGATTTATATGATTTAAATGATTTAAATGATTTAAATGATTTAAATGATTTATATTATTTAAATGATTTAAATGATTTATAAGATTTATATGATTTTAATGATTTTAATGATTTAAATGATTTAAATGATTCATATGATTTATATTATTTAAATGATTTAAATGATTTATATTATTTAAATGATTTAAATCATTTAAATGATTTACATGATTTATATGATTTTAATGATTTGAATGATTTAATTAATTACAAATGATTTCAATGATTTATATGATTTTAATGATTCATATGATTAAAATGACAAATGATTTTAATGATTTAAATGAGTTATATTATTTATATGATTTTAATGATTTATATGATTTCAATGATTTTTATGATTTTTATAATTTAAATGATTCATATGATTTATATGATTTAAATGATTGAAATAATTTTAATGATTTATATGATTTACATTATTTATATAATTTAAATGATTCATATGATTTATATGATTTTAATGATTTATATGATGTGTATAACTTAAATGATATATATGATCTAAATGATTTATATGATATAAATTATTTATATGATTTATCTGATTTAAATGATTTATCTGATTTAAATGATTTATATGATTTTAATGATTTATATGATTTTAATGATTTAAATGATTAATATGATTTAAATGTTTTTAATTATTTATATGATTTATATCATTTAAATGATTTAAATAGTTCAATTGATTTAAATGATATAAATGATTTAAATTATCTATATAATTTAAATGATTTCAATTATTTAAATGATTTAAATGATTCAAGTGATTTTAATGATTTAAATGATTTATATGATTTAAATGATATACATGATTTATATCAATTAAATGATTTTAATGATTTTAATGATTTAAATGATTTATATGATTTATTTGATTTAAATGATTTATATGATTTAAATGATGTAAAGGATTTAAATGGTTTTAATTATTTAAATGGTTTATATGATTTAAATGGTTAATATGATTTAAATTATTTAAATTATTCAAATTATTTAAATGATTTATATGATTTATATGAATTATATGGTATAACTGATTTAAATGATTTAAATGACTTAAATGATGTAAATTATTTATATGATTTTATTATTTAAATAATTTAAATTATTTATATGATTTTAATGATTTATATGACAAAAGTTAAAAGGCATATGACTCACTTAAGACCTCTATATATTGAAATGGCTAAAAAAAAACGAAACTCCGATGAAAGTATTGAACAACACTTTTTTAACATAACCTCTTCAAAATACTGAAGCACCAACAGCGTTAACAGTCAAGTTTCAAATTGATCCTAAAAAATTCTTAATAAGAGAAAGACGGGTATCAGAAAAAGAAAGATAACTATGTTTTTTTTTACTCAGAAAAATGAGCTAAACTTATACTCAAAGTTCAATCAAAGAAACAGGGCGAGAACCTGTCACACCTAGCGACGCTCGACTCTCATACTGTTTACTGTGTGGACCCTTAATACTTGTACCGTTACGTTTCAGGCTTTATCACTCGTATAACAAACGCATATGTTTATATTCTATTTTCACGACACAACTGTTTCTTTTTGCTTTTCTTTTTCGCGAGTTTATTTCGTTCTCTTCAGTGTTAATGTTTCCTTTATTTTCCTTTCTTTCTTATCTAATCCGATTTCCCTCTTTTATTTTGACACTTTTCTTCCCTCTTTTATTTTGACACTTTTCCTCCCTTTTTTATTTTGACACTTTTCTTCCCTCTTTTATTTTGACACTTTTCTTCCCTCTTTTATTTTGACACTTTTCCTCCCTCTTTTATTTTGACACTTTTCCTCCCTCTTTTATTTTGACACTTTTCTTTCCTCTTTTATTTTGACACTTTTCTTCCCTCTTTTATTTTGACACTTTTCCTCCCTCTTTTATTTTGACACTTTTCTTTCCTCTTTTATTTTGACACTTTTCTTCCCTCTTTTATTTTGACACTTCTCTTCCCTCTTTTATTTTGACACTGTTCTTTCCTCTTTTATTTTGACACCTTTCTTTCCTCTTTTATTTTGACACTTTTCTTTCCTCTTTTATTTTGACACTGTTCTTCCCTCTTTTATTTTGACACTTCTCTTCCCTCTTTTATTTTGACACTTTTCTTCCCTCTTTTATTTTGACACTTTTCTTCCCTCTTTTATTTTGACACTTTTCTTCCCTCTTTTATTTTGACACTTTTCTTCCCTCTTTTATTTTGACACTTTTCTTCCCTCTTTTATTTTGACACTGTTCTTTCCTCTTTTATTTTGACACTGTTCTTTCCTCATTTATTTTGATACTGTTCTTTCCTCTTTTATTTTGACACTGTTCTTCCCTCTTTTATTTTGACACTTTTCTTCCCTCTTTTATTTTGACACTGTTCTTTCCTCTTTTATTTTGACACTGTTCTTCCCTCTTTTATTTTGAAACTTTTCCTCCCTCTTTTATTTTGACACTTTTCTTCCCTCTTTTATTTTGACACTTTTCTTTCCTCTTTTATTTTGACACTTTTCTTCCCACTTTTATTTTGACACTTTTCTTCCCTCTTTTATTTTGACACTGTTCTTTCCTCTTTTATTTTGACACTGTTCTTTCCTCTTTTATTTTGACACTGTTCTTTCCTCTTTTATTTTGACACTGTTCTTCCCTCTTTTATTTTGACACTTTTCTTCCCTCTTTTATTTTGACACTTTTCTTCCCTCTTTTAGTTTGACACTTTTCTTCCCTATTTTATTCATAAACTCTCACTTGTCTTTCATTTTTACGCATTTTTTTATTTCGTTCTTTGTTTATTTTGCCATTAAAACAATTATTTTGCTTTTTAAAATGTTTCCCTTCTTCGGTATGTTTTTTTAATTTCACAAAGAATCGATTCATCACATGTCCCAATCGATTGGTTATCATGCCGGGCGCAATGCAGTGTATTCAAGGTTAAACTGTTCATATAACAGCGCCCCTCTGCACCACCAAGGCATATGCATTGGGTTGTGCTGGGTCACCTTATTCTAAAAGGATGACATAATTTCTGACCTGATCCGCAGAGATAGAAAGGTCTCATCCACACACCAACAAAAATCAATGCAGCAAAGGAAACACAGACTGCAGCAGCGCCAGTTGAAATTTGTTAGCGTTACATTTTCCCAATCATGATTAAGCAATCGTATACACACACATACACACACACACACGCACACGCACATGCACACAGATATATATATATATATATATATATATATATATATATATATATATGCAGTCATCTAGATAAGTTTTAGGCCAACAAAGAACATTTACTGCGTGTAAAGAATAGTTCTTAATAATAAATAGAGCTATTTATATATAAATATATTATTTACACACACACATGTCTATATGCCTTGACACGTTTCAACCGAAGCTCTGATAAACTCGCCATCCCCAAACCTATAGAATTTGTTCTGTCGGCTTCTGAATACCTTCAGCTGAAAGGTTCTATAACGTGTAACTAGGTGTATGTGTAAATAAAACTTCACAAACCCACGTGAATACATATAATTTTTATATATATTTATATATATATATATATATATATATATATATATGCACACACATACATACACACATATATATGTAGATAGAGAGAGAGAGAGGAATATATATATATATATATATATACTGTTTTATCAAACACATTTGTTACAAACTAGCATGGATGGCCGGCGTTGCCCGGGTGTTCGGAGGTGTGTTTTAAGCAAAAAGAAAAAGTGGTAGTAGTAAGGGAGGCTCGAACCCGTACCACGAAGAAGAAAAGAACGGGGAAAACGTGACGTCTTTACTGTTACGACCACCGCCATATCGAAATTGACGCAGGTTTAAATTAAGGCTAGACAATCGAAAAGAGGGATGACTTTCGAAAATATCAGCGAAAAAAGCGACCTGCTGAAAAGTGTCCGTATAAACAATGAGAAAATTGAAGTTGATTTTGAACATATTTGTTATTCGGATAGGGGAATTTTTAATGTCTATGTATCATTAGCTTTTTCGAGCAGAAGAATATTTTACCTACCCTAGTATTACACGTATCAAATAATTGTACCTTATCTAGGATAAGTAAATTATACCATATATATGAAATAATGTTTCCTTTGCGTGGACGGGTAATATTTAACACATCGGAGGGGTAATTAAAATACATACATGAAACAATTCCACATATTATAGACAGGTATTGTACATGTTAAATAATTTCTCTTACCACCAAGCTAGCATAATTTTAAGAAAACTGAAACAATTTTTAGAAAGTAGATCATTAGACTTTCCAAATTAGTACATAAATACATCATCTTGGTTAAGAATTAGGCAACCTTTGCTTCATCACAAATTTCAATATTACCAGGTTTTTCCCTTCGTCACTACCGGCACTAAAATTGTAAGAAAAATTATGACATTTTTTAACAATGCCTCAGTAGGATTTTCAAATATATGCATAAATACATTGACACAGTTAGTAATTAGACAACTCTTGCTTCATTATCAAATTCCACGTTACTGTGTTTCATTTTAATTCCCCACTAACAACACGAATACTTTTTGGAAAAATACTTCATTTTCTGAAGATTACTCAGTAGGTTTTACAAACAAATACAAAAATGTGTTAAGTTTAGTGATTAGGCAATCCTTACTTCACTACAAAATTCCACATTACTGTGTTCTATTCTTCCCGACTACCGATGCCATATTTTTAAGTGAAATGATATTATTTCTTGAACATAACTGAGCAGGTTTTCCTAGTAAGTATAGAAATCATTGACACGGATTGTGATGAGGCAACTTTTACTTTACCACGAATTTCAATATTAATGTAGTTATTCCCTCCCACATACCAACAACATAATAGTAAGAGAAATTATGTCTTTTCCGGAATATGATTCCACAGATATTCTATATTTTTGGAATATGCCATTGTGGGGCATTGCTTTGTGACACCAAAACGGACATCACTCTCTTCAACACAACCCCAAAAGAAAACTCAAGAGCTCGTTTAAAATTAACATATTCATGCTTCTTTCTACCCCCCCACTACAACCATCACATCATTCAGCCATATCCAGAATCAACTTCACAAATAAAGTAATTTTGAGATTGAAAATTGTTTAAGCCATTTGCAGGACAAACTTTACATTCTACCACCCTCATTTAATTCCACACGACGCTGAGTACTCTGGTAGTGTATATATGACCAAGGCAATGTGCTTAACTTTGGTGATCTACATAATGCATTTGGTATTCCCAAGTAGTCACCCATCTGATAATGACCATGCTACATGTTGCTTAACTTTGGTAATCTACATAAAGCATTTGGTATTCCCAAGTAGTCACCCATCTGATATTGACCAGGCTACATGTAAATTAACTTTAGTTATCTATATAAAGCATTTTTTATTCCCAAGTAGTCACCCATCTAATAATGGCCAGACTCCATGTTGCTTAAGTGATCTATACAAAGAATTTGGTATTCCCAAGTAGTAACCCATCTGATAATTACCAAAACAATGTTGCTTAACTTTGGTGATCCAAATAAAGCATTTGGTATTCCCAAGTAGTCACCCATTTGATAATGACCAAGGGAATGTTCCTTAACTTGTGTGATTTACATAAAGTGTTTTGTATTCCCAACTAGTCACCCATCTGATTATGGTCAGACTTCATGTTGCTTAACTTTAGTGATCTATACAAAACATTTGGTTGCTTAATTTTGGTGATCTAAATAAACCATTTTGTATTCCCAAGTAGTCACCCATCAATAATAACGAAAGCAATGTTGCTAAACTTTGATGATCTACATAATGCATTTGGTATTCCCATGTAGTCATCCATCTGATAATGACGAGGAACATGTTGCTTAACTTTGGTGATCTACATAAAGTTTGGATTTACTTGCTTTCTACTTTCGCAACATGAAGCACAAAAGCGGAAGTGAAGAAAACACTCCGAATGGGGCTCACTGATTGTATGCAAAACAGACGAGGATGGATGCAAATTCATCTGGGTATTTTTAATTTGTTGTATTTATTTCATGAAAAGCTTCTAATAAATTATTATTCCGTGAAGTCCGGCCATAATTTTTCATTTTTATATTTGCACAATAGTTTCGTTAATATTAAAACCTCAGATGAGAACATGTACTACAATTTGATTTTATCCAAAATGCCAACAAACGGCACGGACAGTTTATATATAAAAATATATATGTGTACATACATATATGCACACATATATATATATATACATATATATACATACATATATGTGTGATCGTTTATGTATATTCATATTTATTTAATTTATTAATTTGTTTATTTTCTATTGTTTTTGTTAGTTTTAAAACTATTTTGTATCGCTATCCTAGAGTAAATTTTATCTTGTGAACACAGTTGTTTGCTATTTCTCTTCTACAGTTTAATAGATGTTGGGGTTCTTTAAAGTACAAGATAACAAATTTTTCATGAAGGCATAATCTACATCGGTCGTCTAGGTCCCTACACGTGGTAGTTTGTCTTATTATTTTCCATTCGACTACCGGCGAATGTCCGCTTTCTTTGAGTTCCCAGTATTTATTCGCTAGTGTTGTTTTCATACGGTGTTTTTTATTGTTGAATGTACTTTTGTGGTCATAGTATCGGGTTTTGAAATCTAAGGAAGTCATACCTACGTAATATTTCTTGTTATTCGGGTTTTCTTTCGCAAATATTGGCGTTCACCTTGAGTGAATGAAGATCCCTGCATATCCTGGAGTTGAACACCAAATTACATTTGTATTCTCATGATTAATTTCTATGATTTTAAATTTCAAATTATAAATAAAATACGATCAAGTATAATGTGGTCTTGGCTGTTTATAGATATCCGGCGCGAATGCAGACCCCAATATTTTATTGTAAAATATAACTGATAATAAATAAATACCACTATTTGACCATCGCCAAATTTTACTGTCGGAAAATTACGTATTACGTATGTATGGAATTTTATCTTTATTAGCAGAACACTGGAAAATTCCACGGTAATTGAAAACATCATCACATAAGCAAATAACAGAACGTCCTTCAATAGAATAATCAGTGTAATATTAGTTGCGATTAGACCGGGAATTAAAAAAATAAATATTTTTGTAGATAGATACGAATAACTACTTAAGATATATTATTACAAGAAATAGAACTATGGTAAGGCATCACTTTTTTCTAGAGATTAGAATTTAATCAAACTTATTTGTAAATCAGTTAGTAATAATTATGTTGCAATCTTTTCTTTATAATCTCATAATTTGGCATGTAAGTAATAAGATTTGATAGAAACATGTTACGTGTCAACTTTTGCAATTTTTTATAGTGGTAAGAAAATGAAATGAATCAGTAAGGAGTGCGATTGGTGGGATTTGCTTAAAGAAAAAATAAAAGTGTACGATGCTGGCAGGTGATATGGCAACACTTGCAATTATATATATATATATATATATATATATATATATATATGTATATGTATATATATTATAAAATATATATTTTAAATTCATTATGAAAGTGAATGTCTGGATTTATTAGATTAAATAAAGTTATTTTTAGATCATTAATTGCTTCAGCCATTTCCGAGACTAACCTCTTATAGCCCCCTCTCTTAAAAATATCTATGAAATAAAATGATGTTTGGATCGTAAGCTGATTTAGCCATTTCCGTGACTGACTCCCTCCACTTGCTTTCACAATAATATGAAGAGAAATAAGGTACGTGTACAGTATTCTACCTATATGAGAAAGCAATGAAAAGTTATGCTACTCGATGATTTAACGTGATTTTTGGTGTAAATAACTTTTCTGCGCGTAATAGGTAAGATTTTCTATTTTTTCATATAGGTATTTTACTGTACAAATACCTTATTTCTTATTTAAAAATTTAGCTCTTCGATTATTTTATGCAATTTTCTATTGTGCTAACCTTTCCTTACATTAGGCTAAAAGTTTGTTTGTTTTTTTCATATGGGTGCTATACTAAAGACGCGCCTTATTTATTATTTAAAAGTTATACTAATCGATGATTTGACGTAAGTTTGAGTTTTAATATATATTATGTATGCACAGGTAATATTTTCTTTTTTCGTTACGGTTAAGTGTTTGTTTTCATATATGTACGTATATCACATTTTAACAATTGCTAAACAAAGAAAAAGATAATAACGCTTGGGAGAGTTGCATTGTGAGAATAATATGAACACTATTCTCCCAACCCGCCTAAACAAAAACAATGCCTGGGAGATTACCTTCTGACCACAAAACAGATATCACCCTCTACCCTTGTCAGAAGGATTATTAATTCGTTGAAGCCACCAGTGCATTTAAAAAAAAAAATCAACATAATCGTGCTTTGTTCCAGAACGATCGGGACTACATTTCTGGAAGATGACTTTGCAGTTTTTCAAAATGTATACAGAAATACAGTTTTATTATATATTTATTACATGGCATCAAAAATCCAGGAAAAAACGGACACCATCGAACAAAAATTAACCTAGTTGACCCTCACAGTATATCAACAACTAATTTATGTGATAGTGGTAGCGGTTAAGATAATGGTGGTGGTAGTGGCGACGGTGGTGATGGCAGTAATGGTGGTCGTGGCGTTTTAGTAGTGCTGGTTATGGTGGTGCAGTTGGCAGCTGTGGTTGGTGACGGCAGTAGTCGTGGCAGATGTGGTGGTGGTGGTGGCAATGATGGTAGTGGCAGTTGTGGTAGTGGCAGTGGTGATTGCAGCTGCAGTGGTTGTGGCAGTTGCAGTGGTGGTGATTGCGATTTTAGTGGTGGCAGTTGTAGCAGTGGTACTAGCAGTTCCATTGGAGATTGAAGCAGCCGTGGTGGCGACAGTGGTGGCAGAAATTGACATTGTTTCTTGTTGCAGTGGTGATGATGGTGATGGTGGAAGTTGAAGAGACAGTTCTGATGGTGCCAGTGTTGGCAGTGATAGCGGCAGTACCGATGGTAGAGGTGATGATAATAACAATTACCGTGACGGTGGTAGAGCCGGTGGTGGTGGCAGTGATGGTGGTGGTGGCAATGATGGTGGTGGCGGTAGTGGATGGATGGTAGTGGTGCCACTGGCGGTGGTGACTGTAGGGATTATAGAGGTGGCAGCAGCAGTTGCGGCGAGGTTGTGGTTGTAGTGGCGGTGGCGGCGGCGGTGGTGGTGTTCATGGTGACGGTGGTGGCGGCTGATACTGCTGGTGATCTGCACTGACCACATAATGGCTGACAATAACTAACTAATGGCGTCGGCAGTGGTGTCGGAGGTGGTTGTGGCTGCAGTGACAGAAGTGAGCGGGCGATGATGATGTTCATGTCTGGAATTTTTATAATTAATAAGAATTGACTTTTCCAGGGCATTTAAAACTTTGTTAGATTAAATAGAATAATTGAAAAACAAAACATTTCTTCTTAAAATTAATGAGAAGTGAATTTTCCCAGGCATTTTTATAGTGTTAAAATATTGTAATATTAAATATAGTAGTTGAAAAAAAGGCAAACATTTTTTAACAATTAATTAAAAGTAAGTTTTTCAGGGAATATTTGTAATTATTCAGAAGTGACTTTCGTGTTCATTTCTGTTACTTAATCAGACGTTACTTTTCCATGGCATTTTTGTAATGTTTAAACTTTGTAACATTAAATATAGTATTTGAAAAAAGAAACAAATTTTTCTTACAATTAATCAGATGTGACTTTTTCAATGTATTTTGTTAATATTTAAATTTAGTTGCATTAAATAAAGTAGTTTACAAACAATACATTTTTCTCACAAATAATCAGAAGTGACTAAGTGTTAAAACTTAATTACATTAAATACAATAGTTGAAAAACAAATCAGTTTTATAATGTTTTTTTTTCTGACCAGCGACGCCAATTTCCTTTGGAATATACTCCTTTCCTTTTTAGAGGTGTCAGCATGATAACGGTCGAAGCGAATTAGCATATTAATATATAGATTATTATTATATTCATGAACAGAAAGAAAGACACAATGATTTCCGACAGGCTCAACCCCTATGGATCTCTTTTATGTTAGTATTTGGACGTGTATAGACTCCACACCCTAGCCTATGAAACATGCATCGGCACATTTCACAGCCACAGCACTCTACACAAAGTAATCTGACTGACCCTACACATTCATGGTTTCCTCTCGATCCTTGAAAATGTAGGCCAGGACAGATTGGGTTACAAACGATTTGATGGGCTTACTGTGTTTTATTTATTTTTTAAACAGCAATTCCCAAGTATGGGATGCGAAATGTTGTTGACACGTTTGCACTCACATCCATAACGGAATCGACGGCAAACATTAGACATGTTGCGGTGTTAGCAGAGAACCACACACGATCAAAATACGCCGGTATTGTTTAGAGATTTGTATTCGAGCCGATTAGAGTGGAAACAAGTGGATCGATTGGCCTCGTCACATAATATTTTTTAACCATTTTGTTCTATTAATGTACACCGTATGTGGTACCATCGTGAACTGAAAATAACCTTTTTTAAGAATTTTGTGAAGAAGCAAAGGTATCAAATGGCAGATTTCTTCGTTCTTTTTATAAACCACAAAATGGAATGAAAACGGAGAAATTATCCCATGTATGTATGTATGTATGTATGTATGTATGTATGTATGTATGTATGTAACTTAAATAACTAATCCTTTTGACGACTTTTAATAAATGTGTAAATTTCGTATGATGTAAAATGTGTGTAGTTTTATCTCCTTACATAAGAATGACTAGTTGTTGAATGAACTATTTACATCAGCTGTTTTTACATGCTGTTTAGTGGCATTTGTTTTTGGTGTAAGCGGTAATAAAAATGTTTTGCACTATACATGGATTGACATGGATAGTTTTGTGTCTAGTACATCTGAAGCCCTATTCCTCCTTCATTCTCGAATGTTACATTATTTTCAGTAGATACCAGACAGGCGGAAAGTGGCATAAACTTTCACACGTCATCTCATAAATGATAGGTTTATGCAGAAGCGTACATGGTTACGTTCTACAAACTGTCAGGGATTGTCAGCGTTCAAGAATTGTTTCATTGTTATCCTTCATATTTTAATTATTTGGGATTCTTTCAAAACGAAGATGATAATTCTTCGCAGCATTCTCTTTCCAACATGTCTTTAAAAGTGTAATACGATTTTACTCTGTCACAGGATGCCATTTTCCCAGGCGTTACCTCTTTCGTCGGAAGACGAGTGAGTTATGGCAGATCGCCTGAAACATCCCTAATGGTGAATGCTGACATATCCAATCAATGCTTATTTTCTTCCCATTTCAGATTTTTAATTGGAACATGGTTTAACCTCTACATAAAATTGACCCCTGCAATAGAAATCAGGTAAATAAGTACATTGCTGCTGTTAGCCTTTTGGCTAAGACTATAGTGTAGTATCTGCTCTGATATTGCACTTAATCTTTCCTGTATCAACGTGCCATCAGAATTGCTGGACTAGAGAGTGTGATAGATGCAAGACTCCCACTCTTTAAACTAAATCAAGCGCGTCACAGCATCACAAGGCTGAGACAATTTTTGTATCATTTCATAATGATCCTTATTAGGAAGCTGGATTTTCTCCCATTAACCGATCCTGAGTCTAATACAATTCTCGTAAATAGACCACTAAATAGGGGCGTTCTTTATTCCCGTGTCTCAAATGTGATGTTTACGTTACGACGCCCAGCTTTATAGTTCTGTTGAATAATTCTTCTGGTGTCTCAACACAAACAAAAAACAGATGGCCAAGGTTAGAAAAAATAATGAATGTTGACGTATCGCCCAGAGCCCTCTCACTTTGCGAATCATTAAACAAAAAACAGTCACGTAAGTATTTGGATTCGGAGTGACTGTCATTTTCAGCTTCGTGACAAAGACTATGCCGGAAGCCATTACTCTGACCGGAAGTTATCAATCAATACCTTGGCAAGACAAAGAAGTATGTGATGTGTTATCTGGCCACTAGTGGTTTGGAACTCTCAGCAATATCTTTTTTTTTTAATCTCAGTTGGATGTCGAATCCTAAAAGATAATGTTAATAGAATAGGCATGGCAAAAAACGGAAGGAGGGAATAAGAATTTTTTTTATCTGTCTCTCTAAAAATCTACTAAAAATAAAGTATTGGGTTGGTGCAAAAATAATGTCATTTTGTAATGTTCAACTTCAAAATATCATAACTCCTTTCATAAAAAACTTTATTAATCGAAATAAGGACCATTAGAATCGACACATTTTTGCCAACGAGAAACAAGTTTATTCATCCTATTAGAATAGAAATCCGGAGTTCTGTAAGCTATTGAAGTTATTGAAAGTCGATTCGGCATCATGGGTCGTTTTTGTTGCGCTGAAGCAGCCTAGATGACACCTAAAAAAAAAAACGATTTTTTTATTATCGTAATTCATGCGGCACCCAGTTATCAAATTATTTTTACTCTCCTATTTGTTTTAAATGGCGAACGACTATTGAGTGGTCGACCCCGAGTTCAACAGCAACTTCTCGTGTGGTTTTGCGAGGATCGGCTTCAATTAAGGCTTTCAAATGTTTGTTACCAACCGCAGTCCGCCGGCCGCGACCGTCACCATTGCGAAATTTTTTTAACTACCGTTGTGCCACACGTTCGTTAGTGATTCCTGGGCAAAAAGCATCATTGATATCACGAGCTGTCTCGGAAGCTTTTCGGCCTAGTTCGAACTGGAACAAGAAAATCGTGCAGATGTGAATTTTGTCTATACTGTCGAAAAGCCTGCAAAAAAATGAATGAAGAGATTGAGAACGGTAATAAATAACACGATTCGATAGAGCGAACAACGTGCTTCAAAATGATATAGAACATGGCTATATATATATATATATATATATATATATATATATATATATATATATATATAACCCCCCTTTCTTTATTTGTGGTTACAAATATGTTTAAAATAATCAGCCGAAACTTAACAACATATATTGTATTGTGGGGAAGCTGAGGAATGTATATAAAACGAAAAAGGACACTTGTGCGCGTCTCAGATTTTAACATGGAAAATACTAATTTTGAATGTGTTTAATTCTTCATCGTTTGTGTTTTGAAGAGTGAAATTCGTTAAATATATTAATGATAATTATTATCTTTCAGATTAGCAATATATATATATATATATATATATATATATATATATATATATATATATATGTATATATACTTTCATTATTTTTACGGAAAACACTATTTTTAAATGTTTGAAAAATAAATTAATAATTTTCTTTTAGTAAGAAATTGCTAATATACCATAAAATAGGAAATGCTTTGAAGAATCGATACGACAAAAAAAAATAATCGATAAATAATCGCGCATTTTGCTATGAATATAATTTGTAGTTACATGATAATATTTCAGCTATGGTAGATCATAAGGCCTACAAACATTTGTTCGTTCGTATTACAAACAGTTGTTATCTCCCCTGTTCCAAAATTACCTCAAATCCTAGTAAATTATTTTAAGGCTAGAAATGATTAAAAATGAAGGAGGGAGATTATGTCATTGTTGATGAAGACCACAAATATCATTGGTTTAGGGGCTAAGATCAGAGTGTACTATCTGTTCTGAAGCTACACTTAACCTATCCTTTCCTTGTTCAATGAAGGAGAAATCTTTCTAGACTAGGCCAACTTTTACTTTTATTCTTATCTAAAGTGATGCATTTTGGGGATCTTGATTTTCCCTACACTAAAAACCGATTTTGTGTCTAACTCTGCCCTCCTGGGGAGGTAAGCAAATAGAAACACCACTGGTTTGTCAACTATCTAATGATGCTCTGACTTGCGCGTGACTTAAAGTGTGGGGAACTTGCATCTACCGCACTCTCTTGTCCTGACACACTTGGTCCTAATCGTAAAATAAGGTCAATACGACCAAACGTGATACTAGATGCAGGAGTTGTCTCCAACACATACGGCGCCTAGTATTCCCAAAATTGTCACCCATCTGTTACTAGCTAGCCTCATCGTTGCGTAACTTCGGGGGTTATGCAGGCAATATATATATATATATATATATATTATATATATATGTATATATATTTATATATATATAATATATATATACGCTTATGAAAAGAATTAAACCTTTATAAAGTTGATTCTTCACTACTTAATCGTAAAAAAAACATTAAAAATACTTGGAAATTTACAGGACTAAATCAATTTAATTTAGTCCGATAAAGGCTACCGTAGTTTCTTCCAAACTATCATTAAGTTTTGGATTTTTTTAAATTTCACCTCGCGAAATCTATAGAGTGAGATAAAAGATGGGATTATTTGAAATTCAGGCACTCATATTATAATGGTTTTGCATATTCTTATAGCAAATTATCCTAAATCTTATGTAGACAAAAAAAATAATTGATTCAAAAAACTTTTTAAAAATATTTTAAAAAATATCATCTATCGAGAAAAAAAATGACGGTGATTTTTTTTTTAATTTGAAATGCAAAATTTTATTAAAATTGTAGCAAAAGCTTTTTATTATTCTGCTTTTCACATGATAAAATTCAGAAAAAATTTTGCTCAAGAATAATGACTTTTAAAAGATTCGTTAAAAAACTACAACTTTGTTATTCGTTCATTTTTTGGTCGTGCCTATAATAGAAAAAGCCAAAATCGCGTTGATTAAGCTTTTGAACTAAATTTGCGTGTTTGTAGACGATTCGAATATTTATTTCAAACAAATTCCAGATTTCAACTGACGTGTCGTTTTCTACACAAAATAAATAGGAATTTATGGCGCAAACTCAGAATGTTTGCAGTTTAACTCAGAATGTGAAAAGTGTTCAATTCAGGGTAGATTTCATTTATGCTGATATTGTTAAATACCAATTCTTTAATGACGAACTTAATTTAAAACGAAGATGAAACAAGAAGAATTAAGAATGAGGAATACAAAAGAACTAAAGATTAAAACAAAAGATAGAAAGAAATAAAAAGAATTATTAAACATGAAAAAGGTGACGAAATATTCAAGATTTGAGCAACCAACAGAAATTCCATGGCGTTTTTTACATAAATCTGCATATTTTTTGTTAATAATCATATTTGTTTTTTAATACTAAATATCTGTTAGGGTTAATACTATTAAACAAAAAAAGAAATAGATTTTTTTTCTTTTGCCAGAAATATAATTGTCAACTAAATATTCTTTAAATAAAACTAACGAATATGAGGATTATGTACATTTGTATTTAAATAAATACATTCATTTCCATATCACGCAAAAGTTAGCGAGTAAAACATGTGCCGTTTTAGCACATAAATAGAATTATTTCAAGAAGTGAGAAAACAAGTCAGACAACTTTTTCACACTTACTAAATGAAATCAATTTGGGAAGAAATCCGTTATTCTATAATAAAACGTCAACAGTGAGTGTTTTTGTTTCCCTTTAAGTCATCAGAAACGATAATGATTTATATATAAAACATTAAATTACAGACGGAATTCTATGATTTTGTATGAAGATTTTAGTAATAGATATAAGATAAATAATAAAGAAGAAGATTGGTGAAATATATTTTTCTGTTATTTCCGACGCAGGATGTACAGTATTTTTTTTGTTGTTTTAACATGACGATGCATTTTTAAAAATTAAAACTATAAAATTGTTTTAGAACAAAAAACTAAAAACTGAAATATATTCATTTTTTTTAAAATTGCAATTAATTTAAAAACTCATATTTCCAAACGATATTTAAAAATAAAAGTCATGTTGGTATACGTGACATGCACATGCATTAATAATGTATCGACGGTTTATATTATATAAAATTTTGCAGAAAGTGAATTCAGTTTGACGCTAGTCTCTCTCTACTCTATCGTTATCTTCATAGAATGTGTTCGATTAACATTTACAGCAAGAACTCCATTTTCTACTAAAACAAAATATAAGGTCCTTTCGTCCTCTATGGGGCAGGCGAAATTTCACAATGAATCCGCACCAGTGAAACACATTGCTATGGAACTGCTTTCATGCAGATAACAACATAAAATGTCACATTGTTTCTGTCTCATATCGTCCCCACAATTAATCAAACTTAATTTATTACATTAATTATCTTTAGTGATCAGATTAGACCTTCTCTTTTGAACATATAATTACATCTTAATTGATCTTTATCTTTGAGTGACCTTCACGAATGGCGATTTTTTCGTACAAAAAGTGTCGTCAAGCTTTTTAGGGTTAATGAAATTTCACACCGAAACTGATGAGTTTATTCTATGAATGTGATTCTATTAATATTGTAATAAACGAGAACTTCATTTGTGGTGTCTATTGTTTGAGATTGTGTATGTGTGTATGTGTATGTCTAAGAGACGAATAGTGAAGTGGATGGTTTTTCTTTTTAACGCGTTGGATATTCGATAAAATAATATTAGCAAAGTTAAACAAAACAGATGGAAAAATAAATCGACTTGGAGTATGGTAACCCCGAACTTGTAAACATACACTTTCAACATTATGTGTTTCTCAACAGTGACCTATATATAAATTATGTTCCATTGTCTGTGGCTTGAACACTGGGTGGTGTAATCCTCTTTCTCTCTCCTCTTTTACTAACTATGCATTCTCCTCCTCCCTCTATCTTCTTGTCTCTTTTTCCCTGTCCGTGTTTTATATTTTAGTTTCTTCTGTTTTGTTTGGTAGGCCTTTTAATGTATCAGTTCACGCCATTGTGCGGCAAACAGTTCGAGTGAACACACGTTAACAATTGCCAGCACGGGCGGTCCATCAGTTCTCCATTAATGACATTGGCAGTTCAAATGCTTGTGATTATACTAGTCATAAAGAGAAAGATGAACGAATAAAATACTACTACTACTACTACTACTAATAATAATAATAATAAGAAGAAGAAGAATAAGAAGAATAAGAAGAACAAGAAGAACAAGAACAAGAACAAGAACAAGAATTATTCTTATTAAAAACGATAGGACAAATAAATAGACAAACAAAAATAAAAAAAGAAAATGAAAAGATACTAACATAAAATTGGAAAAATATAAATAATAAAAGAAATGAAAGGAAGAAGTATGAAGAAATTTTTACAAACAAAAGGACAAGAAAATTGAAATTTCTTTTCTTTTGTCTGTAAAAGTAGCTCTTGGACGTAAATGACAAAAATTATTTCCATTTCTTCTTTGCAGTGACTTTCTGATCCACAGAAGGTGACATCCGTTTTATTGTTTCGTTTTATTGTTTCGATTGATCAACAAATATAACAAATAGTGAATGTACAGAGTTTAAACCAGAACCAAACAACAGAAATAAATAAAACTAAGAGTGAAATGTTAAGTAAATAAATGGAGAAAAGATAGAATCAACTTTCCGTAAAATGAAAAAAATTATCATAAAAATCGAAATACCGTTTTGGAAAAGTTTGCTTACGTTTTGCTTCAATCATGTTGCATTCAACTTTTCAGCGTAAACTGATTGATACAACTTTTTACAAACAAATTAAATTAATAAATATTAATAATAATTGTAAGGGGATGTTCAATTATTGTTCAACTAAAAAACAGAGTTAACAAAGAAAATAATAAAATATGAGTTTGCTTTGAAACAAATGTGTTCATTTTATTTTAGCAACTCTACAGATGTCTTACATTCAAAACGAACATATGGAAGTGAAAAATGTAATAAAATCAATAAAATAAACTAAAGAAAGAATTAATATAGATATAGGTATGAGAGATAGTTTGGATTTATGAGGGACTTTTAGTTCAGTTGTACTGGGAACTTTTAACGTCGGAGTTGTCTGGAGAGATCATAAGGTTAAAACGAGTGATTAGACGATTCCAACATTCTTCCTGGTTCCGATGCACTTAACAATTCCGCTTCCAAATTTTTTAATTCAAAATATATAATTATAGAGTTGTAATTATTTTTTTTTTATTTTTAGGATTACTGCAAAAAATCGTATTGTGTGCAAATATTTTCTCAAAAGTATAGAGTAAAGAAACACGTGGCTGTAAGGGGGGTACATTCTATTACAATTATGATATATTTTTAAAAACCTGTTTAATTTTCGAGGTTTATCAAGTTACTCTACCCGGAAAGCGACCTCATTACACTTTTGTGTGACCGAGACACGATCCAAGGTTACCACGAAACACACAACAGTTAACCACGAGAGCCGAGAACTATGGGATTATTCAGGAAGAAAATCAACCTAAAGGACAGACATATTGACCTTAACAATCCCTACAAACATCCAGAGGAAAAAAATCAGAAAACTAGTAGGTAGTAGGTATTTCTTCTGCTCCTTTTTGTTTCTCTGCAAATTTGTTATCTTAAATAATTTATTAATATTATTTGTGGAAAAACTTTCTGTTTAAACGTCTGATAAAAATCTCTATATGTAATACAAGCGACCTTATCTATCTGCAAAACGGTCTATATCAAACTATTCTGGTAATTTTTGGTCTACAGAGTTGAAACTTGATATATGCAGTATTCGGACATGTAGAACAAATTCGATTTGTTTTTAGCCGAAACAATAGATATTAAGGAATCAAAATTTTTAAAAATGCTACTTGACAGGCGGAGTTCAACCTACTGTATATGCGCTACGTAAACTTGTCAAGTTGTTATATGCATATATTGTGTATTGTTAGCTCAGATGGTAGTAAATACCGCTAAAGAGCTAAATGTTTTCGTATCGATTCTAGCTGATGGCATTCAAGACATATATTTTAACTTTTGAAATCACTACTATATATTGGGTACAATATATTAATCACTACAGAATTGGCTCTATAATAATAAATATGAAATCTGCATGAATTAAAATATATTTAAGTGTATTTTACGGTCGGGACACATCAGGTAGCATGCTATGATATATATATATATATATATATATATATAAATATATATATATATATATAGAGAGAGAGAGAGAGAGAGGGGGGAGGGGGGAGAAAGTAAAATAGAGAGAGAGAGGAGGAGGATATGACGAACTAAGCCAAACTCAACCATATTAAACAGAGTTCTCTCAAGCGGATCAAATATTCCAATGTTTACTGGGATACTGACTCAATTAAAGTCATAGCTAACAGCTCTGAAAATGAAAGAGTGTGTCTACCAGTTAACAGATCCAGAGCTAGTAAACCTGACATACGACTTTTCCGTCTAATATCAATATGGATCGAAGAATACTGCGTCGATCACCCAAACTGCGCCAGTAAAGAACTACTCGATCCAGAAACGACCCAATACGGCGAGTTTACAAATACCGCCGATGATGCTAGGAATCAAAATAAAGTAAGATCAAGGAAAGGTACTCGCGGATTTAACGAATAGGATGAACCGACTTGCGAAGTAAGCGTATAAGGACGTAGAATTCAGCTGTGCAAATGCGGTTAAGGGAATTCTTCATAATTTTTTGACTAATCTCTTCATTAAGGGGATTGTGACGAGATTAAATCCAAAAGCATTATCGGAGGTCTTTGTCTGTTGCAAGAAAAAACGAAAGGCTCTATTAACGACTGCGATTTGGCTACAAGAAGGAATTAGCTATCCTAAATAATAGCTCCTTAAACAGCGACACCTGGCAAAAAGACTAAGAGGATGCTCATATTAAATATAGGGTACTCAAACTAACTTGGAGATGTGATACAGTTGCTGCAGCTGTGGAAAATGGACTTGGTTTTGTTTGTACACGTCGGCAAGATAGGAGAATCAACAGTGAGGACATTTTCTTCATAATATGTAAGAACGAATCTGTCAAAGGTCACCAAAGGAAGAGTTAAATGATATTACTCCAGGAAAAAGAAAGACAAGAGTACCCTCGAAACTCACCCACCATTGGCTCAATCAATACCCAAAGAAAGAAAGAAAGAAAGAAAGAAAGAAAGAATCCACGTAAATATGGACCTTATAGGACATAGATGCCAGGAGATGGTGAAAGCACGACCCGAGGCCATTCGAAATAATAATAAACTGGCCAACAAAGTCAAAAGAACGTGGTTCATTTGCTCGTTAAAATGAGGAAGCGAAAGCGTTACCGGGGTTATATATTATTCCAGATTTGCAGCGGAAGTTGATATTGGGCGAATATTGAATAAAAAGAAACTGAACCATAATCAATTTTACTCCAACGGCTGAAATTATCAATTGATAAAATACCATTAGTAAAATCGGCAGGTTACTAAGGGAGAGAGTGGAGTTGCCACCATACATTGTCAATTCTTACACTTTCTAAGAAACAGATAGAATCTACTCCGTCTCTATCCCGTGTAAGGGATGATGGGTTCGTATGAGGGGAAAACCCATGTATGTATAAATACTGTATACTGGCAAAAATGAAAACATTTTTAAATCCCAAATGATTGTATACAGTATTTAGTTTTTAAAACTGGTATTATGAAATGCGGATCAGAACAGTTGTTCACAACAAAAGGAAGCTCCAATCTAGGGTTTCAAATAGACGCTATTTTCCATCGAGCAATTACGATGTGTCAGCGAGAATATTACAGATCATATGATGAAGGGTGTTACAAATCGTTGATTGATCTCTGATGTTTTGATATGTATCTGGGTTTACCATTAACAGCACACAGAAAGTCCGAATACTAAAATCTGGATGATCCGAAAAAAGTTCTATGGAAAATACGACATAAATCCACTGTCACAAGAATAGCAGATGAAAAACAGAAAAGCATTAGTATTTTAAAGGGTGTAGGAACAGAATAGTTAACAAATGTTTCTCGTGTAAAAATGAATTTCTAAATACTTACTTTAAGATTAAGAAATACGTTCTTAACATTAGAAAGAGGGGATTTGTTAATTATTCTATACTTTTACTGTAAGTATAAAACTCTCAAACATGCGGGAATAACAACCTACAATGAAAGAGTTAAAGATATTTCAAAAATAAAGGATAAAGCTTTTCAAACTAATTACGAACAATTAAAGAAAAAAGTTATCAACAAAAATAATAAGTAAATACTTAAACAATGCTCCATGCATTCCTATTAAGTCAGGATTAAAGTGGTGATATTGGAAACATTTTTTTTGTTAAAACATTGTGATTTGTTTTGTGACAAAAAGGGGCTGCCAGAAACAAAGAATATTCGGGTCTGCTTACATTTGTCGATTAATCTGATTTGTTTATTCTCTCCCTCCACAAATACAATTTAGAAATATTATCACGGATCCGTACACCTTGAAAATCAAATCAACAGAATTAAAGATACTTATACAAAATGCTAAATGATATGTGTCACAAAATTATCAGAATTGTTGACGACTCAAATTTGTCAAATATAAATTCACTAAATAACATCCTTAAACACCACCCACACTCAGTTGATCAGTGTTTTCTTTATTTATCCGTTACTATAAAATCAGTTCATGAAAAAGATTCTTAACGGATAATAATTAAAAAGACAAAGAACGAGAACTGGAAAGACAGACATTGTAAAAGAAACGACAACGGAAGGAAAATAGGCAAATATCACAACATATAAACATGTTGTGCTTGTTTAAATAATTACAGACGAAACCAGCGTTGAGAGATAATCAACTTAGCGAAAGAGTGTTGAAATCTGCCAAGTCAAAATATTTCGAACTGGCATCCGGATCTCTGACGGTGCTACTTGAAAGTTTCTGCTAAATTTCGACTTCATTTTTCATCATTCACTCTTTTTTTTTCTCCTTCGAAGCAAACCGGAAGTACATTTCAAGTTGCACAGCTTTTTGTGTTGAAACTTTCTAATTTCCCGTTTTACTTCATACCGAATTTTTTTTTTTTTGTGTCGAAAATGTCAAATTTTGAAAACTAATGAAGCTTTAAAGAGAGGTTGATAAAAAAAGCAAAACAGAAAAAAAATGTTACCTTCTTACTCACCCAAATTAATATATACTAGCTGTAAAAAGAATAATCCCCCATGGATAAACTTCTTCTACGTTATTATAAATTACCAGGAAGTTTTACAATTTTATCTTTATTTATTGTATATTTCTTAAAAGAATAGCAATGAACAATTACACGTAAATATAGTCATTTTAGAATATATTCAGTTATTTGGGTTATCATCAAAACTCGTGTAAGCGACGTAACATAATATCATTCTCTTGATGTCCGGCAAGAACGCAGACCTCGCAGTATTATTGTAACATCTTTGAACAAAACAGAAACTAAGCTTTATCCAAGATCAATAAATGGTATTTTAGTTCGAGTTTCACATTCATGCTACAACGTCACCGTATATTTTTTTTTTTAATGCCATTTTGCATTGCGTCTTTAAAAAAATAAAAGGAATCGGAAAATGATTAGGCACACACGAACATAAAATGTCCTTAGCCTATTATTATATAAACCAGCAGGATTCGTGAAAATTCCACAGTTGTATCCTTTATCTGTTGAATATTGTTGCCGTGCTTTTAAATGTTTCCATTTTATGGACATGCATCCGAATACAGACCCCCACAATATTATTTTATCCTTTTTTTTTTAACTGAAACATACTTATTTCGGTACTCGGATTAATGTAGTTTCATCATATATCTGCTTATAGGGAATATAACCTTTGTAGGAGTTTACTAATTTACTATAAGGGGTTGGAAATAAATTGTATACGACATATAACAAAAACACTATTCCTCTGTAACTGTGAGCCAAATCCTTCCTTCCTCCCAGCACGCACGCACACACACACATGTACACACTTTATTTCTTTACAGGATTTAGCAAAGAAAGAAGATGTCTATATAAGCGCTTATTGGTTGGCTGTTTCCTTCAATGCAACTCGTAACATCTTTGCGTCATTTGATGCTTCTTGCTGTGTCACCAGTGTCCAGCCTATCGAGCTGTAAAACAAGATAAATTCCACAGTGGCTGTAAAAGTCACTGTTCAGATTAGTGACTTAATAAGATTTAATAAGAAAAGGATTGACACCATTTGCATTTCTTACATTACGACTTGTTCGTTTCAGTGCAAAATACTCGACCCTCTCTTCTACTGAATTCGTTCTTTTTAACGCAGTCAAATCCTTCATATTCAAATTAATAGACATCAAACTACAAGTGTCCATGATCCTTAAAGATAAGTTCATATACCAATCCGTCACCAGATCGGCACTTACATCTCTATAGCTTCCAAGCAAATCTGATTCTCACTTTACATCCCAAGACATGGCCAGACACAGTCAGCCCTTCGTGCATGGCCAGATGAAACTAGACCTACATACACCAGCCCTTTACATTCTTGTTGACTTTCAAACATAAAAAGTTAAATAGTAATTATCTTCTCCATACACGACGACGACGACGATTTATAAAAAAAACATCTGACTTGAATTGTAATTACAATTTCTCCCTAACTTAATGTGGCTAATTTTTAAAAGTCCGATTCGAATCATAATTTAATGTTTTCCATAACGCGACAACTCCAATTTTCCAAACCTTCGACTCAAGTCATAATTTAATCGTTCTATTTTATGATGACGACAATTTTCTAACACCCGACTCTTGAATATTTACTTAAAATCCTCCATAGTATTACAACAATGTTCATAAAGTTCGGCTCTTTAATGCGTATTTAAAATTCTACATCGCACGACGAAAATTTTCACACATTCCGACTCCTGAATGCGTATTTACATTTCTCTATAGTACGCGGACAATTTTCAAAAAATTGGACTCTCGCATGCGTATTTACAATTCTCTATAGCGCCAGAACAATTTTTACAACGTCCGATTCTCACATGCGTATTTAAGATTTACCATAACATGCTACTGCCAATTGTAAAAAACATCCAACTCTCGTCTCGTTCGCATCAACATTACTTTTGTCTATGCCGAAAATAGCTTATAATCTAATAATATGTAATAAGAAAAACTATTGTTAGCATTTTATAAATTCCAACGTGTTCTCTTCGGTGCCAAACACTCGCCCGCCCCCCCTTCTCCCGAATCGATTCTTTTAAACGCAGCTAATTCATTCATATGCAAATTAATATCAAACCACAAGATTGCTAGAGAGGTACACAATCAACTCGAGACATGAACCACTTTGTCTTTTAAGGTGTTGATGCCCCTTTCTGTTGTTCAAATAAACACATTGCTGAACGAACTTAATGTTGACGTTTTATCAACCTTATTTCTACTCCTTGGTTGTAGCTGATCAATTCTGTTTTGCCAGCATTAAAATCTCACTGGTCAGTTCTTCTATGTGACGGAGAAGGTTCCTGGTTCCATCAATCGTGTCTGGCATGGAATTTTATTTGCGTAATCAACATCTGTTATTTCTTTTACTGGGTGAATTTTGTGCTCTTTCGTATTTTAATTAGAGTTTAATCTAGGCATAAGGCGAAAAGAGAAGAGCCAAGCATATCTCTTTACAAGACTCCTACAACAACGTTGAATACTTTCATATTTTCATCGAAAGATGGAATAATTCGAAAGTGTTACCGATACTTAATTTTATGGATGCCAACTTCCAGTTTGCGATAATAAGTGAAATAGGCTTTGGAGAAATCGAAAAATGCCAGTACAGTTTTAAGGTTCTTGACTTGTGCATACTCATTTATACGGTAGATAGTGGGAATTTGATTTGTTTTGTCTTAAACTGTTTTAGATTTTGCGGAAAATTTCTTTAGTACTGAATGCGATTTAATAAAAATCATGTTCTTGATTATGGAGGCTATTGTACAAATCGGTAGTTGGTATTTATTTGCTTCTCCACTGAGCAAATTAGGCACAAGGCCGTTTTTTAATGTGGAGAAAAAGAGGAAGGGGTGGGGAAGGGGGACCAGCTCCCCTGAGGGGATGGGAGAGCTAGATAGTGACAATTGATATGAAGAGTTTCCCTACATTTACCAAAACTGATTGCTACAAAAGCAATGGTCTGATATGTGGGGTTGCCCCCCCCATATATAGTCCGTAGTACAGCATCTGCCGGAACAGATACTAAACTTTGAGATATTAAATTCTTTATTCAAGCTAAAATTACAATGTAAGTTCCAACTGAACAAAAACTTAGGCACAAGGCCAACTCAAAAGGGAAGGGGATGGGAGTTGTTGATCATCCTTGCCACTTCAGAACTAAACAAAAGTTTCTCTTAGCTAGAATCTTTTTTCACCATAGTACCACATTCACCCTTTCGTACTAGGGGACGTCCTACTAAGAACCCAGTTGTTTAATATATATTTTTTATTTACGCGTAAAAACAAAAAAGATAACAATAATGATGATACAATAATCTCTAATGGTATTACGAGTACAAATCGGTAGTTTGTTGTTGGAAAGGAGGGCATAAAAGTGTCTATCTCGTGCTTAATTGAATTTGGTTGATAAAGTGTTTGCAAAATGTTGTCAACTCATTATTAAATCACCTGTCAGCTAAACTTCGACAGAAAACTTGTCAAGTTCACAAACCAGTGTACGTTTTGTTTGCTTCTTTACTGTTTTGTCCTTACAGAAAATTCCCCAGAGTTCAGTTTAGTTCCTTTAGTTCGATTGTTCTTTTTTGTTTTGCTCTACAATTGCATGATATATACCAGAGTTCTTGTAAGATATTTCTTTTTTTTCTTCTGTAATTGTGAACAATAATCTTTAACTTGGCTTTCCTATATTTCTTCCATGCATTCGTGGATTGCTTATTTACAAATCCTTTCAAAAGATCATCAATTTTGGATTGTGTAAATACTCTTTATTTCAAGTTAATGGAAACTCGCGGAATTCGACGAAAAATCCGTTTATCTCGTTAGATTCACATCTAACAAATTATAAATTTTTGCCGTCTCACAGGGTGATGATCAAGGATGCATCAATACTAAACAAATTCATGATGCTTTCCAGAGACGGTATAGAACATGCAGAAATTACCAATAATTTTCAGAGCAAAAGAGATAATTCCAAAAAAGAACACAGGAAAATAAAACTAGGAGAAATTAAAATCAGAAGATGGCTTGACACATTTAAAAACGACGGTACTAATGAAAACAGCTGAAATATTAAGAAAAACTTTTAAGCGCGGAAATTAACGCATTTAAGCAGCTAACATCGATTAACCGCATAAGAAATTGAATAAAATACAAATAGAAAAAAAAGAAACTGTTTGAATGAGAAGAAAAAAAATCTCACAATTTAAACAACCTCCAAAATTATGGAGGAACTATCAGCGGTTGGTAACACAAAAACTTCTCGTGAAAGGCCAAGAAGGATGGAAAGATTAGAGAGAGATAGTATCATCATAACTTTAACTGGAAGATTCTGGAGACTACTGGAATCTTGAAAAGGCTTATTGTCACACAAATTTCAGAGAAAATCATCAACCATTATCAGCGAAAAATCGATGCTAAATAGTTGTTACAATAACCCAAAGTAATTTGTAATATGTGTCAAAACAAAGAGAGAGTAACGGAAATCCACGGAAACTTGCTGTACGTTAGACCCCAGATAATACGACCTGGTAATCAATCGTGCAAAAAAATGAATGAATGAATGAACAACAATAACAACAACCACACCAACAACAAGCACAACAACCACAACAACCACAATAATAATAATAATAATAATAATAATAATAATTCTCATGGAAGCAAAAGAAAAAAAGATTTTTTTGCAAAAAATTCCTGATACAAACAAAAGACTAATTTATTTTATTTTTTCGGCTTTATCCCATTTTTTTAGAAAAATGGTAATCATCCGAGATTACTGATTTTTCTGCTTCGTTTCCAAACTTAGTGTAACTTAACTCTGCCTTCTTCTGGAACGGTTTTTGCAATCCATTGAATAATCAACCTCACCCCCTTTGTTAGCAAACACTCACCATTTAATTGCAACCAGATTTGATAAACCCAACCCACCTTGTGCCCCCGTCATATTTTGCGCGAGAAGAGTGCGCCTTGCAAAATAAATGGCCGCTCCTTAAAATATTGACATGAGAAAACCAAAATATGGCGAACCTAAAGCATATATATATATATATATATATATATATATATATATATATTCTCAAAACCTTTGTCTAAGACAAATAGGACATTTTTACGTAATATATATATATATATATATATATACATATGTATAATTATTTCCATAATAAAACACAGTCGCAGCTCATAAGAGCAATGCCAGCCAACAAACCGAAAATCTAAGATTCAAGTTTCGCCCTTATTTGGGCTCATCAGTTAGACATATACGAACCCCGGATTCGAAACCAGAGCTTCTTGCATGTGAGGCGTGTACTCAGCCACACTAGCAACTGCGCTACAAACGCAGATCAGACAAACCTATTTCGTCTCAAACATATATATGAACATTGAATAAACTGTTTTTTGAGCACGTTAACAATGAAAAATATATTATATTAAAAGATGGAAGGAAAATACGATTCAGTTTCTGTCTATTTTTTAACGTTGAAATATTTTTGATATATTTCAAACCTTAACAGGTCCATCTTCAGAGAGTGAAAGAATTATATTGCCTGTTTTTTCCTTGCAAATAAAACCCTTGCGTTGCAAAATCCAATTCGTGCTGTTGTTGTTGTTGTTGTTGTTGTTGTTGAACACGCACGAAGTGTAACCGAATTCTGTAGTGAACTTTTTAGTTCGTGCTAAAAAGTATAATAATTGGTATTAATGCTATTGGAAGCATTATTAAGAATGTAAAAAACATTGAATAAACAAACGAAACTGTTTTTAGAACACGCTAAAAATGCAACATATTTTCTTAAATTATTTCTTCCTCTTTGTAATAAAATATTTTGCATTTGTTTATAAATCTTTAATAATGCTTTAAAGAGATTTAATACCTATTCTCTCTTCATATATATCGTAGTATTATAATTCTCCAAGTTCAAAATATCACGTTTTCTCAGTTGCTCATTTAATACTGTTAAAAAACTTCCATTGTAATATTGTTTCGCATTGCGGCTAACAAATTTAGTCACTTACTCGTCAGATCATTGGATAGAGAGGTTGGATCTCTACGGTTCAAGGTGAGAATTGCCTGAAGATACCGGTTTCAATCCTATTCAAAGCCGGCCAGAGACTTACTTGGCCAAAATGTGGTGAGACGACAAAAACTATGGATGGCAGTAGTTGCTGAGAATGCAGTTAGGACATTCGGTTACCACCTGACGAAGGCCAGAGGAATAGTTGGCCGAAACGTCGTGAAACAACAACTAAGAAAGATGAGGATAATAGTCTGCAATAAATAAATTAATACTCAGATCAGATGTTTACCTTAAAACCTCATAAAAACACAATTTTACGAAGAAACGGCAGTGGCTCGGTGTTTTTCTAAGTTTTAAAAGTAAAAATCTGATGATAGGCTCTGGAACCTTATAAAAAGCATTCATTGAGCTTGGACTTTTTCAAAATTTACAAAGTTTATGTAAAAAATCTTTTTCGTTAGAAAAAAATTATTATGAGAAAGATTTTTTAATCCATTATGATTGGCATACACAAACCGAGTACGTTTCAAGTAAATGATTCCCACACACAGAAACACACACAGAAACACACAGAAACACACACACACACGCGCATATATATATAGCCGCACTGAAGAGCTGTGAAACAGTGAAACAGTACTGCATGTGGATGACTATATATATATATATATATATATATATATATATATATGTGTGTGTGTGTGTGTGTGTGTGTGTGTGTGTATATATATATAACTTGCAAGACGCCCAGCGTAGCCCAGTCGTAAAATACACATGAGTATTATATTTTATTTTAATTCATGCAGTTTTCTTATTTATTATGAACAGAAATACCGTCGGTATTAAACGTAACATTAAATTTCTTTTGAAAAAATGAAGTAAAAAAATCGGTAAGAAACTGAGACATGTGCATGCGAGTATTATGTTTTTATCTAAACAGTTCACTTCTTGTAAGTAAAAAAATACTCGATCTGAGATCGAAACCAAAACCTAAAAATAGTGAGTCAAGTATGATAACCATCAGACCAGCTTGACATGATTTTAGAATTGTTTTAAAGCCTTCCTTTTCTTAACATAAGTAATATGTCATGTGAAATAGTAAGGAATGCGCATTCGTGAAACAGCAAATTTCAAGTATCGTATTATAAATTTCTGTACTGTCTGTATGTGTGACGCGGTTTAAGTCAGCCTACAGGCAACCCATCCATGCAATTTAGTTACCAAAATGAAGCTTATGACTCAGCGGATGTTTTAGTGGTATTTATATCCAAAATAAATGAAAAAAAATGCAAAGTAGTAGTGGTGATAGGAGGTAAATCGGTGGAAGTAGCAGCAGAGACAAAAATAGTAGTGGCGATAGGAGTTAAATTGGTGAGAGTAGCACCAGCAGCCGCTAGGCAAAGTGGTGGTGAGAGGCATTAAATCAGTGGGAGTAGCAGCAGCAGTCAACGATTAATATTGGTTGAAAAATACAAGTTTTTTTATTTAAAAAAAAAAATTCCATTTTCTCCGTCCGATTAAAAAACAAAAAAAAGGACTTTCTCTCATTTGCAACCAAAAAAAAAAAAAATGAAAGTAAGTAAAAAGGTTTCGATTAATATTTTTTTTTTGTTTACTTTATTAAAAAAATTACTTCCATTTTCTCCGTCTGATTAAAAAACAAAGAAAGGACTTTTTCTCTGATTTGACCAGGGTGGTCAGTTTAGACCACCGGTCATTAAATAAAATAATACATTTACCCATGTATCTCATTTTTCTTTCGTTAATATTGGTTGAAAATACAATAATTTTTTTGTTAAAGTAGTTCAAGGAGACATCTTCTATAGGAGAACCGACGAAAAAATAAGTAATTGCTAACTTTAGTTTCGTAAATATTACTTACTCGCTTTTCTTTCACAATATGCAGCCATCTGACTGCAACGGGGCTACTTGTGTAGATAAAAAATACATTGAATTTATAGGTTGGAGATCGTCCTCACACACAAATTCATATATATATATATATATATATATATATATATATATATATATATATATATATTAATTTTATTTATACAAACATTAATGGCTACATATGTGCATACATGTTTCTGTAATCACCCACGTTGGGGGATTACGTCTTCAGGCCAAGAATTACCTTCAAAAGTCTTTTGAAGGTAATTCTTGGCCTGAAGACGTAATCCCCCAACGTGGGTGATTACAGAAACATGTATGCACATATGTAGCCATTAATGTTTGTATAAATAAAATTAATATACCTGCTCTGTTCACTCATTGAGCACTATTTTGGTAGACACATGTTTTTTCATTGGATGTACTTCTAGGAAACTAAACTCTACTGGCTATATATATATATATATATATATATATATATATATATATATATATATATATATATATATATACAGCTACACTGATGATTATCGAAAGGATGAAACACTAGTGTTTGTAGGTAATAAAAATTATTATAGTCATAATTATGTCAGCCCCTTTAAAAATCCGGTTCTTATTCTTGAGCACTGTAAGTTAAATTTAAAGTTGGCCCCTTAATGTCACACGCGCAGATCGTGTTATAATCATAAGATCACTCTCGCCGTCTTGATATTTACGCTTTATATAAATGTTAATTTCAACTGTATTTCTTGTAGTTAACGTCGATCGTGCGGTTTGTTGCTTGCTAAAGAAGTTAGAGATGGCTTCGTGACCGCGTCCGAATTTCCCGACCGGCTGTAATCGTAAATCCCTGCACCTATGATTCCTGTCTGTAGGTAATAAATATATATATATATATATATATATATATATATATATATATATATATATATATATGCCATACACATACGGTACTGTTTCATGTTATTACAGCTATTACTTACTGAAAAATGGAATAGCTGGTGAGATCATTTTGAAAATGTCTTTAATTTTTCTTCTGGTGTGTATTACAAAGTAATGAATTCTTTATCTGCGGAACCTAAAATACTAAAACTGGACTTAGTTCCTATTTCTTTCCGAGAATATTGCAGCCGTGAAACAAATGTTGCTTAGAAAATGACTGATTACGATCGTGCTCCATCTAAAATATTACAGTATGTTGGTGATAAACTTTTAAAGAAAAATTGGCGTTGTTTATAGTTATCTGGAAAAATGATTGTGTACCACGTTATTTTAGAAATTCATCGAAAATGCATCTTTTCAAGAATAAGGACGAGAAAGTTGTTTGTGATTACTGTCGTGGCATATCATTGCTTTCAGTTGCTGAAAAGGTATTGGCTAGGATCATCTTGAACAGAATTACAGTTTATCTTTTAGATGAAATCTATTTAGAGTAACAGTGTGGTTTGGGGTCGAGGAGAGGAATCATTGATATGATTTATTGTCTTCGTAGCAGAAAAGGTCCGTGAGGAAAATAAGGATGTGTACATTGTGTTCATCGATTTGACTAAAACATTTAACTCGGTTAATAGAGACGAACTCTTGACGGTTGTAAAAAAAAATAGGAATACCTGGAAAAATGTTGAATGTAATCATATCCTTCCCCGAAAATGTGGAGGCTCGTATCAGGGCAGTTTGAAGTTTCTCTGAGTAATTCGACGTGAAATCAGAGCTGCGTTATTACTCATGTACTTTTAGCTATCTTTTGCTCTTTGATGATTCGGCATGCTTTAAAGGACTACACGCAAGGTGTTTAATTAGAATTTAAACTTTTTTAATAATCAAAATTATGACTTTTTTAGTAATCAAACTTTTAAGGCTAAAATGCTGAGAAGGTAATTCTTGACTTTCTTTTGCAGAGGATGCTGCGCTTGTTGCCACATTCTAGAAAGAAGTCATTTTCCAGAAAGAATCTACACATTTGTAGCATAAAAAAACGTGTCAAATTGGCGTAACTCTTATCGTGTTTGACTCACAGTCTTCAGATTTTGGTTTCGATTTCAGCTCGAGTATTTTATTTTATTTACAAGAAAAAAACATAATATTCGCATGCACATGTTTTCGCTTCTGTATCAATTTATATGCAATATTTTTGCGTTTTTACGACAGGGAAACGCCGGGGGTCTGCTAATATATATATATATATATATATATATATATATATATATATATATATATATATGTATATATATATATATGTATATATATAATTTATTTATATGAAAAAAATTATGTATATATATATATATAATTAATTTATATGAAAAAAAATATATGTAATACATATATAAAATATATACATAATACATATAATATATATAATATATATACAAACATATATATATATATATTATATAATTTATATATAAAGCATATATATAATATATATAATATATATATATAATACCTATATACATTATATAATATGATTACTTAATTTGATCACATATATTAATATACGAAGATATAATTTTATGTGTAAATTTTCAGTATTTACTTAAACAGTGTTCAATGAAAATATATATGGCAATTAAGCTACAAAGAATATTCCGCGTTTCATTCTCGTGAGAATTCGTCAGGCTTATGTACGTTCGGTCTCCTTGCTTGGATATGTTTGCTCATTGTATCTCCATATCCCAAAGGATTTTCTGCTTTTCGTTTTCCAATACTCTATAGTACCATCTGCTTGTACGGTCAAAGTAAAGACTTTTTTTTATAGTTTAGCTTACTCCGCAGTCGTTCCTGTTTTTGTATTCCTATGGCATCAGTTTGCTGGATTCACTTATTCCAGACGGAATGATTTTATTTACTTTTAATTTTGTGCAAATCTACTTCACATATTTTCTAGATGTACACAACTCACAATTGTGCCTCTCCTTTCTACTCATATATTTATGTTGATTAATATAGGCTGGTCCACTTAAAAGTAGCCTATTGTATTAAATCTTTCTCTAATCAAGTTTTTTTTTCAGATTAAGCGGCCCACTTAAAAGTAGCCCGATTCACTAATCTTTCTTTTACGACCAACTGACACCACACGACGCAATGCAATTCTTTTTCAAACAAGATGGCGCTACATGCCACACGTCTCACAGATCACTGACATGAGTTCATGACATGTTTACGGAAGAGAGAACAATAAGCAAAGGGTATGGTCACCACGTTCCCTGGACTTTCCCTGGACCTGGGGCCTTTAAAACAAAAAGTGCATATTGTGCATTAACTGTTAATTAATCCCAAATTTTTAATGATTGCGTAATAAGGTTTCTTCTATCCGACTTGTGCCGAGTGATGGCGTATAAATGAAACATCAGAATAATTACGTTCACATTTCGTCTGAGTATCATGATTATTCCATTAAGTAATGATTATATTTGAGACGAAATGAACAGGGAAATATGTAAACTCGCGTATATCATTACAAAATAATTAGATGAGAAAATAGTATTTCATTTTCTGCCCTTTTGATTTTGAACATGTTTTGATCAGGAAATGTTGTGGCTTATTTATATTATTAATTTAAGTTTATAAAACAGTTGCGTTGGTTAGACAAATATTATTCAGCGACAAATGTTTGGCGAAAAATAGCCCTGCTTTCAACAAGCACAATACCGTCTCCACAGTTAAGTTTGGAGGTAGTTCCATTATGATATGGGGATGCTTTTCATCCAAGTTATCCATGGTACAATGAATGGTAACATGTACAAGAAGAAGAGTTCACAGAAATGTGCAGTTTGGTTAGAATATTAGTCGAGATTTCGTGCTTCAACACGACTTTGATCCCAAACATATCACAAAACTTACAAAGAAATAGTTTGAAAATAATATTATTAGTTCTCTTAATCGGCCAAGTCAGCCTCTGGACTTGAATCCAATTTGGAATTAGTAGAATGCTTTGAATGTTGAAGTTTAGAAGCGGAATCCACAAATAACAAGTGAAACATGCATGATCTCCCGTGAATACACAGTGAACGAGGCGTAAAAAATGACTAAGTTCAGCCCCCCATTTAGCCTCCAAAGTCACCAGGGGACGTCAAATCCTGGTGAAAATTAACAAACGATGCAATTTTAGGCCTTAAGATATGTAAATTTGATTTCTGCACCATGCATAAAAAAGAAATGACTAAGTCCATCATCCCTCCATTTGGCCCCAAAAGTCCCCAATGCCTAAACATATTTAAATTTGAGTTCAGCACCATGCAAAACTGCTAAATAGACATACACAGAAAATTTTGGACAACTATGGTAAAATAGTCTAAAAATGGAGTGTCTTTATTAGCCTTAAAAGAGCTCCTAAGCCACACCCGAGAGTTATCACGAAGTATAGACAAACAAAATTATATAGAAATCAGTTAGTTACAACTTTTCAAAAAGTTTTATAATAATCCAAGGCATCTTTTTTTTTTTTTTTAATAAGCACAGAAGTGTCAATTTTAGTCATTTTCACCCTAGGGGGCAACGGGAGTTTTCCCGGAAAATCCGTCCTGTTACTTTTTTTACTCATATCATGTTTAATGTTTGTGCAAAATTTAAAAAATTCCAACGCGTACTTACTCAGAAAAGTGCGGACCGACGAATGGATGAATGGATGAATGGACAAGGGTGAATTTAATACCCTCCTTTTTTCGGGGGACCAACACGTAATTAAAGGAATTATGCAAGGAAGAATGGGGTAAAGTAACGGTTGATCAGTGTGAAAAACCGAACTATAGAAAGCGACAGAAAGCAGTGAAAGAAAACAGAGGCCATGCAACAAAATATTAAATTGATGTATCCAATATTTTTGCATAGAGTAATTTTGAATTTTGATTAAACATGGATTAAACTTGGATAAAAATGGATTGAGTTTTTCATTTTCTTTCCACATACAACTAAAGCAACTTTACGATATATTACTTACCAAATATCAGGAAAAAAATGGCGAACATAAACGGGAATTGTAACAGATAATAACATGTATCCATGTCACTGTATTGGATTGCGTGCTGTTTTATTTCATGTAGTAAAGATGCACAAGTTTATGTGGTCGTTTGTTATTGCTTGTATTTGTAAGGTTTCTAATTCCTTTTATTATTATTATCCATGTTATTTTTGACAAGGATTTTATGTTTGAGTAAAATAAGAATTAGTAAACATTTATTAGTAAATATTTATCGTGCAGTTTTCGAAGACGTTATGCTGAATTGTGAGGGTAGAGCTTAGAACCGGTGAAAATGGAGAAAATCTCTTCTATAATAATAAAAAACAGCCCAAATAATATTTCAATCGTGATGAAAGAGGTTTTATGGATTTTATCCCTCAATATTTATATAATGGTTTCCGAGTGTGGTCATGTTATTGTGTTCAATTTAATTCTGTTTATCGATTCCGTTTATATATCATTTTATATTTACTGAGAACCTGTATATATAAATTATTAATCATATAGATATTATTTTATTTCATATAAGTGTACTTTACAAATATGTTTATAGTTATTTATATAGTTAATTATTTATATATTTAAATGTATTTTCATGTCATATAAAAGTCTATAATTATAATTTTAAGGTTACATCTATTTTTGCTGTGTATGTTTTGTTTTTAGTTTATGAAAACGTAGATGTGAGTTTAAATTAGGTTGTTTAACGGAAAGATTGGTGTAAATGTATGAAGTCAAATATAGGGAAATATGGTAAAATGGTATATATATATATATATATATATATATATATATATATATATATATATAAAATAATGTAATTTTAAAAGAAATATTATGATACTAATAAATGTGATGTAAAATAATCGTATTTTTATGGATACGTATTACCGTGCGATAAAATGTGTGTTAGTCTATGTGTAGCAGTTAGAGGGGTTTGAGAGTTTTCAGTGTATTTTATGTTTAGGTCATTTTAGAGTAGAAGTTTTCCGCTGTGGAGAAATATTTGAAAACTTCAGATTTCACGTTCATGCAGTTTAAAGATATGTTGCAGTTTATTTATGGCTTAAAAGATTCTATGTTTTCTTTAGTGCACAGCGGGTACTTCTCGGAAGTGGTGTTATAGTATCGTTGTTTTTCAATGGCTCTCGATTTCATTTCGTAGCGTGTGTTGAAATCTTTAAGGTCCCACATGGTGGTTGTTAGGAAGGTGATACCTTGTTGTCAGGGTATCAAAGGAAATTATATTAAGCGTAGAATCTGTACATGAATATCCTTTCTGCCTTCTTTATATATATATATATATATATATATATGTGTGTGTGTGTGTGTGTGTGTGTGTATGTGTGTGCGTGTGTGTGTGTACGTGTGTGTGTGTGCATAAGACTATCCATTAGCCGTTTGGTCATTATTCGTCATATATTAAATGAAGAATAGATTATAGTTTTTAGTAATTTAAAATACATAAACATCTTACTGTGAGATCTTCTATTTTCAAGTAAATAATATGTATTCAATGACTTGCTTTTTATCAATTACTTATCCCCCCTCTCTCTCTCTATCTTTCTATCTCTCTCTCTTTACCTCTTTCTATTTTCTTTCCATCCTTCTCCCCTGTTTCATTGATAGTACTGTGGTTGGAATTTCTAAAAGCATACGGGTCTATAACATCACAAACTGGTGAAAGAAGTCCTAAAAGTAGCCCATGTGCATTCATCAGTGTGCGAGCAGACCATTAACTATTCAGATAAGTTGCAGTTTAAATTAATTTTATGAACAACAACACCAGAATGGAAAGCACTGTAAAAATGTTGCAATATTTCTGCTGTCCATTTCACCTTAGCTATGAATATGCTAGAAAACTAACTGAAATAGAATGCCAAAATCTATTGTTTAAGTTAAGTGCTAATCAACATCAGATAAAGATCTATTACAACGACACCAGTCACGAGAGGCAGGTTACCTTTGAAAGGGACTTTATGAAAAACATGTCATAGGGCAGATGTTTCAACACGCAGAATTATCTCGTTATAGTGTTGCCATTACCTATCTGTGAATTTTCTATCACAAACGTAGAAAAGTAAAAAGAAAACGATTAGCAATCCGTTAAGAAGGTGACTGGGGTTGCCTGCATGCTTCAGTGGTGCGCCATTGTATGGCGAAAAAAATCATTGCAGCGCCTATTCAGCAGCTATTGTAAAGGAACGCGAACGAGAGAACGGTTGCAGCACATAAAATCTCGAGTGGTATCTGTATGAGTTTAGGTAAGATCTGAGAGGAAATAAAGTGCCGAGTTAGAGTTTCTTATGACAGAAGAGAAGTTCAAGCATAAAGCTATATTTGAGATAATAGCAAAAAGAAAAACAAAATTGGATTATTTCGCAGTCTCCAAATGAACAACACCAAACGCAAAGACGGATGTATATGTTATTTAAGGAAAGTGTGACTGAGTAAAGAAGAGCAATGGTTCTGACAAACGACCATTCTAAGTCAACATGGTGTTTAAATAAAACGGGAATGGGTTGAACAAGAAAAATACCTGATCTGATATCTAGTGGTCGCGTTTCAGGGAGATTAAATTTGTTATTCAATTGATATAAAGGGTGGCCCACTAAAAATGAGCCCAGAAAATGTAGTACAGACGAGGATCATTATTTTATTGTTTAAATTACCCGTAGCATTGATTAAATTACCTGTAGTGTCATAAAAGATGCTGGAAATGTTCCCTATTGATATCTATGCATTTCTGGGCACGTTTGCCAAATAGCAGACACTGCATGTAGATATTCTCTGGTTATTATCCTGATAGCATTTGTAATGTTCTACTTTAGTTGGTCTAGATTGTGAGGATTATTTGCATAAACGTTTTGTCTTAAAGACCCCAAGTCCATGGAAAGTCCAGGGAACGTGGTGACCATACCACAATTTGTAGAACTTCGTCATCCTGACCATAATTTTCTTTTAGTAACAATTTTCTTTTAGTAACAAGTACAAAATAGTTGAGGATATATGCTGTTACACTGCAGACATAGAATTCTATGGTTAAGAAAACAAGATCCCATGGAGTATTCGTCGGTGTATGAGTTCGGTTTTAGGCGGTTCTGATCACGCTATTCTAGTCACCCAGAACAATTCTCATAACACGGTAGCTTGGCCTTGATAGTCTACACAGGAACATGGTTGGTTGGTTGCTTTTGATTTCTCCACTCTCTTTCTCGGAGAGTCCACGAGTTACATAATCGATCTTCTTGAGTCAAAGAAAACGGCACACGCCCCAGGTTGTGATTAGATTAATTTCGTGTACTGTCACTCAGAATCCGGGCTAGCTCCTACAACTGAAGGCACACGACTTCGTACATCAATTAAGAAAAACATCAATGAAGACGTTGATAATTTTCTACAACTGCAGGATATATATTAACAGGTAAACTATCTAATTACAAAGTCAATTATAATATAATGGTATAAAAGGTGTGAATATATGTATAAGTGTTTGAAATCGTCAGGACAATAATCCATTCGAAGAAATAGCCTTTTCGTCTATCTTAAATCTCTGATAGTGGTTGCACGATCAATAATAACAAACAAGTTAGTTCGTTCTTTCTTTTTGTAATGTTGCCGCCATCAGCTCACTCATACGATGGTAAAGGAGGCTTTCTGTCAGCGATAAGCATCGATGTTATAATTTTTTTAAATTTTTATTTTATTTATTTATTTATTTTTTTTTTGGTGGCTGAGAGATTTTCTCGAGCAACGAATCTATTTTCGTTTAAAGACCATAACATGACATTGCGGTTTGCTAGAGAGAGAAAAGATGACTAGTCGGTATTCAACGGCTCAGTGGTCAGAAGCTTATTCTGTGAGGACTCGTCATTTTTACTCTGAAATCTGTTCAAAATCGTGCACAATCGGTGATCGCTGCGTTCCATCCTCTTCTCTTCTAATTGGTAGATTACCCAGCGTACATAATAACTCCTTGAGGTACTTTTCCATCGAGGTGGTTCTCACGCCGATAAGACCTATGTTCCACTACCATTCTCTTAGAATACATGATTTTATTAGCAAAACAATATTAAAATAATATTATCAATCTAAAATCTGCTCAGATGAAGTTATTTTTCCTTATTTTGGTTTGCCTCACTGACCAAATAAATGAAGTAAGCAATTGCCTGGGATTGTTCAATTAATAAAAGCTAGAACTCTATTATAACCGTTGTTAGTGTAAAATTCGCCCACCATGGGTGGTTGAACCACAAAGCTATAAAAGAACGAATTTCTGTGTTGAAATCTTTATTTTTTTCTTTTAAATATATCAAGGGGGGATTGCGGTCTAACATTTATCATTAGCTAGTTGTTAAACTTGAGGTGGTATTTTTTAATGTCTTGCATTAAATGACTTCATGCTTTGCAAAGTGTGCGATTTCCATAAACAATCCAGCTATTTTTTTGTCTTGTGTTAATCGTTATACTGGGAGGGGACTCAACGTTGCCGGGATTAAATGAGGATTAAAACTATTTCACTATTCCATATTTTATTGTCATCGAAATCGGCGAAATCGCCCATTTTTCAATCAAATCGATTGATTGCCTGTTCTAGTTAGAAACTCACCATGATTCATTGGGAGGAAGATTCACATGCCTCCTCGCAGTTACTTAGTCGACGATACATTGTAATTTACATTGCACTGTAGACAACATGTTTTTGATTTTATAATATTATTTTTATATAATAGCTTGCATTAAAGTTTAAAATACAAAATTCAAGTATCATGGATCAGCTGTGCTCTAAACAATAACATTCATTTCGAACACGCCCATGTCATATCAAATAACCTACTGTTGATTTTATATGCCAGTCCTTTCTATTTGTGCGGTATTAAAACTTCTCATGTGCACTTGTATAAGGCGTTAACTTTAGTTAAAATCGTCTGTACCTTCTCTCATCGGATTTTTTCGATTATCAATACTTATGGAAGACATCCCTATACAAAATCTTCGTGTGAAATTTTAAACATGTAAAAACATCGGCCTAGGAAACGAGATCCCACACAGTCTCATTTATATATATTTATATTTATTTCTCATTTATATAATAGTAGATAGGTAGATAGATATTGTTATCGAAAGTAACGTTGCTAAAGTGCTAAATGTTCCTGGGTTCTTGCGGAGGTGCCGAATAGAACAGTTTCTCTTGCCTTTACAAACCTTTTCTTGCAGAAGACACTCTTTCTCTACTCTCGTTATTTCAATAGAAGGACCATGACTAAATGATAAAATAAAAGCTGTTGGACATTGATAACTGAAACTTGGTAGATACACCATATATATACTAAAGTTTAATTTGAAGACATATGGTTGCATTGAAGATAGGAATGTGAATTTTATTAACGATTATATGACTAGCATTTTTATTTGAAAGGTTTTTACGCTTTAATATGAAGCGTTGCTTAATAAGATACATATGTCTGCCGAAAAATTTCGCCTTTAAAATCAACTCCAAGATGTGGGATACGAGGAGAAGATTTGGCATTTATTATTTCTGTTTAAAATTCCCAACATGTATGGCCTTGTGTCAGAATTGACCAAGCCTGGCAAATATCTATAAATGGCTGACGCATAAGTGTAGAAAAACAATTAATTCCTAAAGTCCCAAGGAAAGCATATTTCCCCCACCCCGAACATCCCACGGCTCACGAGGCACACATATTGTCCCAATTTGTGTCAGTCGTTGAAGAAAGACGAGATTTTGCCGACTCAGATTATATGTCGTTTGATAGACACATTGCCCTACTTAATATAAACGAAGAAATATCAGAAAGAAATTAGAATAAAACTAATATTCCACATATTGTTAATGGCTGCCGAACGACAAATCGTCTCGTTTAATGTTGACGCACTACGCATGCGTGAATAGCAAATATAAAATAGTTGCGGACTCGTCTGCACCAGGAATGTCTCTCTGGGTTGCGTTGTAGATGGACTTTTCATTCGCGCGTTTTTATGTCTGACTGTTTGCTTTTCTTGATTTGAAATAATAAGTGATATCTCGTTGCATGTTTCAGTTAATTTTGCAGTGCATCAATGGTAGAAAATATATGCACTATTTTAACATTTCTGCGAGATAGAACTAAAACAAAGAAGCTTATGAGTTGTAAATTAACTTAGCATTAAAGTGTGTTACTATTCCTTGGATATTTTGTAAAAGTGATTCACTAAAAGATTCGCCAACAACCTAAAAAACAACAACAACAAAAAGAAACAGATACAATTCAAGTTTTTATCCATTAATAAGTATTTTCATAAACATCATTTCACTTATATTTCTGCCTCACCATAAACTCACACAGATATCTGTTCACGTTTCCGCGAGGCGTTCCATGGTGCCTTTTATTCTGCATTTTCTTCAGCCTAATCCTTACTTTAACCTAACTCTAACTGAAATAAGTTTAAAAAAGACTAAAAATAGTAGATCATCGCCATGTGTGTATGACAGTTGGGAAAAACCAAATTCCTATTAGTGACGGGGTTCTTCTTACAAAATATTATTTATTTTTTAATTTGCATGAGTCGCGCCCAAAAGATCAAAAAGAGAGATGTGACATATTCTTGATGGCGATTACATTACAATTGCTCGGGTCACATGTGGAAATGATCCCCTACTTCTTTTCTCGAGCAACGTTTTTATTTTCACAGATGAGCTACTTTTACTTATAAACATATACGATATCTGTGTGCATATATAAACGTGACACAATATCTATGTACATATAAGTAAATGGAAAAATCATAGAAATGCACAACTAAGTCGCAAGATAATTATACAATGATATTCAAAACATGTATCACCGGATGTGTGTATGGTTGGTTGCTTCTCTCGTTTCTGCTAGTAGCAGTTGTAATAGTCGTCGTAGCAAAGCAAGCAATAAGATAAATATATTGCTCTGAGGTTTCCACTTGCAGTCTTAATTTTTTCTAATTTTCAGTATTGTGTTATCATCATCATCATCATAACGCAGTCCTTCATAGCTGAAGAATACTAGTCAGGGTCTCGGATCTTTATCTCACGATGTTGTAGCATTCAACGCTCAGTGTAGAAAGTTTCCCGACAAATAGTGCATGGGTAGCTACCAAGGCTGTGCCTTTGGTAATGTTTTTGTTCAGATTTCTATTGCTGTGTTTTCCTTTGTGAATGCTACTGCGCCAACAACTTCGGTCTTCTGATAGCTCTTCCCATTTTTTCGTGTTCATATTCATTGCCTTTGGGTGGCGTTTTATTGTGCACAGTATTATTAGACAAGCTTCACAATTTGCAGAAGATGGAGAAAGAGCATTGAAAACGCTTCTTGTTTCTTCCAGGCTAACACTCAAAGAAAACATCTCTAAATTGTGTATACCACCTTCCACTGTGCATTTTCTATTACATCACTTTGATCCATTTACTTAATTCTTAACTTTAATTTTTAGTGGAAATTTACAATTGTACGCTATCTAATGAACAATATCGCGACATTTTACTAACTTCATTTCAAAAATGTAGCCAGCTTAAAAATTACCGAGTGAGTATTACCGGCCCTAAGAATTATACATCAAAGAATTTACTTTGCCGTCATTTTTAAAAGAAATAAGTAATCCTGAATCAATTAAAGGATGAATACGTTTACAATCTTCCTAATCATGCAAGAACTGAATGTACGTAAACTTCCCTGATATGTGGGCAGGGAATAAAGTGTAGTATCTGTTGAGATACCACACTTTATTTTTTCAGTCCTCGGTAAGTGAAGGAGAAATCCTTCTAGATTGAGGCAATTTTTATTTTTGCTCTAATCGAAATGACCTTTTTTCAGGAAGCTGTTTTTTTCGCACTGGAAAAACAGAGCTTGTACCTAAGTTTTCTCTCGTGGCGGGGTAGTGAGGGTGGTAAAATAAATAGGGGGGGTCAGTAGACCAATATATATATATATTCACTGAAAAATGACGGCGAGAAATGTTACATTTTTCGAACAAAAATCAACTATTCAAGACACAGGCAACTTTTTCTATCATAATAAAATTTATTTTTAAATAATGACTTATTTTCCTCTATTACTACCGAATGCCTAGCGTAGCGCAAGGCACTATTTTTTCATCGTTAATATGTTGTAACAGATGCGTCAAATATCGAAATAAGATTAGTTTGAATCTACGCGAAAGAATTACTGCTTTACTAAGTGCCACTCCGTTGCCTTTAAGAGTATCACATAACGTTCTTTTAAGTGGTCTTAAGGGTCACCCTCGTTCAACCCATAAATAATGGTCTCGCCATGTGGCCCTTTTCTACAGAAACTATCAAATATGGTCGGGGCGGTTTCGTCAAAGAACGTTTCGTCAATAGATTCACCTGGAATTTCTCTTTCAATTTAAAAAGGGAACATAAATACTCGTCTTAAAGGAAGTACTTCAAATCAATATATATATATATATTAGCAGGCCGCACATCGTTGCCCGGTTGTAAAATATACTAAAACATGACATGCTAATTCATGCAGATTCCGTATTTATTTTTATAGAGCAAACACTCTATTGATTGTTATATGGTATTCAATATATCGTAGTGATTTACACTTTTTTAAATACTACTTGGCTCTCATCAGCGGGAATCGAAACCAAAACACAAGACTCTTCAACCTTATTATCTTCTGAGCCATATTCATATTTAAACAGTTATAAATTACGTTGTATATTTGCCCATGCATAGAAGAACTCTTTAATTCTACGCCTGCCAAGTTCACATTTAAAACTTTTGACCTATTAGCAGTTATTTTTACTGGCTGAAAACCGGGTCGAATGTGTTCCACAGGTCCAAATCCCCTATATATAAAGTTTCTAGTCTGTACACTAATAATTGAAAGAGGAGTTTGTGAGATACCGTTCCTCACACAGACAGACAAGGTCACTTATATATATATATATATATATATATATATATATATATATATATATATATATATATATTAGTAAGTTATAAATATATATATGGCACTTAAGCTACACAGACTATTCTACGTTCCACTCTCTACCTATATATTGAGCACTGTTGAAGTAAATACTGAAAATTTACGCATAAAATTATATCTTCGTATATCAATTTATGTGATTAAATGAAGTAGTCATATATATATATATATATGTATATATATATATAGTTTTATCAGTTGTTTTTGTTCAGATCAGTAACTTCTATGACACTAAGCGATTTAGCAATTCATAAGATAGTGCTTAAACAGCACAAGTTGAGCTATATTTTGTAGTAATAAGCTTCGTGTATTTGTTTCATTTTATGTCCCTTTATTTTTACTGTAATCTGCTTGGATGGAAACATTTACGACTTGGCAAATTTGTCCTTCTTCTTGACTATTTTCACATCTGGTTTCTATGCTTAGATGAATTTGTTAGTTTCCTCCTTCATGATCCAGAAGATTTTGTTCGTTTCTTTTTTCACTATTGCCTTCGGTTTACATCTTTTCTACGCAGTCGTGTCTAGTTTTGTATTTTTGCGGCTTATTATGTGATTTACTGTTTCGTTTCTTCATCTACAGATTCTACCTTTACTGTTCTCTATAGTTTTGATATAGTTTGTTGCAATCGCGTTTTTATGCTCGGTGATCAGTAGTGAGCTAGTTTCTCTGTTCAAGTGTGCACCTCCGGACTATATTCTGATGCTTTCGTTTGCCTTTTCTCTGGCCATCCTTATCTTATTGCTGTTCTTTCAATTTATATTTATATTTTATTGTTACTATTTTTTTTTTGTTCCTGCATTGTTTATTTTTCAGATGTTTCTTGCTGAAATAATCAGCTTTATAGGTTTTAGTTTCGTATTTGTTTTATCTGCATAGTCTTCCATACTTACTAATCTGATTTCTTATTCTCTTCTTTTTATGTAACTTCGCTCAATGTCATTCGACATTACTTTCGTAATCGACTGATTCTGCTGATTTCTTCTTTGGTCTATTATTATTATTATTATTATTATTATTATGATTATTATTATTATTATTATTATTATTATTTACTCACTAGGAGTAGTAACACAGGCCATCATCGAAGATTTCTCTTTGAGAACAACTTGTGATATTCTCTGGAGTCTGAGATTTCCAGTATTCTCCACCTCTTTCGATAACCATTACAAAGTAATGTGCGTTATCGCAACAGCCGCTTACCATTGAATCTTCATTGGCAGCGACCATTGGTCTTCACTAGCATTTGGATGGCAATAAGCCTCTCCAAGATCCCTGCCCTCTTTGCACTCATCCAGCAGTGGTCTGGTTAGTGCACTCTCTCCTCGGTCTTTCAATCCTCATTGACGCTCACTTATTTTGTGTGGCGCCTGTTTATAACGACACGTGAAAAAGGGAGCGAAAGGCAGGGGCACAATGGAGGGGGTTAACCTACAATTATATAGTTTCAGTTTTTCATGATTCCGTGTGATGTTCCTTTTTGTTTTACATCTGTAGCAGTTTTTGTCTCCACATTCAAGGGTTTCCCTTCATATTTAGCCGTTTTCATTACTGTTGTCCGTTGTATCTTTTCAGCTATCCTTTTCAAACTATCATTTGTAGCGTTCCTACCATTAGTAGTGCTATTTTGACTTTCTTAATCTTCAATTTGTGGTCTGATAAAACGGCAAAATCTACAATTTGGCAAGACTTTTTTCTTCTTGTTCACTATTATGGCACCCGGCCTTTCTTGCTTGAGTGATTTTATCCGTTTTTATATCCATGTCCCATATGATCTTGTTACTTTCATTTATAAGTACTGCTGTCAGTTTGTACTTGCACCATCTGTTTGGGGGTTCAAGATGCAATTGCCTGCATAATTGCCAGTGTACTGCTTTTCCCACTTGATCGTATCTATTTTTATATTCATTTTTGGGCTTTTTTTTTTACGTCAAGTTCCCAGTACTCTTTGCACCCTTAGGTATATTTCACAACATTTCCAGCTACATAATAGCTGGAAATATCCTCTAAACCATCCACCCATTTCTCATTAGTCATTGAGTGGCAGAACTTCAAAGCTCAGAAAGAACAGGAATTCCTATAGGAGAAAACATAAATACCTACCAGATATCATCCCCAGGTGTCTTCGATCTCTCTGTATATAGAGTTTGCTACAAAATATGTGCATACTTCTCTTTAGAAGTAAACTCTGACCTAATATTAAAAAAAAAAATGGTACACTGTCTCCTCAAGCCATCCACCACGTCCACCAGGTTGCATACAAAGGTTCCTCCCTGTTTTAATAGAGAACAGTTTAAAAAAAAACGTTGACCATGATGAATCATATATAAAGTATAAACGAACAAATACTAGGAGGCCGGCAAACAGGATGAAAATGATCCCTCAATCAGTTTATACACTAGGCGGGAAGATGTAAAAAAAAATGGCGTAAACCTTTCTGTCCCTGGAAGTGGCATTCCAGTCATGACAGAGGCAAAGTAGGGTCAGCAATTAGCTCTTCATTGTATTTATTTACATTTTTATTTTATTTGCAATAATGATAATTGAACGTATTCAATTATTTTTACGGCAAAACATTTACCTTAATGTCAGTGTAAAATCATTGTTCACTTCACCAGTGTGATTCCTTCAAATTAGAATGTATATATTTAACAAATATTATCTACGTATGCGTCTTTCGACATCTAACTATTCAGCACTGTTAGACTTATCGAAGTTCGAAAGCTCGACCGTATGATTGCACTCAACGATCTACTACTGAGCACAGATCATCATCATCATCATCATCATCATCATCATCATCATCATCATCATCATCATCGTCGTCGTCGTCATCGTCGTCGTCATCATCAAAACGAAATTATTAATTGTTTGCATTTCTAAGGCCTCTTTCGAGTATATCTGAATCACACAGTATACGTAACATATTTTGGCTTCAACAGTGAGATATTTGTTATCGATTTTAATTTTTCTAAAAACTCAATTTGTAGTTTATCCAGCAAATAGCTAAGTGTTGTCTATTACCATCACTCCTTTCCTTCTATGTTATTTAACATTTGTTTGTATGTTAGACAGTGTCTATTACTTTCGCGTCTATTCCTCTCTTCGCATATAAATATAGCAATTATTTATCAATCAAAAGATTGAAAAACTCGCTTATAAACAATTTCGAATATTACTACGATTATATATGGAAACAGCGAACCGAATTTAACAGTCGATCAGGAAATCGCAAACTGTTCTCTTCGGCAGATCAGTTCTAACGAAATAGTTCATTATATTTTTTAAATTGAAATCGCTATTAAATAATTAAGACGAGATCTAAAATGGTTTTATTATCAAAATTAAAAAAATACTTCAAGAAAAGTTCAATTTTTAATAATAAAGAAAGATGCAAAATGCGTACAAAGATTTTATTAAAAAAACATTATTGGCATATTTTCAATTTTTTAAATTATTTTTTCTTACTAAAAATGAAAATATTAAAAAAATATATTATTTCGTCGGCTAAGAAAGTGAAAGCAAAAAATGTCGGATTATTTATTTCGAATTTCATATTTACGTAATCAACAAGTTTTAATATTGCTAAAGTTATCGCATCTGATCAAAAATGTTGAAACTTCGGTTGAGTTTCTTCTTAGGTCAACCGTTTAATTGTGAGAGGAAAGCTTGAATTACCTACGAGACACTATCCTTGGGTATCTTCGGTCTCTTTACAAGAAGGTTTCTCATGACCACCTGACACTGGAATACTTTCTTCCGCAAGTAAACTCTGAACAAATGTTCCAAATAACATTATAATTCAAAGGCCACAAAAGATCCCCTGCACACGGCTTTAAACTACCTCATACATGGAATGGAGAACTTTCCTCTTATTATGCTAACTAAAGTAGCAGCACTTGGCTCAATACTACAGCAGACTAGACGAATTATTGTCCTGGAATCGGTAAGACCAAAACAGCACAAAAATATATGCTATACCGTACTTAACTAGCGAATTTGGAAGAGGAAATTATATAATTATGCGTTGATTGTTATTGTAGACCACGTGATCGCTATTAAAGGAGAGAAGCTCTAAAAAGCTGGATTACTGGGTATTGATTCGCTGACCAGATGTATTGCTTACAACGTGCTGAAACATTTGCCAACAGTGTGCATATGGCACAATCATTGATCAAGTGACTCATAAAAAAGGAGGATAATATTTTTAGATGCACCAAAAGGAACTGGGAAAAATTTTGTTACGAATTTATTTCTGGCAAAGTCAGGCAGAGAAATGAAATAGCGTTAGCTGTAGCAAGTTTTGAAATTACTACAACCTTAATCTCTTGGAGGACGAACAGCTCACAGATCATTGAAATTCAAGCTCCCTTTGGATCTGAGTACAACTGATAAACCTGTTTGCAATATAAGTAAAAATCTTGGTATTGCTTAAGTTCTCATAATCTTTGTTCTTTGATCGTGTGGGACGAAGTTATAATGACTCATAAAAAGCTCTAAAAGCAGTTGATAGAACACTGCAAGATTCCAACTATTTGATAGGAGATGTAACTGTAGTGTTTTAGGTGATTTTAGGCAAACTTTGCCAGTTATTGCTAGGGATGACTGAGGCAGATGAATTTAAAGTGTGTTTGAAATCCTCTATACTATGGAAACATGCCACACGTTTAAAATTTTCTACAAATATTATGGCACATTTACCTTGGGATTTTCTGTCTGGACAATCTGCTAATACCCTTTTGAAATTTGAAGAAAAATTACTGAATATAAATAAGAAAAGTGAAATAAATGTATCAGAAATATCTACCTTTGGTTAACTCAGTTGAAGAACTAATTTAAAAGGTTTTTTTATCATTGATTTAGAATTTTACAAACCATGATTGGTTGTGTAAACGAACAATTATGGCACCAAATATATTGCACTTTGAATGATAGACTTGTGAAAATGTTGCCAGGAATTGAGAATAATTATAAATTCATAGAATCTGTCGTAGAAGATTCTAAAATGGTCAATTATCCGGTTGAATTTTTGAATTCCCTCGAGCCAAAGGTGCGTCTTCTCATGGTCTTTGATTGAAACTAGGCACCCTTTTGCGCACCCTCTCACCACGAAAGTTATGTAAAGAAAATTTAGGAGAAATGTTTTAGATTTATATTTATATATTTATACTAATTTCTGGATGTGGAAAAGGCGAAGATGATTTTATGGCTCGAATTCCTTTAATACCTTCAAAGGCTGTTTTTTTGCAATGCCTATCAATAAACCACCAGGTCAGAAATTACAAGTTGATGGTTTGCATTTAGAAGAGGATTGTTTTGCTTGATTGTTTTGATTTGTTGATGCTTCTATAGTAGGGAGTAAGAACAACCTTTTCATATTCACCCATGATAGTAAAACTAGAAATATTGTCTACAAGGAAGTTTTTTTTTACTGAGAGATTTATAAACTCATGTCGTTTATGACACAACCTTTGAATTAAAGGAAAACGATTTTACAAATGGGATTCTCAAAAGTGTGACAGAATCTCCAGACAATCTTCTGTCTCTTGTTAGAAATCTTTTCACGTTGATTTAATGATCAGAGGTAAATGCTTATTTAGTAAAGATTAACCCCATTTTTGGAACAATAAAAAGATTGGGTATATTTTTGCTTGTTGTAACTAAATATATATATATATATATATATATATATATATATATATATATATATATATATATATATATATATATATTATTTTTTACTACTCGCCTGAGGATGACCAATGGAGTTCGAAAATGTTCGCGATTATGGGAAATTTCTTTTTTCACTCGGAAAAAAACGTTCGGAAAATGGTCCGACAAAGAGAAAAGGAGGATTACAAGGAAAACAAGCAAGAGTTATTTGTGCTATTTAATGAAACCTGCATATATATTTACACACACACACACACACACACACACACACACACACACATATATATATATATATATATATATATATATATATATATATATATATATATATATATATGTATATGTGTGTGTGTGTGTGTGTGTGTGTGTGTGTGTGTGTGTGTGTGTGTGTGTGAATCTTATATATGCGTGAGTTCTTGTTTATATTTTTGGTTTATCTTATACCTCCTGTTTGTTTTGGTGTGACAATATTCTATGCAATTCGTATTTTTATATTTTACAGCTAAATAATTTCTAATTTAATGCATTTACTTTTGAATTCTTAATTTTGGTTATTCAAGCATATCGCTAAAATTGAGATTACCGTAGGAACTCCTCAGAAAATTGGAGCAATTCCCTACAGTGAAAGGAACTCTCATTCTACATAATTTCAGTACTTTCAAGTTACTTCTGGCGTGTTTTATATTATATTGTTTCTCTTTGCAATTGAGAAGTTTAAATGAGCTAATGAGTGCAGATAATAAAACTTTTTTTCAGTTTTTCTAAAAACATGATTTGTAGGCCACTCTTAACTACCAAGGAAAACAAAGTTGATATAAAAATATATTTCTGCAAAATTTTAATTTTCTTTTCATCATATTTTGCTTTCGATACCCCAAAATTTGAAGGTATCTCTTTATACGCATCCCTCCTTTTATACTATAATAAATCATAGTTCATTTTTGAAGAATCTTTTAGAACCCAGTCAACGACAGACACTTCTCCTAATATATATATATATATATATATATATATATATATATATATATATATATATATATATATATATATATATATATATATATATATAAGTGAACGTGTCTGTCTGTGTGTCTGTGTGTCTGTGTGTTTGTCTGTCTGTGTACATTTCCCTACGCAATAACTCTGTCAATTTTTAGTCTATAGACCCGAAATTTGAAATACCGGGTACTGAGATTTGGGAAAATCGATGTGACGGGTGTCAGCCAGAAATTTGGCTGTTAAGGGGTCAAATTTCAACGATGTGACCTTTAAGAACTCTACCAAACTCCTCCGACAATTTTGGGTCTAGACACTTGAAATTTTAGATATAGGTTCTTTGAACCTGGATCTAACTTAATAAAGTGATTTGAGCCCGAAACTATAAATTTTAAGGGGTCATAATAGGGGTCAAAGTTTTAAAAAATTAATCATTTTTTTTTTGTTTTTTTTTTGCACAGCATACACCTCCAAACACCCGAGCAACGCCGGGCACCCCTGCTAGTATATATATAATTCTAAAACTCAAATGACCTTGTAATGAGTGTTGTAAACACACATCCGGATTACAATTTCCGCGTAAACAAATAAACACAAATAGCTACTTTTGCAGAATTTAACCTGCGGACTGAAATATTAGCGTTATTATTTAGAAATTATTATTTAACATGGGAAGCGTGGGAATGTTTTGCAACTATTCTGTATTACAACTATACTGTCGCAATTTTCTTACAAATAAATCAACTTTGACCCGTTAACAACTATAAGAGCATTTTACAACGGCGATTTACCCACGGTCTTTCTTTTTTTTTTTAATTTATTCTCCATTTTTTAATACACCTTTTTTAAGACATTCATACATTTTCTTCTACACTACCAACATAAATAAATAACCCCGAAAATGTTTGTTTTTTTACAAATAAATAATCAACACAATAAAACGTATTGTTTTATTGTGTACGTTTTCAGCGTCCCAATTGTTTTTTTTTTCGTGTTTAAATTATCCAAATAAACAATTGTTTATACTTTCTGTTTTTTTTACATCGTTCATTTCCACATTGTCTTAATTAGTTTTATTGACCTTATTATTAACATAAATTAAATACCTGACCCAATGGGCCATGGATGTTTGTTTAAAATAAATTAAAAAGTTACATTTTATTTCCATTTTCTATTTAAAAAGCCATTCTTAAAATGGGGAGAGTGATTTTTTTAACTATTCTGTACTTTCAATTTCATTTAAAAAAGATATATCAAAATTTGAATTTAACTTGAAGTATTACGGTATCTGTTCAGTACACATTTACCTCTAAGTATGGCTAACCACTTATAATTCAATGGCTGTAAGCTTTTTTTTTTCAAAAATAAACAATTATAAACAGCACGATTCATAGAAATCTATCTATATTCTTTTTTCATTTTAATATACTTTTATAGAAATGTTTCTGTTATGTCACAAAAACCATTTTCTTTACGTCAGAAGTGTCACGCTCATACATTAATTCCATAGCTAATCTAACATACTGATTCAACGGGTCACGGGTAGTGTAGTATATATATATATATATATATATATATATATATATATATATATATATATATATATATTCATCAGCGTCCTAATCTGCATTAAAGCTAATATAGAATTAATGTTCCCCTTAAAAACCGCTTTACATTTGGGCACCTCAAACGGAACAGAGTAGTTTTTTGTTGTTCTCTAAAACGAGCTTTGTAGAAATCCTTTTAATGTGTTCGTCGTTTACCATTCATACGTGAGTAATCTCGACTCTTTATAGTCGTCGCTATAACAGCCGTTAATAATTTCCCACATAATGCTACCAGTTTTTATCGTCCCTTCCTGTTTACGGTATCTTAAACTTGTCATGACACTTCCGTTATGGAACATCTTTTCTTTTTCTTTTGTATGGAAGAATCTCAAGACTATAATGTTAAGCTAAATAGGCACATATCCAAATGAATACACCCATTGCTTAAGGTATATACTTTAGTAAATTCTAGAAGTTACGAAGTTAACTCTACTAAGAAAAGAAAATGTGTTATACGAGATATCAAAAAGAGCATGTGGGTGAAATGAGAAGACTCTCTTCCGAATTCGCGGTATATAACAGAATACAACCAAATGTACCAGAAGAAGGCAAGGGGAGGTACAATGGATATAACGTTGGAAATATAGCAGCATCAAAGATAAGGACAACAGTATGAAATATGAAAATAATTAATATAACAGCAAAGCATTATATTAGTAGTAATCAGAAAATGCTCTTTTGTCCTCGAAGAGACAATAAATAAAGTAACACTTATACTCAAAGGATGAATAAAGTTTATTATACAGTAATAGAATGTCGCTGATCCAGCTTCTGCTACTCGATTCCCTGATTTGGTCAAAATATTATATATTATCGGAAAAGTTAATCGTGCATGTACATAGGAATGATACTTCGCCACTTCATTAATGCTAAGTATTAAGATAGTTCGCCACTTCATTAATGCTAAGTATTAAGTTGGTGCAAAAATAATGTCGTTTTTACGTTCAACTTACAAAAAATCATTTATCCTTTCATAATAAACTTTATTAATCGAAATAAGAACCACTAAAACTGACCCATTTTTGCCAACGAAAAACAAGTTTATTAGCATAGAAATCTGGAGTTCTGGAAGCGATGAAATCATTGAAGGCCGATTCGGCGTTATCTCGACTTTTGAAGTATTTTTTCGTGCAGGAAGTTGTCGAGATGCTTGAAAAAGTGATAATCGGTGGGCGAGAAGTCCGGTTAATATGGCGGATAAGGCAGAGTCTCGTAGCCCAATTCGTTCAGCTTCTGCAGAGTCAGTTGAGCAACATGCAGGCGAACGTTGTCATGGAGGAGAATTGGTCCCTTCATATTGACCAATATCGGGCATATACGTTGGAGTCTCTGGTACATTTTGTCAATTTGTCGGTAGTATTTCTCCGCAGTAATCGTTTCGCCCAAATTCAAGAAGCTGTGATGGATGAGATGGCTGCAGACCACCAAGAAGTCATCATAACCTTTTTTTTGGTGCAAGTTCGGCTTTAGGAAGTGTTGTAGAGCTTCTCCGGCATCCAACCACTGTGCCCAACGTCGCCGGTTGTCGTAGAGGATCCATTTCTCATTACACGTCACAGTCCGCTCGAGAAATGAATCGTTTTTGTTGCACAGAGGAGTGTAGAAGACACCTCAAAATGACGATATTTTTTTATTATCCTTCAATTCATGCGGCACCCATTTATCCAACTTTTTTAACTGCTCTATTTGCTTTAAATGGCGAACGAATGTTGAGTGGTCAACCTCAACTTAATCTGCAATTTCTCTGGTTTTGTGAGGATCGGCTTCAATTAAGGCTTTCAAATGTTCGTCATCGACCGCAGTTGGCAAGCCGCGACCGTCTTCATCTTTGAGGATCTCATCACCATTTCCACACGTTCGTTAGTATTTCCTGGGCAAAACGCACCATTGACATCATCAGTGTCTTGGTAGCTTTTCGGCCTAGTTTTAACTGGAACAAAAATGTCATGGGAATTTGAATTTTGTTCATGTTGTAGAAAAATAAATGCAAAAAATAAATGACGAGATTGTGAACGGTAACGAATAACACAGACAGAGTGAAAAACGCCTTTCAAAATGATATATAACATGGCTATGTATAGCAATGAATTAATTCAGAAATCATTTATAAACGTAACATATGTGAAAAGCAATATTGTTTTTGCACCAACCTTATATCATTCTGACCAACAGTGGGGATTAAGACACATTGAGTTCACTGTGGATATATCTGAATGCATACACTATAGACTGGATTAGGCATGTGAAACTAAGGCTGTAGTCTTTGATATATATAAAGCAGCTGACAAGGCATGGCACGAAGATCTCATGGAAATTAAGTCATACGGCATTACAAAGCGAATATTTTATATCATCAGATACTTTTAAGGCAAAATAAAAATCCAGGTCGTTCTTGATAGTCGCGCATCTGAACAACTCGATATCAGTGGGTTTAAGGGCTCGATCATTGGACCGTCATTATTTCTAATCTTTATAACCAACTTCTCTGTTGCAATTTTATCTGAGATCGGTATATTTGTTCCTTTATTGACATGTATGCAAAATCAATGCACATATATAAGAGGGAATGGTTAAATCCTTAGAAAATACATAGAATATACTGCCAAGTCCGCTGCAGAAGTTGGTGTCTCTGCCGGAATAGATAACACTCAATTGCCTGTATCCTATATTTCTATAAACCTATCATTCCCAGATGTATGCAGTATTGTTACCATATCTTGGCTGGTGCACCAACTCCTGGTCTCTCCTTTTTAGACATGATCCATAAAAGAACCGAAAAATCAAAGAACTCCAAAAGTGTTTACTAACCTTCAGATTTTGTTCCATCGTCGCAATGTTATGTCCTCATATTTATGTTTTGATGGAATGTGCTCAGACGAATTTGTCGACTTTGTGCTTTCTCAAAGTAGATGCATTCGATTTACTCAACAATTAGCAAAACTCCGCCCTTCACTGTTGATGTCATCAGAAAATACTTTACTAGCTTCTTTCTTTAAACTGTTAGGTTTTAGAATTCACTCCGTTTTTCCACCTAGCTATACTACGCCCCTCCACTTGTATGCCCCTATAAATATGGTCTCTTACTCATAGTAACTTTTCGTCTCAGTGTCAATGTGCTTTGTCTGCGATGAATGAAGTTAACAAAATTTCCTAAAATGACGAGTAAGTAAAAAGCCTTTCCTCGACTACATAATATTCCCATAAATCCATCCGTAGTGCTTCATATCTTGGTATCGATAAAGGAATCAAAAACACTATTTATTACAAAATTAAACAGTTTTCCCGAGAAAAAATTTTTTGCGAGAAATTCAATGGTTATATCAATTATATTCCAAGGTTTTACAATAATATAAAAGATGGACTCTTCCGTCAATTTCGGTGTATGAGCTTCCGCCACAACAACTAAGTTTTTTTTCTGAAATCCACACAGATGATTTTTTTATAGTCGTGAAGACTTTCTGTAAAACCCACCAAACTTATTGGCAATACTGCTAATCTTTGTCGGTGTAGATGACTGCCACAAAACAGAGCATACAGTAGATCGCATGTTGTTATATCAGAATTTACCTTCTCCGAGATACATGCCTGAATGAAGACTGGGGGTGCATCTCTTCCAGTGATATAATGCGCCCCAGATACCAACCTGGAAATTTCTACGACTCACCGCGGTATAAACAGTGCCTTGCCTTCCCAAATGGCCACTAGTCTGATCCTGGCCAGACTCTTCGTTGCTTAACTTCGGTGATCAGGCGAGAATTGGTGTCAACGTGATTGTACCGTATTTATGCAATAATACCACAGGGTTAGAATTCGTGCTATATTAATAAGCAAAGTTGTTGTAATATGTAATCTATATATCTAGAATAGTGAAATTGTCTGTATGTGTGTGTCTGAGTGTATACATTTCCCTACCAAACTACTCTGTCAATTTTCAGTCTGCAGACTCGAGATTGGGCATAAGAGGTATTGAGATTTGGGAACATATTTTAATCAGTTTTCGGCGAGAAATTTGGCCGCCAGGGGGTCAATCTTCAACGATTTAACCTTTGAAAACGCTACCAAAGTCCTTCACCGATTTTTAAATTTTAGATGTAGGTCACTTGAACATAAACAAAACTTTGTAATTTTATTTGAGCCCCAAACAAATAAATGTTAGAGGTCAAAATTAGGGTCAAAGTTTTAAAACACTTTGACCTCTGCGGTCTCTACCAAATTACTGGGCCAATTTTTGGTCTAAACATTTAAAATTTTACATAAAGTGTATTCAGACACAGGACAAGCTTCCAAAGGATTTTTGCCGAAAAGTTGGTTTCTAAGATGTCAAAGTTTCAAAACATTTGACCTTTACGATCTCTAGCAAACTATTCAGATAATTTTGGGTCTAAACATTTGAAATTTTACATAAAGGATCTTCAGACATGCAGCAAGCTTTTTTAATCAGTTTTTAAGCGAAAATGTGGCTGTCAAGAGGTTAAAGTTGAAAGAGCTTACCTTTGCAAGGTCTACAAAACTTCTCCATCAATTTTGGGTCTAAACACTTTAAATTTTAGATGTAGGTTATCTGCACATGAGTCGAACTTTATAATATTAATATATACATATACACACAAACTTATGAACAGTGCATAGGGCCCGACCAAAGCCGAGCTGAACTGCTAGTAAGATTAAATACAAGATGTTATTAAAAATACAAAAGTGCTAACGCTTATTTCTTCAGAGTTTTTGCAATTAAAGAATGATGGCAAAGCTAACTATCAAAATATAATGTAGAACAACTTTTTTTTTTAATTTTGCACTTTTAATTATTTGGAACATCAAATTTACGTACATGTTTTATTTTTTGTTGTTGTTTTTCTTACATTTGCTCTCATTCCAGTGCAAAGCCGTGCGTTTCTGCTTCAACACTTGATGATTCATACACAAAATTACGTAAAAATAATGTAAACTCCGAATTGAGCTGTTTGAAATCTGACCATCTTTCTCGATGATAAAGATGTGAAGCCATAAAATAAATGGGTCCATTAAAATCATTATTTCTGATTACCAGTTAGAGAAATGTTTCTTAAAAACAGTTCTTGCTTCTTTTTGTACAATTTCTCTTTTAGATAAAACCATGAATTTATATACATTTGTTATTACTTTATACATATATATATATATATATATATATATATATATGCATACATTCATCAGGACACGAAATGTTTCTACTACTTCTACTTATTTAATCTAATAGGCACTTCTGCTTTGCGATGGTATAATTGTCAGTCTCTGACATTTTTATTGTTTTTAGATGTTTTACATTTTTATCTCGATTTTTCTCGCTTTGTATAGAATATTCTTTAATGAAAACTATATAAAATATGTTCCTTATTTCATTGTAAACAGAGAATTTATAAATTCTGAATTTGAGAAAGCTATTTAAAGTTTTTGGATAGTTTTTTGTTTATATCCATTAGAAGTATTGAGTGAAATTTGAAAATAAAATAAGATACGCATTGAACATGTTTGAAGCCAAATAACTGCAACGCGATTTTTTTTATAAAATAAACGCGTGTTTATTTTTTAAGGAAAATATATTTCGGAGATATACTCCTTTGTTAATCTATGTATTTTTTCTCTTTTTCTCATGATGTCGAGTGGAAGAATGTTCAATGAATTAAGTCCACGTGATGTTAACTGCGGGATTTTTATGTAGTCGGATAGAACGTGTGGTCGCGTGGTTTGAAAATCTGGGTAGTTTTTTTGTTTATATCCATTAGAAGCGCTGAGTGAAAATTGAAAATAAAATAAGATACGTATTGAACATGTTTAAAGCCAAAAAACTGCAACGCGAATTTTTTTTATAAAATAAACGAGTGTTTATTTTTTTTAAGAAAAATATATTTCGGAGATATACTCCTTTGTCAATATATATATTTTTTTCTCTTTTTCTTTGCCATGATGTCGAGTGGAAGAATGTTTTAATGAATTAAGTCCACGTGATGTTAACTGCGGGATTTTTATGTAGTCGGATAGAAGGCGTGGTCTTGCGGTTTGAAAATCTGGGTAGTTATTTGTCCATGTCCATGTCTAATGTTATCCATTAGAAACGTTGAGTGAGATTTGAAATACGTATCTTATTTTATTTTAAGATTTTGTTTTAAAAATTAAAGTGTTTGTGTTTTTTATTTTGAAGACTTTACATAGAATGATATAGACACTTGATTGGATTAGTGCTGACTTACTTTTAATTATTGCTCTTAATAAGATTCTGGAAGTCTCCTGTGTGTGTGTTTTGCACTAATCACTTAAAAAATAATCTTTCTAGAAGGGGTTGTTGGTTGGCTTTAGTAATGTTCTGAATGTTCCCTTAATTTATTTAGTGCATTCAGTAGCGCTTATTTTTGCACTAATCACTTAAGATATAGTTTTTTTTTTTTTCATCATATTTTGCTTGAAAGTGGTAGATGAACAGGTGAAAACATTATTACTTACATGTAATGTCGAAATCAGTATAAATTCCAAATATCACGAATAATCATCAAATCAAAATATAATTACAAGAAAAATAGAATGCTTGTTGTATAAATATCGAATATCACGACAAATGACCCCATAAAAATAATTACAAGAAAAAATAGGGTACTTGTGTAGATTTGTGATATTTTAAACCAACATTATTACGTTCTTAAGTGTCATATCGAAATTTGTATAAATATCGAATATCATGACAAATGACTCCATAAAAATAATTACAAGAAAAAATAGGGTACTTGTGTAGATTTGTGATATTTTAAACCAACATTATTACGTTCTTAAGTGTCATATCGAAATTTGTATAAATATCGAATATCATGACAAATGACCCCATAAAAATAATTACAAGAAAAAATAGGGTACTTGTGTAGATTTGTGATATTTTAAACCAACATTATTACGTTCTTAAGTGTCATATCGAAATTTGTATAAATATCGAATATCACGACAAATGACCCCATAAAAATAATTACAAGAAAAAATAGGGTACTTGTGTAGATTTGTGATATTTTAAACCAACATTATTACGTTCTTAAGTGTCATATCGAAATTTGTATAAATATCGAATATCATGACAAATGACTCCATAAAAATAATTACAAGAAAAAATAGGGTACTTGTGTAGATTTGTGATATTTTAAACCAACATTATTACGTTCTTAAGTGTCATATCGAAATTTGTATAAATATCGAATATCATGACAAATGACTCCATAAAAATAATTACAAGAAAAAATAGGGTACTTGTGTAGATTGGTGGATTTTTAAGCCAACACATTTCAGGTGAAAATATTAGGCACTTATTTGTCAAAATCAAGATACTTTTTACATGGATAAGTTTTTGTGTTTAACTCATTTAAAATGTTTTTATACAAATAAAAGAAGTATACAATATATTGCTGTTACCAAAGGCACGATAAGTCACTCTTAAATAAGAAAATAAGGCACGTGTACGGAATTCTATCCATATGAAAAAAGCAATCAGTCTTCCACGTGACGGAAAAGGTCGTACAACAACAAAAAGTCAAGTAAAATCATCAAGTAGTTATATGTTTAAATAAGGTACTTGCACAAGATTATAACAAGAAAACAAACCAAATCTTACCAGTGACAGAAAGAAAAGGTCCTATGATAAAAAAACACGCAAAATCATTTATTTTTAAATAAGAAATAAAATACTAAAAAATATTTTTGTCGTGCACTAGGACCCGCCTTATTTTTCTTTCGTGATTGCAATATCGCTCTGGAGGCCTCCTGGTATTTTTTCACTGCTTACTTATTAAATTATTTTATTTTATTCATTAAATAATAATACATCCATACGACATAATTAAATAAATAATAAATCCATACGGCCCCATTACTAGCCATTCCTGATGTTTGTTTTTCGTTTACTACTAGTCGCTTTCAATCCTTATCATAAACTATTATATTGATTAAGTATATAAGTAAATTTTATTCGCTGGTAAAGGCTCTCTTATTATTTACTACTATTCCTTTGCTCAAAACCACAAGAAACGTTATTACATTCGCCACATCTCCTTTCAACATCGCCGTTCGTGTTTGTTTTTTTCCACAAATATATTTAAAATTAGTTTTTTCATTTTCATTTCCTAAAATAATTATCGTCCCCTTCTCAAAGTTCGGTTTTCCCATTGGTTGTCCGCTTCCGTTTCTCGGAATAAGGGAATATCAGTTTAAACTTTTTTTATATTTTAATACAAACGAAAAAGGTCCACACACATGCAATATTTGCTTTATAATACAACTGTCATAAACTGACATTTTTAACGATAAAAAAGTTTCTTATATTTTCTTTTATATCAATTTGAATTTGTGTTTTCAACAAACAAAGGGATCTGGTTCGATAATTGGACAACTTTTACATCAAACCCAGGTTTTCACCTGATACCAGTGTCGTCGTATTTTTAGTATCCCAGGTTTCTGCTTCGCCTATACTGTCACCTAACAATTTACAAAAGAGTGTATCTTCATTTTTGGTTTTAATAATAAAAACGGTCCGATTTTATTCCAAATGGGCTTATGTGGAATATCGACAATGGTTTTTAGAACTGTCCAGTATTTCTTCTTCTTCTTCTTCTTCTTCTTCTTCTTCTTCTTCTTCTTCTTATTATTATTATTATTATTATTATTATTATTATTATTATTATTATTACATTTAATTGGAACATCAGAGCACGGTAGGTATTACCCAATAAAGTTGTAACAGCCTAAAAACACAATCCCCGCTAGTAACCACTCACGCCAGAGTGAGAGTAAGCATTTTAAAAAAGCAATGACCCTACCGATGAAGTGCCCACCACTGAATTGCGGTACCTGACAGTGGTTTGGTCATGATCGATAATTGCAGAGAACCCCAGTGCTCGTCAGTAAATACAATTACTCTCCTCAATTTTATTTGATAACAGCCTAATAGAGACCGACCAACACTGTACGCCGGGAACCACCAGTAGCAGTTGTAAATACTATCAAAGTCTCCCAGTAAACGCCTCAATACAGCACAAATTGCCAGTGATAATCAATCCCTTATACTGGAGGCTGACACTGATCATCGTCGCCAATGAGTTCCAGTTGCAAAGGAAATCAGTGCCTACCAGTAAACACCAGAAAACGCCCCAAAACAGCACTAACCGCGAGTAACCAACAGTGATGACAATTACAGCCAGTAACTTCTGCTAGTTGCCACTGCTAGACAATACAAGACAGTGTAAGCCGATGATTTCATTTGGACCACGGTCACCAGTGCGCGTTATTTTCTAGGACCCCCCCAATAACAACCTTAGTTTAATTTGTTTTCGAGAGGAGATGCTTTATCGAATCTATTCTGGCTTTGCGATATATTTTCACTGTGCAACGGGTCCTGATAGTATATATAGATAAAGTTCATCTACAGACAGATTGTTATTCGTATCACGGTTCTCGAATGTGGCTAGACACATAAGCAGTTTCTTTAAAATATGATTCTAAAGTCAATTTCACCTTCAGAAAGGGGTTCGTCAGTTCTGAACTATTAAAATGTTTATATATTCGTTATCATCAAACTTCCATGGCTGCTTATAATTTTACAAACCTTAATGCATTTGCATATTTTTTTTCCATCAGTAAGACCAGTCTACGAAAAGCGAAAAGCAAATCTATATGTGCATACGTGTCTTAATGAGTTAACGGATTTGTATGCTAATATTTAGTCATTTAGAGGTTATAAAATAAAATTCAAATTTCATTGACAACCGTTTTCTGAATTGAAACCGTATGTTCAAAGATTTGTTTCAATTGCTGACAGCCCACTTGGGAACGCTGATCATGCAGTGATAATGGTCGAAATCGCCCTAAACTCTAGATCCAAAACTGAAGAGCCAGTGCTCAAAACAACAAGATATTATAAAAAGGCTGATTGGGAAGCCATCAGAGATCTTATCAGAGATGCCCCATGGGCAAATATTTTTCTCTTCCTGCTGAACAGTGCGCAAATGAGACCACTGAATGGTTCAAAACGGCAATTGAAGCATATGTTTCCATGCGGTAATTTTATAGCAAGCACCACTCTCCGCAATGGTTTACTTCTACTTGCGCAATTGCCATCGCTCAAAGGCAGCATGCATACCGCAGATTTAACCGACATAAGTCCAGTTCAAACACACAGAAGTATATAGAAGCTAGAAGTAACGTAAAGAAAGAAATAGCGACAGCTAAGAGAGAATTTATTGAAACCACTAAAAAACGCATCGAAGCACAAAAATTAGGAACTCAAAACTTCTGGAAAATCTACAACAGTGTAGTAAATAATGTGCAATCAACAATTCCCCCACTAACCAACAATTACGAGATTGTTTGCTCAGCAACCGAGAAGGATAACATGCTTGCCAGTCGGTTTGCCTCAAACTCAACACTGGACCCTTTCAACCAACCCCTACCTGACTTTCTTTATGGACAGCTATCACGCTAGACGATCTAATAATCACCCCTGCTCAGGTGCATGCTATCATAAAAGCCTTGACACTTCAAAAGCACGTGGACCCGATTTCACCCCAGCTGTGCTATTAAAAAAGTGCTCAGTCGAAGTAGCTCCAGTTCTCTCCAAACTCTACAAACAATTGCCTTAATGAATCTTGCTTTCCGGGCTGTTGGAAAATTGCTTCTCTGGTACCAGTATTCAAGAATTCTGGCGAAAGAACTGACCCAGTAAATTATCGCCCCATTAGCCTCCTTCTACTTTTCGCCAAAATATTTGAGACCATAATTAATCATGCTCTAGTCCATCATCTTACAGATGCTAAATTTCTGACTGACCAACAATATGGATTTAGACAAGCCCGTTCAACAGCAGACATCCTCACTGTAATTTCTGAACGTATATACCATTCACTGGACAAACCACGGGAGGGCAGAGCGGTAGCTCTAGATATATCTAAGGTTTTTGTACAGGGTATGGCATGAGGGTCTCCTCAGAAAAATTAGATCATACAGTATCACTGGTAGAATGCTTAACATAATTAAATCCTTCTTAGATAAGAGAAAAATCCAGGTTGTCCTCAACGGTCGTACATCTAAACAATATGATATAAATGCGGGAGTGCCTCAAGGTTCTATCCTTGGATCTCTATTGTTCCTAATATTCATATATTCATAAATGACCTCCCCGACAAAATTGCCTGAAATGGGTATATATGCTGATGACATCACACTCTATAAAAGGCAAGACAGGAAAACAAATGAACACATATCTAAAGAAATGGCAAAAACACTAGATGATGACCTCCAATTTGTAGTGGAATCGGGACAAAAATGGATGGTCACATTCAATGTTGCCAAGACTAAACTGGGTTCCTTCAATAATTACAAGAAAACTTCTCTGCCACCAATAGCAATGGCCAGTGACTCTTTATCTGAGAGTACATCTTTCAAACTCCTAGGCTCTCTCTACCGTGCTAGAAAACTACTAACACCCGAAAGTATCCTGTACCTCTATAAGGCCACCATTTGCCCATGTATGGAGTATTGCTGTCACATTTGGGATGGTGCATCTGCGACTAGTCTCTCACTCCTAGACAAGGTTCAAAAGAGAGTCGCCAATCTGATAGGCCGTAAACTGGCATCTAAGTTTCAGCTCTGTCCCATCGACGAAATGTTGCATCCCTCTGCCTATTCTACAAGTATTTTAATGGTGAATGCCCTGGTGAACTGCAGACACTTGTTCCCCCACGACGTAGACACCCTCGACAAACCCGACAGGCAGCTAAATCCCACCCCCACACTGTAGAGATCCCTAGATGTAAAATATTTTTTTACTTCAGTATTTTCTTCCCCAGAATCGCCAGACTCTGGAATTCCATTCCAGGTCCCTGCTTCCCCAACTGTACTGACATGCAGAAGTTCAAGTGTAACATGAACTGATATCTTGCTGCCCAACTCCCTACATAGTACCCCAGTAGTTGTTGCCCCTGATAGTAACCCCCTACATCAAAGTGGCAATTTGCCTCGTTTGGGGTGAAAATGTAATAAAAAAAAAATTTTTCTATAGAATAAGAAGAAATAGAAGAAAACATATTTATCTAAAGTTGATTATTTAAACTTTTTATAGTTACCGTCGTTTCATATATATATATATATATATATATATATATATATATATATATATATATATATATATATATATATATATATATTTCTACTTTGTCCTGGAAACTATCTAAGTGTCTATTTTTTCTGTCAACACAGTTGCGTAGGTTATCTTATATTTATGGATTCCCTCATTCTAAACTGATAAAATGTAAACATACATGCACAAAATAAACATTCATATTATAATTCTCTCTCTCTCTCTCTCTCTCTCTCTCTCTCTCTCTCTTTATATATATATATATATATATATATATATATATATATATATATATAAAGAAACATCTAACGCATTGTTTCTCTTTGGGGAACTTTGAATCTTTTCTCACATTTTTCCCCCTCGTTGTGCCAATATTTTAATCGTTTTTTAAAACGTTAATAAACGTTATTTTAGCGTCCCCGTATTTTTGGCACATTCAATAGTTCCCCATCAGAACTCTTTACTTTCGACATGGTATTATTATTTTACGCTATCGATTTTCTCCTGATGAGATGATAGCTGAAAGAGCTCTCGAGAGACTTCCGCCCATTATATTTAAATATATATATATATATATATATATATATATATATATATATATATATATATATATATATATATATATATATATATATGGGGGATGTGTGTGTGTATTTCATAAATAATATATAGACATATAAAGACACATATAAAGAGGTAAGGGAATGCTTTGTAACAGATAATTGAAATCATCATACACTTATCAATGAACATTAATGTGCACACAGACAGACACACACATATCTATATCGATATTTCTATAGGTTTCTCTCCGTCTCACTCAATCTCTCTCTCTCTCTCTCTCTCTCTCTATATATATATATATATATATATATATATATATATATAGAGAGAGAGAGAGAGAGAGAGAGAGAGAGAAAGAGAAAGAGAGAAAGAGAAGGAGTGAGATAGACGGACAGAGACAGAAACAGATAGATAGAATAACATAAGAAGATGTAATAATTTGCTTGAAACATTGTGTAATGACAGGGAAGAAGTTCAAATATGTATTATTCTAATTAAACGCCAACATAATAGTAAATTGATAAAATTACAAAATTCATAAGAATTCAATAATTTACATAAGATGCCTTGTATCTCTCGGATCACCTTTTATAATATTATGTCATATTTGTCATTTTCAACCTTCTTTGTAAAACGAAATCTCCACCCAATCTAACGAGTTTTCTCCTGGAGTGTATATATATATATATATATATATATATATATATATATATATATATAGAGAGAGAGAGAGAGAGAGAGAGAGATAGATAAATAGATAGATAGATAGATACATGTATATATGTATATATATATGTGTGTATGTGTGTGTGTGTGTGTGTGTGTGTGTGTGTGTGTGTGCAGTTAAAAATATCCAAAAGTAGAAACCATTTAATTTCACGAGGGTGCTCGATGAAAAAAATAAGTATAGACTGATTAAAATACCGCCCTCTCTTTTAAAACAAGCACAAATGTCCAAATTATAAATATAGAATTTATAAATGCGAAAAAAGGCCTTAACATTTTCTTTGCTCCGGTTTCTTCTTTGTTGTTTTCCTTTCTTTTTATATTTGGTTTTCATTTTCATTAAATGACATGCCTTGACTAAGCCCAGAACGTGTTTCTGCCAGAAAGAGAGAGAGAGAGAGAGAGAGAGAGAGAGAGAGAGAGAGAGAGATAGAGAGAGATGAGACCCCACTTAGAAACCAAATATAATGCAAAATTTATTTTTTTCAAATAAATGAAAACAATATATTTACGGAACACATCCGGGCGCTCACCTATTCATGAGTCATCAATTGGTGCGCACTTGTATGACAATAAAGCATGCGATGAAATGCATTCGGATGGCTGTTTTCGCATTGTACAGAAGGCGCGGTCTTTACAAGGGTCGGACGGAAGGTACCTCGAGGTTCTTTTTTATTTTAGTCGAATAGTCTTTTGACTATTTTTCGTGTATATTTTTTTTCTCCCTGCATCGATCTTGCCCCAAATTCTAATGACTCCATTTATCCTTTTAAAAACTAATAAAATTTGGTACCACCAAAAAAACTTTATATATATATATATATATATATATATATATATATATATATATATATATATATATATATAAAGTTTTTTTTCATTAGAATTTATATATATATATATTATTAATCTCATCATTATTATTAAATAATTATTAAAGTATATGTATTATTATATAGTTATAAATTTATATATATATATATATACATATTATAAAAAATCAGTATTTCTGTCTGTTTGCTTGTTTGTCCACAATGACGCTTATTTCTTTGTTCACAATCGCACATAATATCTACATAAATAATACATATATATCCTAGAATCATATAAGACGTCAAGGCAAATGGTGGCATACATGACATCATGTATGAGGAGCAAAACCTGAAAGTAGATTCCCAGGGCAACGCTGGACAGTCTTCTAGTATACACACGCATATATAGAGAAAGAGAAAAAGAGTGGAAGAGGGAGAGTGTGATAGCGGGAGAGACAGACAAATGTTATTAAATTTCACGGAAAGTTTAAACCTTTTTGATTATAAGATTACTCTATTTAACATTCTAATCAAATTGGTGCATATATCATCCACATTTTTATCAAATGTAAGAAGGTTCATCGCATTTAGTGGAGAAAAACCGTGATTGTGTGCGTGTGTGATTTCTCAGAATGAATAAATCACTCCATCGGCTCGTTTCCGGCTTAAGAAATTCCGGTAAGCGAAGCTCTGTTGAGAGCACATGTCTGTTCAACTTCCTGTGTGTTCGGATCTTCCGTTTATTCTCTGACTGAAAACTTGACAGCTCATAAGAACGTTACTTACGTCAGCTTAAACTTCATCATTCACTGGCAACAATAAGTTTGTGAAATGAAGACATTGTCAAATATGATGTATTTAGATGATTGATGATTACTGCTGAAACACTATAAAAGTAATCCCGAAAAGTATGCTCGTATATAAGTTCTGCGCCCTCGATCGAAGACAGTAGTACACACGACTTTAACTATTTGTTAGAAACTATTAGTTTCAGGTGTTTGAATTATGTGTAGAGATTTACTCAAACTTTCATCTTTAGAGGAATTATTACATTTTATCTTTTACATTTTACATAATATACAGAAGAAGTGAAGATAGGAAACAACAAATATATACTAAAAATAATACATGATGGCGGTAATCGTATGCGTTTTCCATTATAATTATACGGTTCGAGAAAAAATGTTTATCTGATTCAATGAAAACTAAAGTGATTGCACTCAAAGATAATGAATATATATATATATATATATATATATATATAATTGTCATCCATATATATATATATATATAATTGTCATCCATATATATATATATATATATATATATAATTGTCATCCATATATATATATATATATATATATATATATATAATTGTCATCCATATATATATATATATATATATATAATTGTCAACCATATATATATATATATATATATATATAATTGTCATCCATATATATATATATATATATATATATATATATATATATATATATATAGTGCCCCGTAAACGTTTACAATACACAGTGTCAGTTTTTGTATTTCTAGCTTCCAAATGGTAATGAAACTTTTTATAAACATAGAAAATGTATTGAAACTAAGATAGGAACAGTGGGAAAAATAAAAAGTAAAAATTTAACACAAGGCGAAGAGAAAACTAAATAATTTACATCGCAAAAGTTTCCAACACATATCAAATTCATTAGATTTCTCAATTTTATGACGGTTTATCATAGTATAATGCTTAGAAGCTTCTAGAATGTTCAGGAATATGCAATAGTGTTGTGAGACCGGATCTCACCCCATAATGGACTCGTCCAGATCCTATATAATCAGCTCCTAAGGCTGCTACGGTGAGCAAACTCTCAACGGATATTGCACCTCGGGGAGCGAGAGCTTACTGATACTTGCAACTACTAATATTCTTTTTATCTTTCTCTATATCCTCGTACCTTTCCTTCATCATCATCATCATCATCATCATCATCATCATCATGCAGTTCATCAGCCTTGACGATGATTAGTCGAAGCCTCAGTGCTTTATCCTTCGGTACAGAACTTTCCACCTTGGATTCTAACTTGTTTGCGCAGTTTAGGTGTCGTATCTGTTGCGCATCACATAAACACCCCCTTAACCTCCAATGCTCATTTCCAGTGAAGCGAACCCGCGACGACTGGCAGCAGAGGAGGCCGCAGCTTCTGTCCGAAAGTAATCTCAGTGAAGTAGACAGTCCCGCTATCGTATCCGCTACTACACCTTTTCTTTCTGGATGAGGTTCCATGGCCTTTTTAGGAAAACTGCAAGGCAGCAGTAGGATTTGAAGTCAGAGTTTCAATTTCTTAGCCTTTTGCTGTGAAAAGGCCCACAAGGCAGTGGTGTTTGATTTTGGGGTTCTTTCCCCTAGTCTTCGCCCAACCAAGGGCACCCACAAGACTGGGGTAGGGGTTGGTAGTGTGACAGGGCGTGTCCACACAACGCTGGGCCATAACGCACTACCTTTGGGGTTCTCTACTACTCCGAGATCTCCTACAGGCACCCAGTTACCGTGTGTGACCAACGATGATGGAGAGGCTATGTATTGGCAGGGAAGACTTATGCACAGCTGCTCACTTTTCACCGTGAGGTTAGCCAGCGATGTTAGTTGGAAGTGAGAAGGCATGCAAGCATGAACTTAACACTAACTTATACTTAACACACTAGACGCATCACATCCTCCTGCCAGATTACGAATCTAAACATACACACTACCTTTCCTTAATACACTTGTAAACCACCTACTACGTGTTTCCCGTGTCATCCTTGTGGACCCAACTGAGCCCCACAACAAATAGACATCGAAGTAAACAATTAGTAAAAGTATTGCATCATTCTTTATCTAATAAACGTATTGTAAGCAACCACATCATGGGAAGGAATACACAGATCGGTCAAGAGCTCAGAAAACGAATTGTAAGTCTTTATAAAAGTGGATTGGGATATAGAACAATATCCAAACAGTTGATGGTCCCATTGAATTCTGTTAGAAAAATAATTCGGCACTGAAAGTCTCACAAATCAACCCTTCCTTTGACCAGATCAGGTTGTCCTCGAAAAATAACGAAACGTTCTGAAAAGTTATTAACAAGGAAGGTCATGAATTCGCCTATAATTACTCTTGGAGAGCTGCAGAAGGACTAAGAAAACAGTGAAATTAAAGTTAAAAAGGACACAATCAGTAGAATCCTTCACCTTAAAGGCATCTTCTCTAGATCAGCAAAGAAAACTCCCCTTCTTAAGCCAAAGCATGTTCGTACTAGGCTTGATTTTGCATATGAGTATGTAAACAAGCCTCTAGAGTTTCGGCATAACGTGCTTTGGTCAGATGAGAACAAAATTTACTTGTTTGGCATTTGAAAAGTTTGGAGAAGAAAAGGTACTGAATACCAGTCAAAAAACACCATTCAAACAGTAACATTTTGAAGAGGACCCATTATTATCTGGGGTTGTTTTAGTTCAGGGGTGTAGGAAAAGTGTAAATAATAACAGGAAAATTAAGAGCACTTTATAGGAGGAAAACCTTAAAGAAAGTGTGAAGTTGCTAAAATTGAAATCAGACTGGATCTTTTAACAAGATAACGATCCAAAACACACTGCGAAACTCACTAAAAATTGGTTTAATTCAAATAAAGTGGATGTTTTAAAGTGGCCTAGTCAATCTCCCCATCTCAACACTATAGAAAATGTATGGGAAGAATTGACATTACGGGTCTATAGAAGAGAACCTTCAAATCTGCGAGAATCAGAGAGAATTTGTGTGGAAGAATGGAATAAAATAAAACAAGACACATGTATGAGATTACTCAAAACGTATGTATGCTGTAATCAACAATAATGGTTATGCTAGAAAATACTAGATATTATTTTGTAAATGTGTTATAAACTTTTGCGTTGCTAATTATTGAGTTTTTCTTTGCGTTGTGTTAAATTGTTATTTTTTATTTTTCCACTGTTCCTATCTTAGTTTCAATACATTTTCTATGTTTATAAAAAGTTCCATTACCATTTGGAAGCTAGAAATTAAAAAACTGACGGTTTCAAATGTGTATTGTATATATATATATATATATATATATATATATATATATATATATATATATATATATATATATATATACATATATATGCATATATATATATATATATATATATATATACATATATATGCATATATATATATATATATATATATATATATATATATATATATTATGCGAGTGGGTGTGACCTTCATTTTAGCCTTTTCTGAAATGAATTCCTGGGATTACAATTCAGCATTTTTCTTCAATAATCACAACATAAAAATGGAAATAAGACCCCTTGAAACTTATTAGCTATTCTTGCAAGAACCATTAAAACACATGCCATTAACTCACAGCTCATTAACTGTTAATATCAAAACAGAAATTCTTTCCCTCTCGCCCTCGTTTTCTGTCAGAGAATTTCATTTCCCTGTTTGCCAATGGAAAGTGTCATTTTCTTATGGTTCCCTTTTCTTTCTTTTACTTATTTGCATTTCTTACCCTTTGATAAATGTTTGGTGTCTGATAAGAAAACCGTGGTTTTAATAAATTGTATCACATATCTATATTAGAAAATGAATTCCATATCTTTTGAACTTATTTCGTGCATACAAGTTATACATTATACATATTGAACCTAATAAACTAATACCAAATCCACGAAATCATTAATAAAGTTCATAAGCTTTTCTACAATGCATATTTGATACAAACTTTTCTATTAGTGCTGTCATGATTTAGGCTGTTCAGGAAAATTTCGGATATTTATGATAGTTTATCTTTAAGATTTCCATCCCCCCATAAACAAATGTAGAGAATAGGGCCAAGTGAATATAAAATTAATTCAGGATCAGATTCCCTACTGATCAGACTAACAGCAAAATATCCTCGTATAAAATTCGTACTAATTGCAAAATGTATTGTAAATTTTAATAACAATAGTTGGCATCGGATAAGTTTTATATGAATTGCCTTGAGTTAGTTTATGTTGATCCAAAAGTGTACTGTTTTAGAAGAAGCTCAATATTTGATCCCGGTAAGTTGAGGTGAAAACAAATGATTCCAGGATGATCAACAAATGATGAGAACGATAACAACTCGTATGGTTTGGGTTAAATGCTAATAATTAAGACGCAAGAAGAAAGATATGAGAGGATGAATCCAGTGTGGTTTACAAACCAGCCGATACAGAGCTGCGACTTTCGTCAACTTAACTCGGTTCACTCTCTCCAGATTTCCCCGTTTGAGATCAGCTGCCTCAGATCTTCAGGATAGGAAGTCGTTAACAATAAACGAAAAGACTATATAAATAAAGCGAATAAAGTTTATTCGTATAAATATATGTTGTTTGTTTTTTCGTTACATCAAAATTGGGTGAAGCTACCACGGACTATGAAATTGGTTATTTGGGTACAAATCCTCGTTAGGTATTGTGATCATTGGCGCATCAATATTTTGATAAATGCATGGATAAACAATCTTCTTTGGTAAAAATAGCAACTTTTGTTCAATGAATCGTACATGATGACTTATTTATATGTGTATGATGTTTCGGTGTAAAATAAGATACAAAAAGTTTGATATGCTGTAAAAAAGAAAACCATAAAAATACCCGTTGATTTGTTGAAGTAGCACTTGTAATAAATTTTTGTTTTTCTAATCTGGTATCAGAGAATTATTTTTGCTTTATATTTCGGTTTTTATCGTCCCCTTTGCCCACTTCGGATCTATTTTCACACGGTAGAGAACATCTGGATTGAACTTAATGACGTATTTGAGAAGATGGTTTGTAATTCCATCCATTTATTTAAGGTTAATTCAAATGTTCTGCTTCAACGCACAAACGGAAATGCTAAGAAGAATTGGAAGCATTCATTTTGATGGCGTTTGCCTTTTCATAATGTGGCTGAATACGATTAAATCAACGAATTATACATACTGGCAACGAAATAAAACAAAACGCGATAAATCCTTCATTTTTAGTCTCTAAATATTTTTATGGAAATCGCTCAAGACAAAGGGTGAAGCTATTTGATGTAATCAGCTAACAATCCTGAAATATGATCACAAAATATAGATGAGTTGTATACTGACCCAAAGTCTAGGAAAGACCAAGGTTATAGGCAAGAAGTAAAAAGTGACTAAGACGATAATTTCACAACCCTGCGGTTATTGAGAAAGAAGTTAATGGAATGAGAATTTGTATTACAATAAGCTATCAAAATAGGGAATTGACAGAGAACATTAGAGTCAAACGAGCCAGAAGAAAAGAAGCAGAGAATCGATTATACAATTTTGAATACACACGATATAATAGTGTTTATAGAAAAAAAACTGTGTCTAGAAACAATACGTCTGCGAAGGAGGGGTTGCACTGAAGAGGAAAGTGTGCGGCCAGTCAAATTACAGATACGTTTCTGTACCTTATCGAGAACTTTCAAATAGTATAGAGGTTCATCAGCTCGTAATATGAGTCCATTTCTCTTCCCTGAAACCTATTTCTCATAGAAGAGATGTTTCGAGTTTGTCTCTGCTTTATCGTTATTTTCATGGCAAGTGCTCGGCTGAGCTCCAATCTATGATCCCCCTCGCCAGACTTTCACAGGAAACACCCGTCTAGCAGAAAACACTATCACTAATTTCCCCCACTCTTTATCTGTGCCTAAACCTAAACGTAGATTCCATGAACAAAGCTTCTTTCTTATAACTGCACGCCTGTGGAATTGTCTTCCGTTTTCCTGCTTTCCAACTGACTACAATATGGTGGTCTTCAAGTCTAACGTAAACAATTTTTTGATGAACCGTTCCATATAAGTTTAAAAATTTACCAAATTTCCATTATTAACCATTACTATATTTTCCAGCATTAATACTGAGTTTCTGATTTCTGCCCATCAACTACTACTCTTATGAACCTATCCAACAGAAATGATTTAATAATTGAGAAAACATTTCCAGCTATACCGTTGCTGGATATCTTGTGAAGTAAACCTTTATGCCATACTCTATCAAAGGCCTTTGATATGTCAAGAGCAATTGCCCTAGAAAGGTTGCCTACGTCGAGAGATTCGCTAATCCTATGAGATATTACTATAAGCACATCTGTTGTAGATCTAGCAGAACAGAAATCATATTGTGTGTCACTAAGAAGGTTATTTTTGCTGAGATGCTTGATTATTTCTTTATTTAACACAGATTCCAGCAACTTACTCATGACGCACAGGAGACTTATTGGCTTGTATTGTAAGGGGGGATGAGCGATCACCTGAATTCTTAAATACCAGGCATACTGATGAGATTTTCCAGGGTGATTGGAAGCAATTCTCTTTAAAACGTTTAAACAGTTTTGTAAGGATGGGCGCTAGTTCTGGTTGAAGTTTTTTGAGTACCATAATTAGAATACTGCCAGGGCCGGTTACTGGAATGAAGGTTTTTGATTAGCTTGGCAACATCACGTACAGATATTTGTTATATCACATAGCATGTTTTCTGATACAGGAGGAAATATGTGAGGCTGGCGGCCTTGGTTGCAAAGGGTAGAATTAGCTGCAAAGTTCTTGGCTTTGTCTGATGCTGACGAGATGACCTCAGGCCCATTTATGAGAGTTGGAATAGAACACGCGCTTCTGTTCAGGATCCTATTTGCTATTTGCCAAACTGGTGGGAACCAAGCCGCTGTTCAGATACTTTGGACTTGACGGACTGAGCATACAACTCTCTTGCGTTCTTTATTACTTTTTTTTACAGTGGTTGCTGGCAGTCCTGAAATCGGCTTTAGTCTTACATCTATTACGTTGGAAGCAACGTAAAAAGTGATTTCTGTGCGCAATGGCAGCAGCACATTCTGGAGAGAACCACAGCTGGCTGTTAGGTTTTTGCTGGAATTTTTTCGAAGGTTAGAAACGGTCTATACCTACAATTTCCTTTCTAGGGCAATTGCTCTTGACATATCAAAGGCCTTCGACAAGGTATGGCCTAAGGGTCTACTTCACAAGATTTCCAGCTACGGTATAACTGGAAATGTTTTCTCAATCATTAAATCATTTCTCTCCGATAGGCTCATAAGAGTAGTGGTAGATGGAAAAAAATCGGAGGCCTGCAATATAAATGCTGGAGTCCCTCAGGGGTCAATCCTGGGCCCAACTCTCTTCCTGGTCTACATCAATGATCTCCCAAAACACATACTTAAATCATTCGTTGACATCTATGCTGATGGCACGACCATCTACGACAACACATCAAAGGCTGTAAATGACAAAGTTCTCTCTGATTCTCTCTCCTCTGATCTCGAGCGCGTGGTTCAGTGGGGGAAGATGTGGCTGGTTACCTTTAATGCATCGAAAACCAAACTCCTATCCTTACATCATAAACGCTCTGATCCCCATCTGGCATCAATTGTGATGGATGGCTCTCGTCTGGGTGAGGCCGCGTGTTTGGTCAAGCTTCTGGGCTTGACCTTTACTCCTGATCTGAAATGGAACACGTACATCAAGTCTGTTGCCAAGGTCGCTGGAAAGATGGTGGGATCCTTCTACCGCTCCAGAAGATATCTCACTACTGATGCAATTCTCTATCTATATAAAAGCATAGTACGCCCAACGATGGAATACTGTTGCCATATCTGGGCAGGAGCTGCTAAAAACAGCCTATCCTGCCTTGACAGAGTACAAAATAGACTTCGTGGCTTAGTGGGGGGTGCCCTTTTCTCTACCCTGCAACCTCTCTCCCACAGAAGAGACGTTACGAGCCTGTCCTTGTTTCATCGTTATTTCCATGGCAGGTGCTCGTCTGAACTCCAATCTCTGGTCCCCCCTCGCCAATCTTTCACGAAAAACACCCGTCTAGCTGAATCCACTGTGAAAAGTTTCCCCCACTCTATATCTGTGGCTAAATCAAAACGCGGATTCCATGAACAAAGTTTCTTTCTTAGAACTGCACGCCTGTGGAACTCTGTTCCGTCTGCCTGCTTCCCTCCGGACTACAACTTGGATGTCTTCAAGTCCAATGTTAACAAATTTCTAATGAACCGCCCCTTAATTAAACACTTCATCAAATCTCCACACTAACGTAATGCACTTGCAATAACCCTTATCCCTGAGTGGCTTCCGGGCCTTGATAAGTGGTGATCATAGTCTAAAAAAAAAAACAATTAACCATTCCGTCAGGTCTGATACTATAGAGGGCGCATCCTTTTTAAACATGGAACGCAGAGATATATCTGATATAAATGTACGGAAGCTATCCCAGTCAGCCATAGAGTATTGATTCTTAATAAATATAATTTGGAAATGCGAATAACAGCTAAACACTTTAAAAACTCTGCTGTAGTTGTAGTAGTAGTTGTAGTAGTTATCATTTTAAGAGCAGTAGTATTCTATCTACTGATTTGATATTTGTTGCTACGTATTGGACAAAAGTTATAATCAACAGTTTCTTCTAGACAATCACAGTGTCAGACAATCACAGTGTCAGACAATCACAGTGCCAGACATATTCAGTGCCAAAATACCGCTGTCTTTTTGTTTCATTTTTTCTTCCTCGATACTGTAAGGTTTCCGAGTCGACTATCGTCGTAGTCGTCGTTCTTTGTCCGGTGCGTGCGTGCGTGCTCTATATATACTACTAATCAGACCACGGTGTCACTCTTTTGTGTGTCCCGTCTTAATGGTCGTTTCTATTCTCTAAATGCCCCCCCACCATGTGACCACACTACCGTCGTTTTGTGGTCATGTGACTGGAGAATTCCGTGTAGTAGTGAGTTGGTCCTTGCATTTGAGGGGAAAGTGGCCTTGGTGCTCGTGTTACCCTCATGCTGCGTCGTGGGACCGGACTCGTCTGCATTGGCTTGTGGTTCATCGGATCTTGGTCCACCTCCATATCTGTTTCTGATGTGTCACAATCAGCTTCTTCCACCTCCATCATCTCATGCATGTTGCACGGTGGTTTGCTGTCCTCCCTTCTTGGTGTTTGGGGAGGTGGTTGATGGGGTTGTTGAGTGGGTGGATACTCCGGCGTATCCATGACCGGTTTGATTTTCCTGAGGAAACGGCGATTGCGTAATGTGATCCTGCCGCTACCATCCAACCGTATCCTGTACTGCCTGTTACCCATTGTCTCGACGACTTTCCAGTTTTCGCCCATCGTCGTGGATTTGGTCCCTCCTGATTCTGCACCTGCACAGACTCGCCGACTCGGAGCTGTTGGAGGGGGCGGCTGTGTATGTCGTACTGTTCTTTGTTAAGTACGTGCCTTTTCGCCATCGCCCTCTCTCTCAAATCTCTGGTCTCCGTCCAACGCTTGTGGATGCAGTATTTTTTGCGAAGTGCGGGGAGATGGTCCCTTACTGTTCGACCATATAGTATTTCCGCCGGCGACAATCCAAGGTCCTGACTGGGCGTATTCCTATGAGTCATCATCGCCCGTGCTGCCTGATCATGATGTAGGTGTCCGTAGCCATCAACGCAGTCCATCAGCATTCTTTTGGCCGTTTTTACGGCCAGTTCAGCTCGGCCATTACTCTGGGGGTAATGTGCAGATGATATGCGCCTTTTTACGCCCCAGCCTTCTAGGAACGATTTGTATTCTAGTGAATCGAATGGTGGCCCTCCATCGGATGATATTTCCTCCGGCGCACCATATGTGCAAAACAAAACCCCCAGGGCGTTACACACCGCTGCAGCCCTTCCTGATGGTAGTGGTGCGACCTCAATCAAACCGGTATATCGGTCCGCGTATACCATGTAACTTTTCCCGTGCATATCTAGTAAGTCAGTGACTGTCTTTTGAAATGGGAATTCCGGGTTTATGGGTGGCATTAGTGGTTCCCTAGGCTGGGATGGGGCGATCGAATTGCAATTCCGACATTGCGCCCTTTTTTGTCGGATGCTGGCGTCTAAACCAGGCCAAAATAACCGTTGTCTGACGTTAGCCAACATACCATTCGCCCCTTGATGGGCGGAGTGTAATGCCTCTAACACCTCGGCTCTAAGCCGTTTTGGTATCAAAATTTTGTCCCCTTTTATGGGTACCCCTTCCAGACAATATAGTTGGTCTGCCATCGGCCAGAATTGCCGGATTTCTGGTGGTAGTTCGTGGCGTGACCTTGGGAACCCGTCTTGAATGTATGACGCCAACGTTCGGCACTCCTCATCGGTGGCTGCAGCTGCGACTATCCTATCCCAGGTGATCGCTCGGAACTTGGGGTCATGTGCGTATGCAGCTATGATGGATGCTTGTATACTCCCCTCGATTTGCTGGGAAGTGTCAGTGCCCTTTAGTCTGCTGTGTCTTGACGGCGCCGGGTATCGGGATGTGCAGTCCGGTGCTGCGTTGAGTTTCCCAGGAACATGCCTAATCTGGAACCTGTACATCAACGACCGCTCCTTGAATGAGAACAGGCGGGGATTTTTTATATTCTCAAGGATCTGATCCGAGAAAATTTTCACTAGGGGCTGGTGGTCCACGGTGACCAATAGGTCTGGGGATCCCAGGATGAACATCCTACAAGACTCCAAGCCATAAATCAGCGCTAGAGCCTCCCCCTCTATAGGGGAATAACGAGATTCTGCATCTTTCGTGAAGCGAGACCCGGCCAAAATCATCTTCCAGTGGTCCTTACCACAGTTGGGACCTAATTCCGTTGGGCATTGGCAATGCTTCTGGAACAGAAAATACCCAATGCCAACCTTACTGAAGTCGGTTGAAAGGCAGGTCGCTCTGTTCATATCGAAGTTTTTCACCCCTTCTTCGATTTTCTGAACGATATTCCTCTTTGACTATTCGAAAAGTCTATTCAATGTGTCATCCCAGTAAAATTTACGGTTCTTTGTCCGCAGCAACTCTCGAAAAGGGGCCATTATATCGGCCTGTGCAAATGTATACGACACCTGGTTAACTAAACCAAACCAGGACCTGATACCAGTAATTGGGGTCGGGAAATTGAGAATAGCCTCCGTCATTTTTTTAGTTGGCTTCACGCCGTCCGAGGTTATTACAAAGCCGGCAAATTCAACTTCATCGGCAGCAAATTGAAATTTGTCAGGGTTAAAGACTATCCCACTTTTACCACAATGGGTAATATAGTCCACAGTATGCCAGAAAGCCAATTCTAAGGACCTGTCCCATAGGAGTGTGTCGTCTATACATCGGGTTGTTCGAGGCATGTCAACTGTGATGTCATCGAACCGGCGCGTGAAAACCCTCCCCGGATGCGTGGAAACCCTGGGGAGCCCTGAGATACCGATAACGACCCCATTCCGTTATGAACGTGGTCGCGTCCCGGGCTTTTGGGGAGAGTGGCAGACTATGGTACCCATTCCATGCGTCCAAGACAGTCTTTTTGGTTTGGGCAGGCACCACGGACACCTGATTAAAAGGGGACGGTGTGTGATGAGTCTCTCTCATCGTTGCTGCATTCAATTTTTGTAGGTCTACCGTCCTTCTTGGTGACCCGTCTTTCTTTGGAGCGACTATCATCCTCGAACACCAGATCGTAGGTGTGTCTGCTGGTACCGGTTCGATAATACCCAACGCAACATCTCGATCCAAATCATCCTTTACCCTTTTCTTCCAGTGATGAGGGACTGGAATGGGTGTGTGTATGGCCGATGGTTTCGCCCCCGGGGTAAAAGTTATATCCAGCGGCCTCCCTAACATGACTTGTAACGGTTGATGGGGGCAGGTGTTGAATGCGCTGGACTTAAAGTGTTCACGTAACTACTTCTCTAACTGTTCCCTATTATCTCCAGTGGAGGTAAACGGGATCCTCGCTGGCTTGTCCGGGACGGATTCTCTTTTCGGACATCCACACGGTGCTGTTCCACTTTCTGAAGCCGATAAATCGGCCTTTGATACTCGATGCGGGAAGTCGCGATTGATTACTCCTAGGTCTTTGAGGGCCGATTCTGACAAGTAGAATCCTGACGTGTTTTCTGAAACGTAGACCACTTGTCGCGTTTCCTTCTGACCGAGCTTAATCTGAGTCAGGACCACCCCCTTGATATCTAGGGGTTCGTCTGTGATTCCCCGTATCCTGTGGGTGGTAGGTATCAGGATCCTGCTGGTGCACCCTAATATTTTCAATATTTCTGGGCCACTCGAACACGTCTGGGCACCGGCATCTGCAATGGCCTGGATGCGGTGTTTTCGACGGCTTACTCCCTTATCTAAAGCGCACCCGAATTTAGCCTGGGACTCTGGTATCAGGGACACATCGACCATTAATGAGGGTGGTGGCTCAGGGGGACTTCTCCTGAACCCACCACTGCTCCATGCAAGGTGTGGCACTGCTGCTATTCTACCTTTTTGATTGTAACATGCCGGTGCCCCCTCCATTCTGCTGCCGAAAATATTCGATTGACGTGTGGCATCGTTTGTTGACTCCGCCGTCGACCTCTCCTGTTTCCGGCACACTCTTTGTAAGTGGCCTGTGACGCCACAATTAAAACATTTCAGCCCCCTCGCCGGGCAGTTCTTCCGCCCTTTTAACCCACTGGGGTGTGAGGTCCTCCCACATCCTTCACAAGGACTATTCTGAGGGGTTTTGAGCGGCTGCTCCTTCCGAGATGGTTTTTTCTCGGTTGTTAGTAGGCCAAATGTCGAGTGTCCCTCTGAGCCTCGTTGCAACAGAGAAGCAGACGTCTCTGTAGTTTCTAAACTAACCAGCCTGTGAAGCTTCTGCTCCACAGTGGTTAGAATATTTGCTTCGGCCAGCAATTTACACTGGTACTCCGTATTTGCCAGACCGGCTACGAGTTGGCCAGCTACCATGTCCTCCGAATAGTTTACGGCTTGCCGGCAGTTCTCGTTGGGGCACAGAACCGTGAAATTGCAAAACCGTGCCTGGGACCGAAGCTTTGCCAAGCACTGTGCGGGTCCCTCCCCCGTCTGTTGTCTGATGTTATGAAATTTATGTCTATGCACCTCCGGGTGTAGACCTTTCACCGCAATGAACTGTATATGCCTTAAGAGTTGTTCCTCTGTGACAGAAGTGAGGGTTTCAGGCCCAACTAAGTCAAATAAAAGTTTATTTACCTTATTTGAGCAGGCTGTCCTTAGTTCATTGCGGATTTCCACGGGGTCGGTAAGGCCGCACATTTGTTTGTATCGGGCCCACGAGTCGATGAAAAGCGCCCAGTCCGCTCCGGTGAATCCATGTTCGATACGTGGCCAGTCTGGTTTCTTGGTGTTAGACCGACTCGAGGCACTCCCTCCGCGAAGCTCATTGTTTTCTCTTTGCAGATTTATTATTTGTTGAATCAACTGCATGTATTGGCCGTCCTCGTGTTGTCCTGACGCCATTATACTCCAAAAATCGTGCAAAAGAAATTATGTTGAAAAATAAATCCTGTTCGTAGCGCCATGTAAAGTTTCCGAGTTGACTATCGTCGTAGTCGTCGTTCTTTGTCATAGTAAAAAAACAGAATTCATTTTTAAATGCTTTTTTTTTTCGCGTACTCTATATCCATCGATGATTTTTGTTTAGAATCTTTTATCCGTTTCTATCAAGCATATTTTTAAATAAGCATTTGAATATATGAGTATATTTAATGATAATTATAATCAATCGTAGATTAACAAACGTTCATTGTTTCGTACTAACTTCTATTTCCCTCATAGACAATCTCTTAATTTATGCTCATAAAACACTTTCCTCTCCCTCCCTTCTCTCATTTCTACTCTCTCTCCCTCCCATTTTCATTACTTTGTCCCCTCTCACTATTTCTCTTCTCTTTTCTTTTCTATTTGCATAATTCGCCTTACGTGACGTCATCCATAGTGCACCATGATAAGCAAGATATCTAAGAAAATCTTGATAAATTATTTCTTGAAAACCAAATAAAATTCGACGTTGGACATATAATCTCCAGTATAGTAAATAACCACAAGTTTGAAGATGAGTCATGTCTCCAGCAGCTTAACTTGAATATCCTCAGTTTTACGTGGTTTGACTCTCGACCTGTGCCGAGTACTTGAGCGTTATCAGTGCCTACTGGGCGTTGTTACAACAATCTGCTTTTCCGTCTTTTTGGCACCTCTTCTGTCTGAATTACGATCCTTTTTAGTTCGTTTCTCAGCAAATTTACATCTGTTTCTTTTTCTTTTTTATATTCTTGGCATGGGTTTGGAGTCGACCTTTCACTTTCTTGCCAGCGGAGAGCTTTTCATACGGTAAATCTTGACGAATTCGTCCGTCCGCTATGCAATGTATTTGATCCGTTGCTACTAAAATCGATTGCCAGTAATGCCCCCGCATAAATTGATGTGCATTCCTATCCGTTGAATATATCTTTCTAAGCTTGACACAGAATGTTCATCGTTTGGGAATCGACTATTTTACTCTAGGAACAAAGAAGTGCTTTCTAAACAATGATATTTTGCACCTGGTATATGTTGCCACGACTGAGGAAAACTGACGCTGTTGAAATAACGCACAGAAAGTATATTTCATCATTTGTTGACATCTATGCTGATGACACGACCATCTATGGCAACACATTTAAAGTTCTCTCTGATTCTCTCTCCTCTGATCTTGAGCGCGTGGTACAGTGGGGGAAGAGGTGGCTGGTTACTTTTAATGCATCTAAAACCAAGCTCCTATCTTTGCATCATCAACGCTCTGATCCTCATCTGGCATTAACTGAAATGGATGGCTCTCGTCTAGGGGAGGCTCAATGTTTTGATAAGCTTCTGGGCTTGACCTTTACTTCTGACCTGAAATGGTATACGTACATCAAGTCTGTTGCCCAGGTCGCTGGAAAAATGGTAGGATCCTTCTACCACTCCAGAAGATATCTCACTGCTGATGCAATTCTCTATCTATAGTAAGGCCAAGTACATCTAAGGATGGAGTAATCCTGCCACATCTGGACAGGAGCTGCTAAAAACAGCCTATCCTGCCTTGACAGAGTACGAAATAGACTTCGTGGTCTTGTGGGAGGGACGCCCTTTTCTCTTCTCTGCAACCTCACTCCCACAGAAGAGACGTTGCGAGCCTGCCTTTGTTTTATCGTTATTTCCATGGCAAGTACTCATCTGATCTCCAATATCTGGTCCCCCTCGTCAATCTTTCGCGAAAAACACCCATCTAGATGAAACCACTAATTTTCCTCATTCTTTATCTGTGTCTAAATCAAAACGTAGATTCCATGTACAAAGCTTCTTTCTTAGAAGTGCACGCCTGTGGAACTCTCTTCAGTTTGCCTGCTTCCCACCTGGATGTCTTCAAGTCCAACATAAACAAATTCCTGATAAACCGCCTCCTTAAGTAAGACACCTTATCAAATTCATTTCCTCGTTCGCGGTACCGGTTCGAACCTGTCTGCCTAATATTATTATTATTATTTTTTGGTCAACACACACTTCCAAACACCCGGGCAACGCCGGACACCCAGGCTAGTAAATAAATCCAAGTATCTTTATGAAATATGTTAAATACTATTTATTTTCTATCTTAGGTAATATGCACCATAAAGAGCTAAAGTGGTGAGCCTTCCGCATTAATTTTGACAGTGTTCCTTCCGAAAGCATTATGCCTTTCAATGGAAAATCATTCATCGATGGGTTTTACCAAACGTCATCGACTGTAATCAAGAAAATTATGGTCGTCGCGAACTGCTATACGAAAGGGAATATATAGCAGACGTTCTGCGCGTAAATATGCATCTGCCGTTGCGCATGTCAGTTCGAATTATGTGTTTGTAAAATATTACATAAGTCTCGCTACATGTATTCTTACAAGATGATGATTGTACAAATGAGATGAATTATGAAACCGCATCAGGAAATTCTTTAAAATATTCTCTCAACAACTAATATGATGTGAAAAGATGATGGATACTTACATGGTTTATAACTTTGTCGTTGCGTCCATCGCCAAACCGGAAGTGGCGAAGGTTTAAATTAAAGCTATTCAATCGAAAAGAGGGAATGATTTTCAAAAATATTGGCGAAAAAAACGACTCCTTGTAGAAAAGTGCCTAGTTGAGGGTAAAGGAATTAATGTTTTTAGTCCATCGTCATCCGAAGAGTCGAGCTTCAAAACTATACCGATTTCGTGAAAATCCATCGCCTCTGTCGAAAGATTTAGGCATACATACATACATACATACATACATACATACATACATACATTTAAACAGACAGGTGAGATTTATATTATAGAAGATAATTGTGGTATTATATTTATTTACTTGTAAACTGGAGGCACACTTTCTGCACCATCCTATAAATATATGTATCATATATAAACTAGCAGAAATATGTGATCAAGAGTCGTATATTTAGAAGCGAAAATAAATCGTAATTATTATTTTGCTAAAATTGAGACTAAAATTCTAGATTCATTAAGTTACAAATATGAGTCAACACATGAATAGGATTTGTAACAAATTAATCATTTCAAACTACCAACAGAAGAATGAAGTAATAAAAGATAGTGATTAAAGGAACATGCAAACAAGATTTGTAAAGGCTATTCTCACTACTGTTTTAGAATTATTAGACAAACTTCCTGTTCTGAAGTGCTGAATTCATATACAAGATTAACGGTTATTAAGGTCTTCCGTAACTATAAAGCGTAATTTAGAAATAAATTTGTGTATAGTTTTGTATACTTAGAACGAAGTAAAAGATCACGTATTATCAGTTAACAACAAATGATTACATCTGTTAAAAATATCTGTGGAGAATATCTGTCAGCAACATCTGTTGAATATTTCTGTTTTTTATCTACTTGATTATATTTTAACAAATCGCAGATTAATCCGGCAATTATTTGAGAAATATTTTAATCACATGATACTAAATGCATGCCTCTCGCTTACTGAAACTTTTCCGAAATATACATGGTTGTTAATTACTATTAATCGAAGATTTTTTTGAATAAAAGATAAAAGACATGAAATCTAAAACATTTTTTAAATCTTGCATATTTTAAACGGGATGTCCTTAGAAACGCGTATCACCTCAGAAAAAAAACTACTAAAACTCTCATGCAAGATTCGGCATTTCTGTGCGAAACTAAATTGATTAGAACATCAGAATGTTGAGGAAGTGTGGAGTGAATGGCAAAAGGATTTATAGAATTTTAATTTAGTGTTACGTGCCTCATAGAAAATCCATTTAAAAAAAAGGATATGCTCGGAAAAAGATATATTTACTTGAAGTAGCTGAGTGGTTTTGGCTACATCAAGTAATACAATTTAGTCACTCATTTTAATAAACGTTTTTTTTGTAGCCGTAGCTTGTGATAGGGTTAAACCATAGGCTTTCGGCGTATCTTTCAACGTCTTCTTCAGTCTGTTATACCAGTCCGTATTTATGGCATACACTGATATTCTTATAAACCCGGATATATTTATCTTTATTACATCAAAAATATATTAGAGTATGCATCTAACATCTAAAGTAGTGCTTCTTAATTTAAAATAGAATAAAAATAAATATTTATGCGTCCTATAAATATCGTTGTGAAAAGAGTATTTCGATGTTATTGATTCAAAATATTGAGTTTGGATAAGAAAATAGTTAATCACAATGTCATAATAGCGTTGAAATGTGAAAATACTCGATTACAACATTATTTTTTAAGACGTGATAGCAGCTGACTTCCTCTCGCCTATACATTGCAGAACGAATAAAGAAAATACAACTTCAGTTACGTCGCCAGAAATAGTCGAACAGAACGGTACAATATTTAAAAAGTAAAAATCTTTTGCAACAATGTCCCCGGTGTCATTTTGTGTTATGCCTATCTACGGATGATAATGAACTCTTTCATTTTAAAGGTCAGAAAAATATGATTTTCACCGGTTAGCACAGGTTATGCTCGAGTCTTGCACTCGGGGCGGTGGAACTGACGTATTCCAATACTCTTCATTTGTTGCATTTGCTTTTCTCTTCAATAAATTCTGTTGTAGCGAGTTGTGTTATCTTTCCTAACATTTACGGGGCCGCAGAATTGGCGACAAGGAAAATTAAGGATCTCAAAACTACGGTCACATCTTTCGTGACGAAGAAAATTAATGATTTCGAAGTATTCTCTTTTACAATACTGGCGTCGAGGGATTATTAAGGAACTTAGAACTTATGTCACTCACAAAATTAGTGATGAAAAATTCTAAAGGGGTGTTTTACTAAAAAACAACAAACTTAAAAAGAATGCTACAAAACGGGCGACAAAGATATAAAACCATTTACTCAAGAACTTTAAAAATAAGAAACGTGTAACAACGGCGAAATTCCTTAGATTTCTCAAAGGCTACAAAAAACAAATTTTATTTACGGACTTGAAAAATCATAAAATTGTTTTTTTCCTCAGCTAAATTGAATTCCTTTCCTAAAGAAGAAGTCAATGATTTCATTTTATTCCGGTAGTGGTAAGTTTTAACAAGAAAAGGACAAATACGTTACCAATTTTTTTCCTTCAAACAAAGAGTATCACCATCGAAATTCTATTACTAACTAAAGTTCAACCGTGAAAACTTTTACGCAAAATTTACGCACTAAAGCGTGATTATTTTCTTGAAAGAAAATGGTTTTATAATTTACTTATTTTATTATATTAGCAGCATAAGATCGAAATCACCAAGTCATAATATAAAAACCGAAGGAAGATACTTAAAAATCGAAAAAGAAAATTCAGAAACTGCTATTCGAACAACAACAGAAAAAAATGAAAAAAGGATACGAAACGAACGACAAAAACTGCAAGAAAAACAGCAAAAGTTTGGTGAATTATTATTACAAACAGTGACGACTAGGGATAAAATACCGAAAATAAAAATGATTCTTCAGAAAATGCTATATGGAGTGCAATTGACAATTTCACTTACTCGCCAAACGAGGGTAAAACCTTTACTTTATATTTCAGAAGGTATGACAGTCAATATAAAATAGATTGTGAAAATAAGCAGATCCTACCAAAAAGTCCGTCTGCTATTCCAAAAATTAGGGACCACCGAACATAAGTTCGTGGTTTATATTAAACCCCGATAAACTAAAGACTTGACTTTTATTAAAGCTGTTAAACTTCAAACATAGCTATTTCACTCCAAAATTTTCCTGTTGCATAAAAGGTGGAAATGTCTGAACTTAACAAGAAAAGACAATGAAGACTACTTATCGTTTCATTAATCGTAAATAAACACTGTGACGATTTCAAATTTTCTTGCACTTAGTGTGGATAACTTCTAATGTTTAATATTCACACATAACTGGTACCCGCTAAAGATGCATAAATTAGACAAAGCATACTAAAAAAGTTGAAAAGAGAATCAAACTTTACGTTACAAAAATAAGTTGAAGTTTTAATTATCAAGCATGGCTCTAAAAATATTGGAAAGACAGGCACTTGAATGAAGGTACGTAAGGAAACACATTCCATCTCTCCTTGAAAAACAAGTCAAACCAAAAAGAAAGATTTTATCACTCCTTAACAAAAGCAAGTCACCTAAAATAAAATCAGGAATAATTATTATCTGGTTGCTGTAGTGAAGCTCCTACTAATGATGTACAAATGAAAGCAATGCTGTATTCCAAATTGTTTATAAAAAGGAAATATTAAAACAAATCCCATATAACAATATGTGATTAAAAGTAAAGAACCTTACCTCATGCATCGTCAGGCTCGTGTTAGGAAAGAAAAAAAGAGAAAATAAAAATGGCCGTCCCCTGGTATTTATGGACTGGAAATCACGTGATGTGACGAGAGGGGGGACGGGGTATGCAAATGAAATGTGGTTGGGTCTCTCTATAAAAGAGCCGTCTTCTTTATTTTGGGCGTCAGTGTGGAAAGTACATAGGGAAGAGAACAGTTGGATTTGAGGTTGAGTTCAAATTTAACGTCAAGCTATTTCGGCACAGACAAAAATGGGTGACCGAGTAAGATTGAGCAGCGATATCCTGAGGCCATTTACTGGAGAAAGTTACGTGGTTGCGTGGCTTAACAAGCTGAAGTTGGTGGCAAGGCTGTAGAAGATCGTGGATGTAGCCACGTTAATACCAATGTATTTGGAAGGAAGTGCTCTAGCGGTCTATCTAGAAATGGGAGAGACGGATCAGGCCATTGCTGAGAGCATTGAAAACCGGTTAAAGACCGCATTTTCCGAGAGCGCGTTTGAAGCTTACAACAAGCTCAAAAGAGTCACCTGGACTGGGGAGTCTGTGGACGTGTACGTGGCAGAGATAAGGCGACTAGCAGGATTGGCTGGATATGGGGGGCGCAGCCTTGAGAAGACTGTAAAGCTGGCGCTTGTAACTGGTTTCCCTGATCGCATCTCCATGGAACTGCAACGATTTACTGATATTGAAACCATGGAGGTGGAGGAGATTCTAAGGCATACTAGAGTTTTGGCGAAACAGCCCCGTAAGCTGGGGGAAGTCGCGGCTGCTGTGGCAAGCAGAAAGGAGCGACTAGTGATGAAGCAAGGCCATGGATTTACCGGTAAATGCTTTCGATGTCAAGGACCACATCTGATGAGAGACTGTAGGGAGCCACGGCCAGACATTATCTGTTTTCGGTGTGGCAAAGTAGGGCACATTAGCAGGAATTGCCCTTCGCTTCCGGGAAACGAGTAAAGGGGTGCTATTGCGCCAGTAGTCACCCCTTTTATACTGAACAGGCGTATGAGAGTTTGTTGACACAGTTAGTGATCACCATCAAAGGAAAGAGGGCTAGAGCTCTTGTTGATACTGGATGTACAACTACACTTATTACTACGAGCGTCGCCAACTCTTGGAATGGAACCAGCAACGTTAGAGCGGTAGATGGCAGAGAAGTGGAATGCTGTGGAGAGGCCGATGCGGAGATTGTAGTAAGGAATATGCCATTGCAGCTAAGAGTGATCGTGCTGGATAGACTGGTTGCAGGAATTGATGTGGTGCTGGGCCTGGACGCGATAGACCGACTGGGAGGAGTTACTATTGCTAAAGGCCAGGTGAAGTTTGGCAATCAGAGTGCACCGGGAATAATAGGAAATGTAACCAGGGGTGATACCAACCAACCGTCGAAACCCCGACCATGTCTGATTGAGGATGATGCCTTTCGAGTCTGCTTCGATGGCGAAAAATGGATGGTAGAATGGCGATGGACCGCGGATCCACCTGTATTGACGAATCGGGTCGGCTGCTACAAAAGCACACTGAAAGGAGATGCGGAGCCGCAGTTTGAAAAAGAAGTTGAGAGATGGATGGATGAAGGAATATTAATGCCATGGTCAATGAAAGTTGAAGGAATTTTGCCACTCATTGCTGTGGTCCAACCTATTAAGAAGAAAGTTAGGCCAGTGTTGGATTTCCGTGAGCTGAACAAGTTTGTCGCTTGTCACACAAAGGAAGGAATCGACGTGTGTGAAGAAGTCGTAAGGAAATGGAGGAGGAGGAAGCAGGCAACTAAAATTGTGGACCTGAAGTCAGTCTACCTCCAACTTCATGTGGATGAGAAATTGTGGAAATATTAATTGGTAGAGTACAAGGTCAAGTTTATTGTCTGACCAGATTAGTATTTGGTCTGAACTCCGCACCAAAGATAATGACGACAGTTCTTAAGAAAGTATTAGCCAAAGACGATGCAGTGAAGAGAGGCACCTGCTCTTACATCGACGATGTACTAGTGGACGAAACAGAGGTGACTGTGGAAAGGGTGAGAGAGCATATCAAAGCATATGGACTTACGACAAAACCGCCCGAGTCACTGGAAAACGGAATGGCTTTGGGATTTCGACTACAGAACAATAAGGCAGGAAAATTGATGTTCGGGCTAGGAAATGAGATCCATGAAGCCAAGGTTGACCTAGCCAAGAGAGAGCTTTTCTCTATATGTGGAAAGCTGATTGGCCACTACCCAATAGCTGGATGGCTGCGAACTGCGTGCAGTTTTATTAAAAGGCAGACTGGGACAGACAGTTGGGAAGATGCAGTTGATCAAGAAGTGCTTCTCATGATAAAAGAAGTCATTGCAGAAATGAAAAAAATGGACCCTGTGAGAGGAGAATGGCATGTAAATGAGGACCATGAAGGGGTGATATGGACTGATGCTAGCAGTGTAGCATTAGGGGTATTATTGGAAATAGGAGAAGTGGCTGTTGAAGATGCTGCTTGGCTACGCAAAAAGGATGATAGCGCCCATATCAATGTTGCGGAACTCAATGCTGTGATGAAAGGCATCAATCTAGCTCTAAAATGGGGGCTACAGATAGTGAACGTTAAAACAGACTCTGCAACAATGGTGTCGTGGATTAAATCGGAGCTGTCTGGTGATAAGCGGATCAAAACAAAAGGAGCAGCGGAGATGCTTATTAAGCGTAGACTTGGAGCGCTGGGAGACTTGGTTCGAGAATTCGAACTAAAGGTAACTATTACCTTAGTTCCGTCACAAAAAAATAAAGCAGATTGGCTGACAAGAGTCGAGAAAGCCTGGCTACACAAGGAAAGAGACGGGGATCCAGCATGTTGTGCAGTAGAGAATTTAAAAGACCTGCATAACCTGCATCATTTTGGAAAGGAACGGACTCTTTACCTGGCAAGAAAAGTAAACCCGCACGTCACAATGCAAGACGTCCAAAAGGTGGTGGAACAGTGTAGGGAATGCCAATCAATCGAGCCTGCACCGGTTAGACATGCAAAAGGGGAACTGCATGTTGAAGAGAATTGGCGGAGATTGGCCATTGACATCACACATTATCAACATGAACCGCATGTAACTATGATTGATTGTGGGCCTGGGAGAGTAGCGATATGGCGGAACATTAAGAATGAAACAGCAGAAGAGGTAAAGAGAGTTGTCAAGGAGGTTTTTATGGAAAAGGGGCCAGTAGAAGAGGTGTTGGTGGATAATGGTACGTCTTTCCGCTCGGAAGTTTTTAGAGACTTATGTGCGAAGTGGAATGTGGGGCTATATTTTAGAGCTGCATACCGTTCAAGTGGAAATGGAATTATAGAGAGGCACCATCGCACTATAATAGCTATGGCATCAAGAAGCCAGATTTCGCCCCAAGAAGCAGTTTTTTGGTACAATATGACGCCGAAGGCTGGTCAAGACGAAAATTCAGTGCCGCACCGGTCTAGTTTTTCTTATGAATGGCGACATCCATTGGCTGTAACACAGAGAGAAGAACAGGTCTGCGTGGACGTCGCAGTTGGTGAAGAGGTGTGGGTGAAACCACCCAATTCTCGTTGCACGACTCGCTGGGGAAAAGGTACAGTGACTGAACTACTCTCCAAAAGCAAGGTAGCGATTGACGGAATGCCTCGTCACATTTTAGATAAACGGAGTCTCCTTGCCATCAGAGGAAGGGGAGGTTGATGCTGATATTGAAGTGTCTGAAGAAGAGCCTCTTCGACGATCGCACCGTGAACGAAGACGCCCAGCATGGATGGCGGACTGTGATACTAATTATTGATCTTAGAGATCAAGGGGGCGTGTGGTTAAAAGTAAAGAACCTTATCTCATGCACCGTGCGGCTCGTATTAGAAAAGAAAGAAAAGAGAAAATAAAAATGGCAGCCCCCTGGTATTTATGGACTGAAAATCACGTGATGTGACGAGGGGGGGAGGTGGTATGCAAATGAGATGTGGGTGGGTCTCTCTATAAAAGAGGCATCTTCTTTATTTTGGGCGTGAGTGTGCAGAGAGAAGAGAACAGTTGGATTTGAGTTTGAGACTTTTGATCTGAGGTTGAGTTCAAATTTAACGTCACAATAAAAAGGTACAGTAAAAAGAAATTAAAACTGGAAGAATATAAGAATCTGCGATTAACAAAACCACGCAAAAGACATGTGAATATTCATGATTATAATATTAAATATTCTTCGTTGTTTCGACAGATATGATAACTTAGGAAAATAGCTTTAAAACGTGGCACAGTACATTCGAATCGAAATCTAATTTGTTAAACAAAAGGAAGTACCATAAAAGTAAATAAAGTAATCGCGTGGTTGATACCAGGTACATAGAGTATAGTCTTCAGTAAAGAAAAAAATACCCGGAAAATAAACCCAGATGAGCTGTTCGGAAATTTCACACTAATAGCAATATACTGGTATTGAAACAATTGTTTTACATAAGGTCACATAGATTTGTGAACAACAAAACCAAGGTAGATACGCAGATACTAATGTCCAAATTTGAAATGTGGTAACGATAATAATGCCTTCAACAAAATTTGAACTCTCTATTCTACATCTGCTATTTCGTTAAAGGAGGCACATTTAAAATAATGAGATGTTTACTTTGGTATATGGTCATCATATTCGCAGATTTGGGTGGTAAATGCTTTAACAATCAAAAGTATAATATGACACTAGTGTTATTAAGGATAATAAAAGATAATACTTTCAGGTCTTTCCAATGTTAAGTTTTTCTTTCTCTGTCTGTTGTTCTTTCGTTTTATTTGTCAAACGTATCTTGCCATTGATGTTATTTCTGTTTTACATGAGTATTTTTTACGTTTTATGCAAATACGCTTTTCATGAAAACGTAAAGATGTCATTTTTCAGTTTTTCGTTCTCACTTGCATCATTACATTTATGATCTATTATATTATTCGGCATCTCAACTAAACTAGTAACTTGCATTAAATTACGCGTACACAACAAATCGGTCAGAATAAATATTTCATTTCCATGTGAAACATCGCTCCAAATGAAAACGTTAGATATACTGTAAAACGACAAAATCAATCTAGTTTGTACTGTTTTAGATTGTTTGTTTAATAAAATAAAATTCGTCTCACGCGCAAAATATTAAACAGGATTTGTAGCTTACATTACAATTAAGATTGTTACGTTTCTAACCACTGCGCTGAGGTGGTGCAATTCAAAGCGAAGTAGTCCCAGGTGATTCGTTATAAAACTTATCAATCGGACGCACTACCGTACTAACTTTCAGTGAATAAGTATGTTAACTCTTGCGATTATGGGAAGAGAGAGCATTTAAGATATGATTCTGATTCGTCTGCAGCAGATTGAATGAAATCAGATTAGACTGTCGTTTGTTTGTCTCTACGATTAAACAGCCCGTATTCACGTTTACATTGTTTGTATACTTTGTTTATGAATCGTCTAACTAATGACAGGATATTCGAAGCTTTGGATTCCTTAACATCTGTTTGAGGTATCCTGTTATATGCAGAAAGGAAGTCAAACGCGGCTTTTTGTTTAGTTATTATTTGGGAGTCAATTTCCTGCTATATATAAATAATAGCAAATGCTTGTGTGATCGTAAACAAAGTTTGACTATAAAGAGTTCTTAAACGGTTAGTAAACATGATATTAGTTGGGACTATTAGTATGAATATGATGTGGACGCTGACAAATATGTTGGAAACCGCCATTGCATCAATAACTTTAAATATGTTATGTACGACCGGTACAACGTCAGTAACCTCAAACATGCTAATGGCGACCAACATGGCGTTAATCAACTCGACCATGTCAGTTCGCCTAACATGGCTCCATCGACGACAATTACTAAATTTAATGTCGTTAAAATATAAACCTTTATAATTATTCTAAGCTGAGATGCAATTATAATAAATATTTAACTCATTAGTAATTTGTATCCGTTTTATGTGAAGTTAAGTTTAGTTATATATTTATATGCTCACGATTCACTGCGAAACAAATTATGATTTAAACACAACTGCTAAGAGTAAGTGGTAAGAGTGCAGGGTATATTTAGTTTATTTTTATTCAAAGGATGTAAAAGGAGGTAAAATCCATTTGTTATGATTCAAATCTCCACACTAACGTAATGTACTTGCAATAACCCTTATCCCTGAGTGGCTTCCGGGCCTTGATAAGTGGTGATCACTGTGTAAAAAAAAAAAAAGATAGCAATGGCTTTTGTGAAATTTGAACAATTGGCATTTTATTCATACATATTCGCCGAAATTCAGTTTCTTTAGAGTGTTTTCAAAGATATTTTTTAATCTATCGATTAAAGATTAAAAATTATTATTCCTTGTTTTTAATATTTAATGAATGTGACGCTCATGTCCCAAGCGTCACAGAATCAATAATTATGTGTTATAAGCAGCGTATAGTCTTGCGGCGCGTGGATCCGAAGTATTTTTTGGATCTCAGTCTGACAACACATTGTCCGATCAAATTATCCCTTTCGTTGTTAGTGCGTAGGCGACGGGGTACTAGCGAAATATTGAAGAAATTAAAAATCAGTCTTGAATCAAAATTCGACAGGAAAGGGTTGTATCGACTCTGGTCGACCATCCAACAAAGGACGAAAATAAGAATGTTTATTTCTATAGAAACACTCCTAGAAAAAAAGAGAGAAAAGCAACCGACTTTTCTAATTGTCTCAATAAGACGTGAAACGAATCATTTCATCATAAGAGCTAAAAGCCAATTCGAAATCGAAAACTATCTTATATATCAATCACTTTCTTGCAGATTAGTAAAATATCAATATTTCACTAAATATATGTAAAAATCAAAATTGTATCATTAAAGAACTGCTTCAAGATCTGTAATTTCCAAATAATTTATTCAAATTCATGCGATATTAATGAATTGATGACATTTTATTTATCATCAAGGGATTTATACTGCCCATTGCTTTATTGCAAATCTCTTACAATGCAAAAAAAAAGAAAAAAAGAAACGGGTGTTTAAAGGTTATTGAAAAGCAAAGGATTGTTGCTGGATTCGCAGAAGGATTTTCCATAAAATATTTTGTCACTGAGCTGGAAAGGGATCAAAGAACCCTAGCTTCATTCGTGAACCACCCCAACAACCAAATCCAGAAAGTTTAAAGGCAGCAGTAGAAGCCTTTCAGATCGTGAAATTCGGAAAAATCTGTAGGGAAGTCAACCGAAACCCAAACAGCACAAGTGCTTCCATTTTTGCATAAGCTGAAATCGCACCAAGATCCAGGCAGACCACATGCAATGTGTTGAATGAGATGGCAAGGAACGTCAAACATCTTCCAATGCCTCCACTGAGCAAACAACAAAGGAAAATGGCTTGGACACAGAATTACATGAAAATAGATTTCCAACGTGTCCTATTTGCGGATGAGGCCGATGCTTCTCTTGACAGTCCAGATGGATGGGCCAAAGTTTGGAACCCGAATGAAACTTCGGTCACTTGCAGAGTCCATCGCCAACAAAAATTTGGAGGCATCATGTTTTGGGAGGAGATTATTGGAGATAAGTTGGTTGAACCATTCCGAGTGCCAGAGGGTGTAAAGCTTACCAGAAATGCGTACACGGCCGTTTTTGATAATTATTTGTCATCATGGCTAGATGACCAACTATTGTCACGTCGCTTTCAGATGATTTTTATTCATGACAATGCACAATGCCTGCACCATGCATTAATACATCATTCTTTTAGGGCGATTGCAGCCTTCTATCGTTTGAGAAACCATCATGACCTGGCTATCGTGTTCTCAAGACCATAATCCTATTGAAAATCTCTGGTTAACATTGAAAAGAGCGGTTTATTAGGGAGGAGAGTAATTTACTGCAAACTCTGTGTAGGAAAATAGTAGATGGCGCCAGAACCATACCTCTTTTTCAGATCAAATAATTGACTTCTTCGTTCGACAGAAAATTTGTTTTAAGCTATATTAAAAGTGGTTGATATGTTGATTAATAATTCATTCATTTCAGACCTAGCACCAAGGATGTGCTTTTATTATTATTTGTTTATCATTGTTGACAGAAAAATATAATAAAAAAGATTTCGTGATTAGACATTGTATTTATGTCCTAAACAACATTTCAAGATACCTGCAATAAAACGATGGATAGTGGTAATTCCTTGATAAAAAATAAAATGCCATAACTTCGTTTTTATCGCATGAATTAGAGTAAAATTTGGGGAAATTACTAAGCTTACAGCAGTTCTTTGATGATACAATTTAATGTTTTTTGACGTATATTTAATGAAATATTGATATATTTAATCTGCAATAAGGCGATTGACACAGTTTAGATATAAACGGAAGGTGGTCCACATTTGTCGCAGTGTGACTGTTTCGCCATAAAGGCAGAATACAACATAAGAAGATGCATTCAGGACAGGGAATTCGACATATTCAAGAACAGCATACGGCCATATTATTCGAGCATCGTGCATTTAACACATTCAAGGAAGCTAGTGTGTTGTTATGTATTTCAGAATATAATATCTGAGGAACTTATCTATCTGAATGTATAATCAGGGAAAATATTGATGAAGAAATTATCTTTCTACTTGATTTAATCGCGATATTTTCATCAGTTGTTTGAAAAATTAAGTTGTTTTTTCTTCTGAAATGATAATGAATACATGTCTACGTATCCTTTAAGAATGTGATTTGGGAGTTGCACACACACACACACGTATATATATATATATATATATATATATATGTGTGTGTGTGTGTGTGTGTGTGTGTGTGTGCAGTCAGTACCAACCCTATTCAGGCTTTAACCGGCTTTCTCCAAAAGAGGAAGTTTCATGGGAGTATGAAATTCCCAAGCGGTCCCCAGTCGTGTGTATATCCCCGTTAGGCGAGATGACGAGGTTTTTGCAACTTTTTGCAGGGAGGTGTCGACGTCCTCCTACATACAACATCTGGACTTCCCAAATTGGTCACCCATTTTAGTAATGACCAGGCTCAACGTTACTTAACTTCGGTGATCTGACGGGAACCGGTGTGTCAATGTGATTATGCCGTATATATATATATATATATATATATATATATATATATATATATATATATATATATATGTGTGTGTGTGTGTGTGTATGTGTGTGTATGCGCGTGTGTGTGTGTATGCGCGTGTGTGTGTGTAATAAAAATTAAGCCAAAAAATAAATGTTCGATAATAAAGCAAATCTACTAGATAAACCAAGCTCTATCGGGTTTAAAGACCTCAAAATAGAATAAGTTTAGAAGATAAACCGTAAAGTTACATAGGAACTTTATTGCATTATCATGTCAATAAGGGTTACAGAAAGACGAATAAAGGAGACATTATATAAAACGTAAATGTAAAGAGACAACATTCAGATTAGAAATGGAAACATTTTTGGAGATTAGAATTGGAAAAATTATTTTATAGAGGGAGACGATATGATAGGGATGAAAGAGAGAATTTACAGAAAAGAACAATAAATCTTAAAAGAATATTCAAAATAATTAGAAAATGAAATGCTAAGAAATGATTTATTTATAAAAATATTCTTTTAAAAATTTAAACTTTAGAAGTTTTACAAATTCAAGAAATCTTACAATAAATTTCTGATAAAATAAGTATAAAAAACATAAAAACAGGACAAATTAAGTACAAATATTTAAGATGTAAGAGAAGGGAAAAGAAAATAAGAACTTTAAAAAGTAAATTAACTCAAGTTGTTGGAAGGTGTTCCCAAGATAAAATTAGACGAAAGTTAATATCCAGTGTACTTACATGCAGAATAATCAAGATGAAAGATTCTGTTTTGTTGAATTCTGATTCTTGGGTAAGGCATATCAACTCTTGATACAGATTAATAAAAGTTACAGTCGGTTCAGGTATCATACAACAGACCAAGAACAAATAGAATAAAACAGAAAAGTTGACTGTAAAAGTACATATGAAAATGAGGTAATTCCATTTATTCCGTTTGACGACTACATAATGTGGGAAAAATCAACAAATTAAGAAAGGAAGAAAGCCAAAAAAGTAAACTGCGAGTTTATTAAACAGCAGATAATATGTATAGGCATGCCTGGAAAAGAGGAAGGTGCCGAGAAACTGTTTAACTGTTAATTGTCTTTCAAAAAAGACGAACTGCACAAGTTCATAGCATAAGAGAAGCTTTCAAAAATGTTTCTTCTGACTTTGGAAGGAACTCATTTAGGGACACCATCACCGTCTGAGTAATCACCGTTTTTTTGTGGTTTTTTTAAAACTCTGTGATGTCATCGTCTGACTCTGCATCTGGCTGCCTTGCACGTACTTTAGACTCGTGGTACCGGTATTCTGAATATTTCTTCCTCTCTCTCGCCTCGACCCCGAGACCCTGTCCTCCTTTTATTTGCTCTTCTTCTTCATTTTTTTTAAGTCGCTACAGACATTCAGCTGAGATCTAATACTCCTCATATTGTCTCTTAATGGTCCGTCGTCTGCTGGCATCGCTTTTCCTTTTAAGCCTAGCCAGCATGGGTGTCAACTTTTCCATGAGAAAATTATTTTGTAGTTTTCTTTATTTGGCTTAGAGTCATTATAGACGATGAAGCGAGGGTAGGTCAGCTGTTGATGTGGAAGGCGCATGTTCTGATAAGGAAGACACATCTGCACTTGATGTTGAAGGCACAACACATAATGCCTGGCTGGATGTGGGCGCCAGATTGTCTGGTTCTAGTGGGGGTACAGGTCGATCAAACAGTTCTGCAGAGTCATAAGAGAGGATGGTATCTGTGCGAGATCCCATAGAATCACTCCACACTTTTTGAACTTTGCATTGATGTTGTCTGCTGAGAAACAGTTTGGCTGATATAAGGATTGGAGGAGACTTGGAAAAAGTTATTTATTGAGAGGCATGATCAGAACCGAACAATGACAAAATATAGAATAATGACAAATTCACTCGTAGGAAATGGCAGGAGAGGCTAAATATGTAGAAAGAAGACTACTTCATGAAAAACACCTACGTTTGGAATTTCCCAAAGCACATTTATATCTGACAAAGGATAAATTCAACATCAAGTCACTCTTGAACTCTTTTTAGCTTTCTTTAGTGGTTTTTATGCATAACTCACATTAAATAACTAAAAACCTTTGAGAAGACATGAATAAACGTATAAATATGACTGAAAAGTGCGATTGTTGTGCTTGCCTTAGAACAACACTGGATTGTGTCCCTGGATCAATTGATGTTGTCTGTAGACAGCAGACACAGCTAGAGGAACTTACCAACAAACTCTTCTTGAGAAGAGTTCTCTAAAATACTGAATTACTTTCCTTTCACTGAACAGGTTTTTTTAGCTGAGAGGGTATGGAATATCCCCAGGTTATCCTACATTCTTTAGCTTATATGTCATTTGTGTTTTTAAAGAAAATAAATGCTCGACTGAGTTCACTGTATACGGTTAATTGAACACAAGTTTCTATTACTCAGTGTAAATATGTGTGATTGCGGCTCCATATCTTTCTCAACAGTATTACTGTGTAAATGGACATAGTACACGAGACAGGATTTGAAACCAGCCTAGCTGTTCGTGTAAACCGGGTACTGTCCACTAGGTTAATAAGACACCTGTCAACTGGGTTTGTTTCGATAAACCGAAATAGCCACAGAAAAGAATTTACAAATGTACAGAAGAGGGGTTATTCCGTGACAATTTAGAAAAGGTCTAAAAAATCACTCCTCCCAAGTAGTGTCTCCTCTGTCAGGGAGTGGAATATATTTGTCTCTTATCTGAGAGGCTGTAACTTGCGAGAGAATGTAAACAGGATTGTCAGACTATTTTTTTTCATTTTAAGTTTTGTGCTTTTATGACATTGGTTTTCTTCCCATGTACACTAAAATATTGACTTAGTAGGGAGGCAGGTTAAGCCTATTTGGCTTAAAACGTTACTCTTGGAACATTAAAGGTTTGAAAAATATAATGAACTATCAAGTAGATAGTTGTCCGGGATTGAATGATGATTAAACGAATGTTTCACGGTCACCTATATTTATTGTAATAGAAATCGACTTTTTCAACCAAATCGATTAATTGCATGTTCTTGTCGAGGACCCATCGCGGTGCACCAGGAGGAAGCTTCACACATCTCCATATATATACATAGTAATTTATAAAATATATATGGCGATTAAGCTACAGTGAATATTCCGCGTTTCATCCACTCTAGGACTCCTCAGGCTTATGCACGAATTCTATAGTTGTTTATTGTTTTTATATGCTACTCTAATCGCCATATATATTTTATAAATTACTAACTACCTCTACCTACGTATTAAGCACTTTTGAAGTAAATACTTGAAGTTTACGCATAAATCTATACTTTCGTATATTAATTTTATGTGAGTAAATTAAGTAGTTATATATATATATATATATATATATATATATATATATATATATATATATATATATATATAATTATAAGGTAAAATTAAAAGCCAAGAACAATGCGAGATTTTTTTTTATATAGAGTAAAATTAAATGAAAACAAAAGAAATAAATTTCTTTTTTTGTTGTTGTTTGTTTTTTCTTTTTCACACAAATTTTAACTCTAAACAACAGTATTTTTTTCTGTTGTATTCAATGGTGTTATAAATCTCAATATATTTCAGACCTATTAGTCCTTTTTCAAGAGAAGACATTTCGAACGCCCCCCTGTCATATCAAAGAACCTACTGTTGATTTTATATGCCGGGCCTTTCCCCTGGTGTGATAATAAAACTTCTCAAATGCCATTGTGATGCTACGCTATATAATGCGTTAACTTTGATCAAGATCGCCTGTTCTTTCATTAGGGTTTTCGAGTATCGATTATCGATACTTATAGAAGACATTCTGATACAAAACCTATTTAAGAATGCTGCCAAATACATAAAGTATATTTGTGTAAAATTTCATAAAATTTGCTCAGTCTTTTCGGAGCCCATAGGAAACGAACTTTTTAAAACACACACACGCACGTTCCTTTTATATAATAGTAGAGATAAGGAAATGTTTGAAAACAACGGAATTTATCTTATTATTTTGAAGCTTTTGTAATTCTGTTTTTTTACGTTCATCTCTATGTCTCACTCTCCCACTTTATCCATTTCTTCTTCTCTATCTCTTTATCCCTTTATCTTTCCTACTCTCTCTCTCTATATATATCTCTCTCTTTCTCTCTGCCTGTCTCTTTTTTTCGTTTTATAAATCTATCAATCTATTTATTTAGGAACTTTATTTTTTTATAAACCCTCTTTGCGTTTATACAAGACATAATCTCGGTTCTGCTATCATATTTTTTCTTCTTTTTTAAACAGACTGTCAGCTTCATGTTTGTGAAATGTCTACAACAGCAATGCATGTCATGTCACATTTTTTTTCTTCGCGAATTCGTTTTACGACATGCGAATCTCAAATCCCAACTTGGTTTACATTTCTTCTTTATAATAACCAGATGAATAAAAACGGAAAGAAATCGTAATGACGTAAGAAGGTTTCTTTAACAAACGACAGATTTAGTGACTCATGCGACGGATTTACATTCGTGACGATATACATGCTATACAGTTCGTTAACATTGCCAGCAGTTAACCGGACACTCTTTCGCGTTTATTTAGTCTTTTTTTTTCTTTTAGTGCGAGGATCGTAAGTAAATGGTGGAACAAAACTTCACATAAAAACTTAATTCTGTTTATTAACGGTCTCTGTCCGTTCTTATTCATAAGTTAGTATGTTGCTATTTTATTCACCTCAAGCAAGGCAATAATGATACCCAAGCGTAAATGACTATTGTGATAGGGACCAGCTTTATGAAAGCACAACCTGGGTCGACGTTGGACAATAAGATGCTTGTTAACATTACATAAAAATCGTTATATGTTTGTAAGTTTGGGGGAACAGGGAAGCTGTTTGATAAAAAATTTTTCTAACATCTCGTAATCTTCACAGCGAATGAGTAGGATTTAGCAGTTAGTGGATCAAGGTAGTAGTTGTTGCACCAGACACAATGAGTGGTTAGTGTACGCCATGGATGGGGGAATAGTGGCTTCATAGAAGTGAAAGGTTTTCTAGCATGGAAAGGGGAGTCCTATCTTGCTCCCTTTCGTTGTTCGAATCAGTGCTACAACAAATGAATTCTCTCTCCAAATAAGACAATTAGCAAGATTTATTTTATGGAGGTTAACATGGTACTTGTATTCTTATGTTGAGTAGCAGATCAGCAAAATGAAGTTCTTGTTTGACGAAATCAAAATCAAAGTTGCTTAGTTTAAAGCTTAAGAGCCTACCTCTCTTAAATACAAAATAAAATACAACTTACCTTCTCAGACGTTCAACTCTGTACTAAATTTCTCACGCCTGGGTGTGTCTGTTCTTATCCCTCCCCTACCTATAGGCAGATATATATATGTACGTTTGATCAGAGATCTTAAATTCTGATCTTTCTTATTCGTCTCTATTTAACCACCTAGAAAGACTGACCACTTCAGGTAATAGCCAGCCTTAATGCATGACCATACGCTTCCATAAGGTCGAAGCTATTTATTCATGACAAAAAACTGAAATTGTTCTTAATCACAACAGGGGAGCTCTTATCTGTAAACGATTATTTTTCAAGTGACACAAACATCCAGGTTAAACACTTTTCTGTGTGGCCTCTTCTTTGTATGTTAAACATTAATCAAATGCAGCAAGTGTGCAATTCGCATGCATCGTAAATATGTAACACCAAATATGTCGCATCGACATATTTGCTGCAGTTTTTTTTTCATAATTTTGCTGACAAATAGCAAATTCCAACAGTTAATGATTTTTTAAAAATTATTTGCTTTTCTTTTTTGTCTGCATTTATTCATTCCATTTTGTATATTATTTTAATTTTTAACTATAGGATTTTTTTATTTCTTTAAAATTATTGCTGGTTTTACTTTAAAGATATAGAAACATAGCTGATTTTGTTCCTGTTTTGTTTTCTTTTAACAATAGATTCATTATTTTTCTGTGCACAATCTTTTTCTTTAAATTTGTATTAGTTCTTACTTATAGCTGTGAGGATGTTGTTTTTTTAGATTTTACTTATATTGTAAAGTAGTGGACTTTATGCTGACAACTGGGAAAACCCAGCGGTAATGTCATTAAATAGGGTTTGCGGGTGATATGAGAAAAATAAGACATTTAAAATGTTTTATTATCTTAAACATTATTTCATAGGGAATCATGTCGTGTAAAAAGTTAATTTATTTTACCATCGAAACTCGAGAAATATTCGATTCAAATGTGTAAACAAAAAAGCAAAATAATTAAAAAATCAACATGGCTGCCACTTTTAATTTTCTTAGACCAAGAAGCAGCCTTGACCTTTCGATCAAAACCCAAGATCGAGTCGAAAAGAAACGAATTGAAGGGACTTCAGTGAATCAGTTTATTTCGTATTGTTATGAATTTATGTAGAGAAAACGGGCACAAATAAATTCAGTGAAATTCTTTGCACCATCACTTACATTTCACGATAATTCAAACATTTTTCGTTTTTACTTATGTAAAATAAATTCAAGAAAAAATATGAAAAATAAGTTAAACAGCTTTTAAACAATTTTTATTAAAAATTATTTTTTCTTATACTTTCGATTAACAAATAATTCAACCTTGAAACAACTTTCATTTTTAAGAAAAATTTAGTTTTAATTTAAAATGAAAAATAATTTATGTAGAATAAATGCAAAAATGATGCAGCAAAGGATTCCGACAGATTAATTTGTGCCACTCGCTCTCTCCACATAAATTCATAAACATACGAATTAAACGGATTCACCGAAGTCCCGTCAATTCATTCTTGGTTTTTGGTCGCACGGCCAATGCTGCTACGAAAATTGAAAGCGGCAGCCATGTTGATTTTAGCTTATTCGATGTATATACATTTTAATCGTGCATTTCCCGAGTTTCAATGGGTAAAATAAAAAACTTTTTATACAAAATGACTATTCATGTTATAGATAATAAAACATTTTCAGTGTCTAATTTTTCTCATATCACCTGCAAAACCTATGTAGAGACATTACCAGCCAGGTTTATCCTAGAATCTTCTCTGTCATCATGCATTGCAGAAATCCTAAGTGGTTCAAGGTCTCTCCTGCTGATTTATCTTAATTCTTGTGTGATGGGTTTTCATATACTGTTATTATCATATTATTTTATTTGCATCACTATTTTAATTATTGCTATCATCAACATACTTCACTATTATCATCATAATTAATTAATCATCATTAATCATCATCATTCATTAATACCATTACTTTGATTCTCACTATTATTATCCGTCCAGAAACTAAGAAAGTTTTAGCCAATTTCTCTTTTGCTGTGCTTACATAACAAATTCATTAATATATTTTCTTCTTCAATCAATCTCTATACAGGCCACTCAAATACTCGTACAGATACACCTGGCGTCGAAAGACATCGCTCAATTAAAACAATTCCCTATCAAACATACATGTATGTGTGTGGTGTAAGGTCTAGTGTGAATAATCCATACATCGATCGCACGCCTGTCGAGGATCATATGACTATTATTTATAAATTTTTGAACTGACTGTAAACTTTCAGAAACTTTCCAAAAGTTTCTACACACTTCTCTGCATAATTCTACCAATATCAAATTTCTCAACAGTCCAGATATCTTTTTTAAACCTGCAAGAACTTTTCCAATTTTTTCCATAATTCTATTATTTAAAACATTATGAATAGTTCAAATATATTATGTAAATATAACAGAATTTTCTCAAAACTTTTACCATCATTATATCATTTTCGAATTTTTTTCGGCCAAAACATTTCCTGCATACTTGTAAACACTCTCTATGAATTTTTGCAACAATTCAATTATTTAAATTTTCTCATACAAAACTTTTTCCATAATTTAACTTTTTCTGTATTTATGAAACACCCTCTGTATTCTAAAAAAAAGTCACAGGAACTCTAAAATGCTCTATGATATAATTCTACTATTTGAAAATTTCTCAAACAAAATTCTGTTTTTATTAACGATTTTCAAAAAAAGTTACGTCGTACGCGCATGTAAGAAAGAAAAAACTGACTTCCGGCATGAGAAAATGATTTAAATTTACTACCTGGCGCTGAGCCAATACGCTATCGCTGCGAAAGAAAACGAAATTATCCCATCAATAAAATAAATATATTTTCTCAACGTCTACACAGAAGAATAGATTGTCATTTGTGTAAAAAACATTTTTATTTATTTATAGCTTCCATTTATGTTGCATTTTATCAAATTAACATTTTAGTGGTTGTTTCACTAAATAGACATCCGAGTTGTATTTCTGGCAAAACAGGTATTCAAGTTCTATATTTGTCAACCGGATAAATTCCTCTTCGTTTTCACTCCAAATTTTGTATGTATTTTGTATGTGTTCTTCTTGGTATTGTGTAGGGATTACACTTCCTCTATTAGAGTTTCTTATTTCCTATTGCTATGCTTATATTTCTCTTCTTCCTGTAAATAGATTTTAATTGTTATTTTTTAAATTGCATTTCGTTCTTGAATTTTTGCGTTTATCGGTTGTTCTGATAGTTTCGTTTTTAATTTACTGATTAATATTTTTAACTATGCGGGCGAATCTCACGTCCGTACAATATACATAATGAGAGAAGAAAATAGAGGAAGAGCGATAATCCCAAACTAAATGTGAAATATTGTTGTTTAAAAAGTTCAATTTAGTTTTAGTCGATGTGATTTTCATATATCAGTTTAACAGCGTAACGTAGGAAGTGACAATGTCTAAGTAACTATAGAAAACAGAAAGTCAAAAATATTGTCAAGAGCAATGAATTCAAACATCTTTAATTCATCAGACAATAAAAGATGTTTAGGCATAAACAACCGATGAATTAAAATACAAGTTATATTTTCTTCCTCTCTCCTCCCCTTCTCTATTCACTTTCTGTCGCTTTCTCCCTAACTCCACTATCACACACACATTTATTGGATGCATGTGTATGTGATTCTATAAATTTATTTCATCGCAGACCATATAATCGGCCATGTTTATTCCATTCGTGAAAGAGATGAAAGCGAAATTACTCTCTTCCAGCTTTCTGTAATATAACAACTTGTATTCAGTTAATTGTATACAGTGAATTGCTTACAATAGACATTGAGCTTCAGAGAATTCTTTGTATGTCGTACAAATTCACAATTCAAATCAAACATGGTCCTCCTCTCTGACACACACCCTCTCTCTCCATCTTTCTTTTTTCTTATTTCAAAGTAATCAGTTTAAGCTGAATGTTTACGATGCCAAGATTTTGCAATGCTGCACAAAGGAACGGGCCAATAGATGGCGCTGACGAATGCTTCACAAGTCTAAAACCTCGTAACCTGATATAGTTTAACAGACGTAAGCTTTTCGTGCCTCGCCGTTTTACAACACGAACATATTTACCACCTACCAGTTATCCATAAGTCCCCTGAAAAAAAAAAAAACGATTATGCTTCGGTTAGTAATTGTAGTAGAGGATATAAACGTTGTTTATAAAAATAAATGCTAGGACAATTGTTAATCTGATCGAGATGGTCCAGCGATCAATCTTCGATGTGTTATTGGTATGAAGAATTTTCTAAAAATAAAAATGCATTTTAACTTATTACAAGAATTAAAATAGAATTTTGGAAAAAATTACATAAAACCGACAAGAGTAGAAATACATGTTCAACAAAATGAGAGTTTTTACTTTATCTAAAAATAGTCGATCAATTCATGCTTTTTTCAATATGTCTCAATCACATCTGCTTATTTTTCATTGGCATTTCATTGAGTTATTATCTTATGCGCCAACACTAAATCTTCTTTCCTTTCGACAGAGTGCAAAGTAAAGTTTCTAACCTGATAACACCTGCACTGTTTCTCAAACTCCAATCCTTGTCACATCGTCTCAATGTTGCATCCTTTTGTTAATTTCCCATTTTACGGAATGTGCTACGATGAACTTACTACACTTATACCCTTCCTCCGCAACAAAAATACCTTGGATTCACCCGACCCCCCACCCCACCCCTTTATTGTACAGGTCCCTAGATTCCGAAGCATATTAATATATTAATTATATTTAATAGCTTCTTCTAATTGACCACTTGTTTTTTAAATTGTCTTTCTGTTCCGTTTTCCCGATCGTATCACCATAAAGAAATTAAACGCAATGTTAGAAAAAAAATCTTGCTGCCCAACTCCCTACCCAGATTGTCCCTATAAATCTCGGTACTGTCATAGTGTCGGAAAATCGGTGTTGCGTCTATATTTTGAAAAGAAAAACTTGATAATGAAAATATTTAAAAAAACAATTCGTCCAGATCGAATTAGCATCGACAACGTGTCTTTTAGAGTTCCAAAAGAAAGACGGGCAGATATTGGCGATATCATTCCTCTTCAAGAATTCATAAGTAACATATTTTCACGTCATGAAATTATTTACAAAAACTTTTCAGCTCGTTTAGTTTTTAGAGGAAGAGATTTAATTGCAATTCAATTTTAATTTAAATTTGAGTTATATGATGGATAGTCTGTGGGTGCGTGTATAACTCATCATTCACTCTTTCAGATGTGGTACACGCGTCATATCGTCTCCGTTTTCGATTACTTCACGAGATTATTTTAGATGGAGAATTTATTAGCATGTAAAAGTCGTTCATACATCCGAAAAAGCGAGACAAACGTTCAGTTATTCACTGGGTTAAAAAGTAAGGGCGATGTGTAGATAGGAAAGGCTTAGTTTAACTTATGTTTAGGCAGTCACCTTTTTTTGCTTACTCTATTAGAGTGAGGACCGATTGCTGCGTCTATTTGCTTCAAGATCTATCGGGAAAGATGCCACTATATTCTTGTAAAAACATGATTTCAGAGTATCAATTTTGTTTATTCGATGTAACGTTCTGTGTTATCGATTGTCAATAATTTCTAGTTTGTCTACTATTGACTTCAGTTCTTGATTTATCACCTGTGTTTTCGAACAATCGATTTCAAATTATGTCGCCTTTTTATGTGATACCAGCCAAAATTTCGCAAAATAATCGTTCGTTTATTTAACATCTTTTCATTATACTCACGCAAATATATTTAATAGCGGATAGGTCAGAAATTCTTTTCACATTTTTATTTCTTATTTTATACGCATATTTTAGTTTGTTTTTAATATAATTGTGAAGATCCTTCCTTTGTATTTTTTTTCGGGGAAAGGGAGGTAAAAATTGATCTCTAACTCTGCAAATGACATTGATAATTTCTCCGTAAAAAGATGTTTATAATCCGAAAATCATGTTGTAAAATTCAAAAGCGTTTGTATTCATTTAGATTCATCTATGTAAATAATAAAATGTCAACGACGACATGTTTTGCAATTTTTCTATGATTTGATGTGAGAAAATACAAACACAATCTAAATGTCTGGAAAGTGTTAAAATTGCTTCGGCGAAATCAGGCGTGGTCTGCATTTCTCTAAACATTTTCCCAGGCATTCTATTTGGTGATATCAATCAGCAAATCTCCTCTGCTGACTTGATCTCACATCTGAAGCCCACGTTTTTACATCCACACCTCAAACTGCCAAATGCGAAACATATTTGGATTGTGGAACCGGGCCCATCCCCAAAAGCACACCTCTATAAATGTCTGTGAAATATTATTTAGTTCTATTTTCCTTTGTTTTTTTATTGACGCAACCATCAGTTTCAAACATTAGCTCTTTTTCTTCTTTTACTTCTTTTTCTTCTTCTATGCCATTGGGGTCTGCTTTCTTATCTGTTTATCAACAGAGGAGATTTTCATCGTGAAAAATGCGACTCTTACCAAAACGCTCGAAACCGGTGTTTATGTCATTTACGATTTGCTTTTATGTCGACCTACTGAAATCAAGCAGTTAAGTAATTTTCTCGGCACCCATCCGGATGCCACCTCTAAAGGGCTCACATGCCAGCCGGCCCCTGTGAAGATGTTTAGCTTTCTTCTCAAGACGTCCAACCTATTGCTAAATTACCAGACGTCTTTTTAACGGCTTTTATCTAAGATAATATAAGCAAAATGCTATCTTGCTTACAATGCAACCCTACATCTCTGTGCTATATATACTTGTTTAGATCTACTTTATAATACATTAGCTCATTCAATATACCGTTTAAATATATATATATATATATATATACACACACATATATAAATACGTATATACATATATGAATATATATACACATATAATATATGTATATACATAACTATATATACACATATATAAACATATATATACATATATATACATATATAAATATATATACAAATATCTATAAAAGTGAACGTGTCTGTCTGTCTGTGCACATTTCCCTACACAATAACTCCGTCAACTTTCAGTCCACAGACTCGAAATTTGATTTACAGGATAGTGAGACTTTGTAATCTGTTTTCGGCCAGAAATTTGGCTGTTTAGGGGTCAAAGTTCAACGATTTGATCTTTAAGAACTTTACCAAACTCCTTCGCAATTTTGGGTCTAAACACTTGAAATTTTAGATATAGGTTCCTTGGATATGGATCTAACTTAATAACTTTATTTGAGCCCAAAACAATAAATGTTAAGGGGTCATAATACGGGTCAAAGTTTAAAAGAATTGACCTCTGCGATCTCTACCAAATTACTCAGACAATTTCTGGTCGAAACATTTGAAATTTTACATAAAGGGTATTCCGAAATAGGGCAAGTTTTTTCATCGGTTTGGGTCGAAAATTTGAGATACCAATATATAAATGTATGTATGTCTGTTTGAATATCTGCCTAAAACTTTCGACAGAGGCGACGAATTTTCACAAGATCAGTATCGTTTTGAAGCTCGACCCCTCAAACGACAAATACCGAAAAATTGGCTAAAAACATTAATATCTTCACATTCAACTAGGCACTTTTCTACATGGAGGGTGTTGCTGTTTTCGCCGATATTTTCGAAAGTAATCCTCTCTTTTCGATTGTCTAGTCTTAATTTAAACTTACGTCACTTCCGGTTTGGCGGTGGTCTAACAGTAAAGACGTCAAGTCTTTTTCCCGTTCTTTTCCTCCTTCGCGGTGCGGGTTCGAGCCTGCCTTCCTACTACCACTTATTTTTGCTCAACAGACACCTCCAAACACCCGGGCAACGTCGGGCACCCATGTTAGTAAGTATATATACGTATATATAAATATGCACATATATACATATATATACACATGTATAACTATATATATATATACATATATATACAAATAAATAGAAATAGAAATAATGATACATAAATATATACGTATCTATAAACATACAGATATATATGTATATATATATACGCATATATATAGGCATATGCATATATGAATTATATACACACGCATGTATGTATATATTGCATATATATATATATATATATATATACATATATATATATATATATAAAGCAGTAAATATAAAATAACTAATAATCATTATACAACCTATCACAATGCAAACAGTTCTACACGGATGAATAGCGCAAATAATATAAAAAATAATTAATGACAATTCAAAGTTGAAGAAAATTTATTTGATCATCAAATTAATAAGAAAAAGCATATAAAATATAAAGTAACCCCGGTATATCATGGTATTTCGAAGCTTATGCCTCTCATCGGATGTGTGTGTGTGAGTGTGTGTGTGTGTGTGTGTGCGTGCGTGTGCGTAAAAAATAGCATAAGAACATGAGACTATAAAAAAACATACTATAAATCTGAAGCGGCTGAATTTATTAAAATAGTAAAATAAAGGTAAATATACAAATGTATGGAAATGATAAAACGATGAAATTTATAAAAGAAAATATAGATTAGGAAATCATTTAGCAATGTGCACAAGTCGACACATTAATTTAAAATAAAAAGCATTTCATTTATGATTTTATTGTAAATATGAAAAAAATCTCATTCACATTTTGATCATTTCGACACAAATTTATTTCTCTTTTAAATTTGACAGTAAATCAAGGGAACCAGAAGAAATGAATTTGCCTTTTCACTTGCAATTTAGAAATAGATTTTTTATTAAAAGTCCAATTTGTACATGTAAAGAAAGGCACATTTGAACATAAATGCTAAATATGTGGCCAGCGAATTATATATATATATATGTGTGTGTGTGTGTGTGTGTGTGTGTGTGTGTGTTTTAAGAATAATGTGCATAAAATTGACTCAGAAATTGATCCTAATATCATTTTACTAATAAAAAATCGTTTTGAAGAATAAATATATATTTTGTAATCCATAATAGTTCAAAGGGTTGAGATTTAATTACTTTTATTTAAATTAAGAATTGCATATATTCTAATATGAGCAGCACATTCTTTATAATAAGGATTAATAAAACTTTTAGGAATCATTTAGTGTTATAAGGCGTCTAATTGAACTTTTTCTCATTTTCTCATAATAGTATCAAAATGTGAGATGTGTGGATCCAGGAGGCCAAATGCTATAGGTCATGTGATCATAAACATATTCTCTCACGCATTATTAGATTCCGCGAAATCATTAGCTCTGATTAAGCGATTTTCTTATAAATGATTTTTACGAGTTATATAATGATGTCTACGTGGGAAACATTTCAGACTATTCCTTTTGATGCGCGGTGTTGCAGCTGATCTAAAGTATATTCTAGGATGTGCTACACACGAGAGATAATTTCAAGTTTTTTAATGTTAAAAATATGATGAAAGTAAAGATAATTTTCGCGAAAATATATTTTTTATATCAACTTTGTTTCCATTCGTAGCCAAGAGTGACCAACAAAATGATGTTTCCTTACAAAAAGAAAATGTTATATATATAATAATATAAATATACCAGAAATAAACGTTACCATAGTCAATAAAAGTTACTTTTAGAGTAGGAAAGTTCATTGGTTTGTATTTTTAAGTAGTTTGTAAAAAAATTTTTTTTTAATTCACGAACCGGTTTAATAAAAATCAAAATGGTAGCGACTTTGAAATGGAGAGCCCCGTTTTCAATTTGAAGGAGGGGCACCTGAGCATTCTGTGTTAACAATTTAAGAGAGTTCCGTCAACGTATGGAATATTTATAAACATATTTTAATGTTTTCCGTCATTTTGTGCTTGAGGAATATTCGATTATGGCATCTGTAGTTTATATAAAAATTCATTTAAGTAGTTATCGCCTCAAAGTTCGTTTTAATTTCGGTTCGCTGAAATTATTTCAAGTAAAGAGCATTAAACACTATTTCAAAACAAAAAAATATGAACTGAAATGTTATTGACTATGGTAACATTTATTTCTTGTATATTTATTTTTTCGGGTAGTCGTGTGTTGACTTTTCTGCTAAACACCCTTACTAAATAATATCGACGAAATATCGAAAAACAAAGAAACAAAAACAGTTTTGAAATATAATGAAGCTTTACTTACTTTATTAAAATAATCCAAAACAGCAAAATGGGATATTTAAAAAATAAACACGTAATCACTTTAGTTTTTTAAAGCAAAGAATCGATATAATTATGAACGAGAAGAAAATGGCTCTCTTTTCAAACAGAACAGCTTCATTTCAGTTTTACAGTATTGAACGGTGTAGTATTGCGCCGTCGGATTCAGGGTTGTACAATTGTAATGTAAAGAACACGCAGAAAGGGTTGTAATTAACTCAATTCCTTCTAGTGCACTGACAAAAAACTTAAACAGATATATAAATAAAAATAAAAAGGTTATGTAAATGTTTTTAAAAAGACACGTAATCAGGTGAGCAGGATTTTTCCTTCTTTTGACACGATAACAAGTAACGTTCTTATTTTTTATTATTTATCTATTTATCTATTTTCGAAAGAGTGCCACGTGCAAGTGGAGAAGGAAAAATCAGTGTTATGCAAAATTTGTGTCGAGAATTGTGTTAAGTTCCGACTTTTTTTTTTGGCGTTCACTTTAATGAGAACGTGAATTTATGAGGTGAATTTATTCAACACAATATGATTCAACTCAAAAAATAAATAAAAACTAACGTGAATTAAGATTAAAGTTCAGGTGTTATTGCGGACCCTCACCCCTTTTAAAATACCTTGTTAAACTTTGTGACATATTTACATTCTATGGAGGTCAGACGCGAAAGAACACCCAATAATTTTATTATGCCATATTTCTTCAAACTGAAGCATAATTATCAAAGTATACTTACGAAAATAGATATGAAAAGTATTTGTTTAAGTTCGTGCCATATTTCCATAGAGTACAGGCACGAACGCAGACCCCACAATTTTATATACCATCCCTATTTAAGTTAAAACATACTTATCAAAGTATTATTATGTAAATCTATATAAAAACTATTGTAAACGTTTTTTGTTTTTTCATTTTTTATTTCCATACTTTGGGGGCCAGGCGCGACGCAGACCCCACAATTTTTATGAACCACCGTTCTGCTAGATCAAACATACCCATATCTGATCCTCGATACATCTTCTATCAATAAATATAATCAGTTTTTTTTTAATAGTCAACCATATAGGAGCCTATTCGTGACCCACCCACACACACAAACAGACGTTCAGCTTTATATATATATATATATATATATATATATATATATATATATATATATATATATGTATATATACCGTACTTGTATATATATACATATATACCGTATATGTATATATATATATATATATATATACGGTATATATATATATATATATATATATATATATATATATATATATATATATTCCGTACTTTGAGGTAATTGCGCCAGGTCCGGGGCAATTGTGCCAACTAGCTAAAAGTACGTTTTTGACAATCATATAAGGAGCAATTTCTTTTTAGTTTGCGCAATACCCGGGATTTTGCGCAAGTACCCTGAAGTACGGTATATATATATATATATATATATATATATATATATATATATATATATATATATATATATATATATTGTGTATATTAAGGCAGCATTTTCTCATTTAGACAAATATTATTGAATAACACGGAATTATTCTGTTTTAGAATTTTCCTTTTTATCTTCTCCAATCTCCGAATAGTCCTTTTTGTGTTCTTCTCGAAATTGTATATGCTGGATCCGTAATTGCGAGCGCTTTCGACAGAAGTACTTCTATCATCCTCAGGCATATTGTAGAAATAAATGTAGAAATTGTTTTTTAATTTACTTATATATACATTTTTTCCTAGTCATGTGGTAGCTTGTTACGAGTTAGGTAGGCGGACTTTTTTTTTTTTACATATATTAAACACCTCTCTGACTCTAGCTCCATATCACAACATTTGAAGGGACATGGCTGCCAACATTCGGACTTTCGAAGAATTATGGTAGAAAATACAAGAGTATTGCAGAGTGAGAGAAATGTAAATAGGCTAAGAATACTCGAAGCATTGTACATTACAACAAAGAAGCCTCAAATGAATAATATTAATTATGAGTGCAGCCGGAACATTTTGAAATGTTTGGGATAAATTTTTGAATATGTATATATGTGTTTGTATATATAAATGTGTTTAATATATGTAAAAAAAAAAAAAAGCCCGCCCACCTAACTTTTAACAAGCCGCCACGTAAATAGGAAAAAATGTATTTTTTTTACACAGGTATCACCACATTATAAAGGCCAAAAGGCCACTCAAGGATAAAGGTTAAAGAGTCTACAGAAGAAATTGGAAAATATAGTAATCATTAGTAATGAAAATTCGGCAAATTTGTTAACTCATATGGAACGGCTCATCAAGAACTTATTTACGTTAGACTTGAAAACAACCATATTGTACTCAACCGGAAAGCAGGAAAACGGAAGACAATTCCACAGGCGTGCAGTTCTAAGAAAGAAGCTTTGTTCATGGAATCTACGTTTAGGTTTAGGCACAGATAAAAAGTGGGGGGAATTATTGATAGTGTTTTCAGCTGGACGAGTGTTTCTTGTTAAAGTTTGGCGAGGGGGGACCATAGACTGAAGCTCAGTCGAACATTTACATGAAAATAACGATACATCAGAGACAAGCTCACAACATCTCTTCTGCAGGGAAGAGAAAAGGGCATCTCCTACGAGGCTACGAAGTCTATTTTGAACTCTATCAAGGCAGAACAAGTTCTTTCTAGCAGCTCCTGTTCAGATGTGGCAACAGTATTCCATCCTTGGACGTATCTGGCTCTTATATAGATAGAGAATTGCATCAGCAGTGAGATATCTACTGGATCGATAGAAAGATCCCACCATTTTTCTAGCGGCCCTGGCAAAAGATTTGATGTACGTGTTCCATTTAAGATCAGGAGTAATTGTCAAGCCCAGAAGCTTGTCAAAACTTGAGGTCTCCTGAAGACGAGAGCCATTCATTTCAATTGATGCCAGATATGGATCAGAATGTTGATGATGTAAAGAGAGAAGCTTGGTTTTAGATGCATTAAAAGTAACCAGCCACTTCTTTCCCCATTGTACCACGTGCTCAAGATCAGAGGAGAGATAATCAGAGAGAACTTGGTCGTTTACTGTCTTAGATGTATATATAAGTAAATTAAAAAACAATTTCTACATTTATTTCTACAATATGCCTGAGGATGATAGAAGTACTTCTGCAGAAAGCGCTCGCGATTATGGATCCAATATAGACAATTTCGTGAAGAACACAAAAAGGACTATTCGGAGATTAGAGAAGATAAAAAGAAAAAATTGTAAAACAGAATAATTCCGTGCTATTCAATAATAATTGTTTAATATATATATGTATATATATATATATATATATATATATATATATATTTATATATATATATATATATATATATATATATATATATATATATATATATATGCATGTGTGTGTGTGTGTGTGTGTGTGTGTGTGTGTGTGTGTGTGTGTGGTAGGAGGGGCCTGTGTTTGCGTGTGTGTAAACGTAATCTTTACCATTTAGAGTGTGTGCAGGTGTGTGTTCCTAATCTACCATTCTAAAAAAAGATAAAATATGCTTAAAACATTCAATATAGAAAGATTTAAAATATGCTTAAAACATTCAATATAGAAATAATTTTTTAGCATCAACTTTTGAGTTGTTTTATGTCAACCATCCCTGCGCAAGCACATAGGCGTCAACAGTACGCATGCGTGTCGAGAACTTCTAAACTAGTAAACGTTTTCTAATTTGTGGGATAAGTATTTGATAAAACACTGTGGGTAACGTTGGCAGATTATTTGCGTAAAGCTTAAGGTATAGTGGAAGTGACACCGAAATGATACACTAAAAGAAGGAAAAGAAAAAATATTTATATATTTGTATGTACCGGATTCGTTTTTTTTTTGTAACGAAAACATTTACACGTATGTAGCAGAAGCGACATCTTGTCGTGTGCAAATAATCACACCGTGGCGCGACGTTGCGCCACAGCGGAAGAAATGAAAGGAAACAAAGGGGGAGGAAAAATCACGTTTCGAAGCGATAGACTTTTAAGCGTGTGTCGACACGACAGGGTTGTTTTATTAATCAGGTGATTAGACATCAAGTAAGCAAGATTTATTACAATTTCTTAAGACTTCTTAAGCCAACCATAAGATTTATACATTTTCTAGAAGTAAAATTATGTAATGATTTTGATAAAAATTAAAATAAAGATTCTAGAATAAAGTTCAGTATCTCTATTGATTTTAATCTTCGTAGGAGGTCATAAATGCGGTGTAAAACAGTTTTGTTTTGTTAATTTAGTTTATACATTTGGGCACGGGTATTCTCCTAGTACAGAATCTAGAATAGAATCAGTTCACGAATAATTGACCACGGTTTCTTTTTTTTTACACCGTTTACTTTTTCTTCAATACAAAAGTTATTTTATTTCGCCATTAAAAAAGACTGATGTTTATATAAGCCGGAACGTTGCACTTAAATGAAAAGGGCTTGTGTTAGTCCCGCGAAACGTCTGAGTGCGGTACGAGGGTCAGCGCTTCTGAGAGGACCATACATTGTCCCACCCTTGTCTCACCCGTCTTCGTTTTTGTTTTTAGCTACAAGCTATTAGCTATGATTCGTATTCAATGGGAGCGGGTGAAATGGAGGCTGCAAAACGCCAACTGATGACATATGGAAGCATTTTATTTGATTTTGTTTATAAAGACACTGAACAAAAAATGAACTGGTTTGTCTAAAGTTTTTGAGTCGCTTTTGACTAGGATTGGGCGTGACTCCATCGATTGCTTTCAAGACGTAGTCTTTATTTACACAACGTGAGAAAAGAATTTGTGTTAAGACTTGGGAATCTAGACATTCGTATATATACACGCTCGTATGGGGGTTAAAGATCAATTTTTATAAAGTTCACATATTTTGTTTCTTTAAATGATATCTGAAAAAATCCCAGAAAGATGAAGTGTGTTTTTAATTTTGCTACGCGCCATTTTTATATCCGTGTCTATCATTAAATATGTGCTCTCAGACAATTTGATAAGATTTTGAGCCGGTATTAAAACATATAATGTAGCATAATCGCATTAACACAACAGTTCGGAATTAAATTATTATATAATAACTAGGAGAGAGACCCGACATGACCAGGGATTGATCAACGAATATTTCATACTCATATATTTTTGTTGTCATCGAATTCTCTCATTTTTTCAATCAAATTGATTGATTAACTGCTCTCGTTAGAGACCCATCGCGGTGCACCGGGAGGAAACTTCAGATGACTTTCCACAATGACTTAGTCCACAATACATTTTAGTTTATATTGCACTGTAGAGAATCTGCTGCTGATTTTATAAAATTATATTTATATATTGCCTTGGATTAAAGTTTAAAATGCAAAAGTTAAGCATCATTATTCAATTGTGCTCTAGACAGAAACATTCATTTCGAACGTGCCCCTGTCATATAAAAATGCACTGTTGATTTTATATGCCGAGCATTTCTGCTTGTGCGATAATAAACTTGCGATGTTAGGCTATATAAGGCCTATACTTTAGTCCAAATCTCCTGTTTTTCTTACATCGAATTTCTTTTATTATCGATTACCGATACTTATCGAAGACACTCCAACACAAAACCTACGCAAGAATACTGTTAGGCATATAAAGTATATGTGTGTGAATTTTTTTAAAAATCGGCCCACCCGTTTCGAAGTTCATAGGGAACGAGCTCACACACATAGACAAAGTTCCTTTTATATGAAAGAAGATAATACACACACGTACACACATGCACACACATACACACGCACACATATATGACCAAGATATAAAACGTAACCGACACACACACTGTGTTATAGACGTAATTAGACAAAAGTTAACAGCATTAAAATACGAGGATGCCACATACCACCATACAGATACCATCACGAATATTATGTGATAGCAAATCTATACAAGCACGTCCGCTTGATTCCATACTCCTTAGGACAGCATTTTAAATCGATAATTATATTTTATGAGAAGCAAAACCTTCCCTTAGTGAATAAACTACATTAAAAATAATAGTTTTATACTCAGACATAATTATAGGCCAGAGAAGCAGTACAAACATACACCATTCGTAATTAAGAATTAAATTATTTCGAAATACGTTACAATTAGAATACACACAGCCATATAGACCACTCCGCTAACTTGATACTTTTCTCAGCAGGGACACTTGAATAAATCCACCAAATTAATAGGATTTTCCTTCTATGATCGGAGAAAATAGTTTATTAGTTTCATGAAGATTGCTAATCATTAAGACTACTTTTAATTTTTGTTTCCCACTGGACAAACGAAAGCTGGGAACAATCCGTAATCACTTTTTGGTATAAAAATGATTTTAAAAAATAGCCATTTTCAGCCGACGTCGTTATTTGGTTGTATTTGAATCAATTTATATCATTTTTATTTCACTCATATTTGCTAATTTGTTTTACATATCTCGTGCTTATATAATGAGAATTTGACAAATTCAGATGTATTTGAATTTGCCCATTTTACTGGGAAATTACCCCTAGGGATTGTTAGTTCAGGAAGATTTAAGAGTTTCTTAATACCCGGTGAAACGCAAAATGCCTCTAAATAAGAAAAACGCACTGGTCGTCCAAAACATTGTCAAGTGACTATAGTTCACGAAATTGGCATTAGAAGAGAACACATCACTTTACTGGTCTCGTAAAACAAGGAAAAGACAGAATTATCGAAGTTACAAACATCTAGTGAGAATAGTCGGCAATTCTAGCAAATTGACTATAAGGTAAGCACTGTTGGCGAATAATATTTCAACATTGTCAATAATATGAACATTGTCAACCACTTAACAGTGCTTCACTTGTTTATTCTGCATTGCGCTAACATTACCTGGCGATATTAATATCATTAGTTCACAACCTGAGAAGTGGGGCTAAAGAAGAGGACTGTTTCGCTGTATCACAGCTCTTGCCGAATATGCATGTTGCTACTTATGAGCACACCTTTTAATCAAGCGCAAAATGAAAAGTTAATTCTATTTTAAAAATAAATAAAAAGTAAATCTATATGTCCGTACGCGTGCGGTTGGTGATATGTGAATTTTAATCTGTATTCGCATATGATTAAAATATTTTCGTAACAAGGCTATGTTGAGAGAGCAATCGCTTTATATGTGAGGGGTTGAATGTGTATGGGGATTTAAAAATAATTTATTTAAAAGTTAGTTTACTTACTGAAAGCGGTGTATTTAATGCGTGACTACATAAAAACTCTATATAGTGCTTGTGTTTAATGACTGGGGCTATGAAAAGCGAATATTCGTTATTTTGACTCTCGAGTGTATATCAGTTAATATCTTATATGTTTTCAGATAGAGTGATGTGGTTCTCTATTGATTAATTGTGTCGGATATATACTCGAGAGTCAAAACAATGATAAAAATATTCTCTTGCCATAGCCCTAATAATGACCTATAATTACTGTAGTTTCAGGGGAAAATCGAATTTATTTTATTACTAGCAGTTCAGCCCGTCTTTGCTCGGGCCCTATGTACTGTTCATAATTTTATGTGCTTATGTATATATTAAAAAGTTTGACTCATGTCCAGGTAACCTACATCTAAAATTTCAAGTGTTTAGATCCAAAATTGGCGGAGGAGTTTGGTAGAGTCTGCAACGGTCAACTCTTTCAACTTTGACCTCTTAGCAGTCAAATTCTCGCCCAGACATTTATTAAAAAGCTTGTTCAATGCCTGAATACGTTTTATGTAAAATTTCAAATGTTTAGACCCAAAATTGGCTTAATAGTTTGCTAGAGAAAACATCAAGGTCAGATCTTTGAACTTTGACCCTTTGGAAGCCAAATATTCGGTGAAAAATCTATTAAAAAGCTTGCCCTATATCTGAATACACTTTATGTATAATTTCAAATGTTTAGATCCCCCCCAAAAAAATTGGCTGAGTAATTTGGTAGAGACCGCAGAAGTCAAATTCTTAAAAACTTTGACCCCAATTTTGACCCCTTCACAGTTATTGTTTTGGGCTCAAATCAAATTAAAAAGTTGGATCCATGTCTAAGTAACCTACATCTAAACTTTCATTTAAAAAATGGCGAAGGAGTTTAGAAGAGTTTTCAAAAGTCAAATCGTTGAACTTTGACCCCTTATCCTCTAAATTTCTGGCCGAAAACCGATTAAAAAGATTTTCTCAAATCTCAATACCCCCAAAGTCAAATCTCGAGTCTGTACACAGAAAATTAACAGAGTAGTTTGGTAAGGAAATGTACACACACAGACACACACAGACACATACACAGACGGACAAACAATTTCACTTTTATAGATATACTAGAGGTTCTGCCCGGCTTTGCTCGGCCACTTTGTACTGTTCATAACTTTCAGTGCATATGTATATATTAAAAAGCGTGAATATCTACGGTAATGTCTTTCTATATAATAGTCTTCCTTAACTACCATAGATAAAAGTTGGTAGAGACCGCAGACGTCAATTTTATTTTAAATTTGACCCCAATTTTGACCCCTTAACATTTATTGTTTTGGGCTCAAAGTAAATTAAAATGTTTGACCCATGCCCAAGTAACCTACATCTGACCTTTTGCCAGCCAAATCTTTGCCCAAAAACTGATTAAATACTTGCTGCATATCTGAATACCCTTTATGTAAAGTTTCAAATATTTAGACCCAAAATTGGCGTAATAGTTTGCTAGAGACTGCAAAAGTAAAATCTTTTGAACTTTCAAATTTTTAGCAAAAAATGATTAAAAATCTTGCTCTATGTCTGAATACACTTCATGTAAAATTGCAACCCACAATTAGCTGAATAATTTTGTAGACACCGCAGAGGTCAATTTTTTAAAAACTTTAACCCCAATTATGACCCCTTAACATTTATTTTGGGCTCAAATCAAATTAAAAAGTTAGATCTATATCCAAATAACCTATATCTAAAATTTCCACTCAAAATTAGACCCAAAATTGGCGGAGGAGTTTGGTAGAGTTCTTAAAGGTCAAATCGTTGAACTTTGACCACTTAACAGCCAAATTTCCCACCCAAAACCGATTAAAAAGATTTTCCCAAATCTCAGTACCCCTTATGTCAAATCTCGAGTCTGTAGACCGAAAATTGACAGAGTTATTATGTAGGGAAATGTACACAGAAAGACATACACACACAAACATTTTCACTTTTATGCATATACTAGCAGTTCCGCCCGGCTTTGCTCGGGGCCTATGTACTGTGCATAACATTATGCGCATATGTATATATTAAAAATATCAAAAATGTTTTAACTGTGACCCCAATTTTGATCCTTTAACATTTATTGCTTTGGTCTCAAATTAAATTACAATTTTAACCCATGTCCAAGTAGCCTACATCTAAAATTTCAAATGTTTAGACCGAAAATTGGCGGAGGAGTTTGGTAGAGTTTGCAAAGATCGATGATGTAAACTTTGACTTCTTGCAGGCAATTTTCCCTCAAAAACTGATTAAAAAGCTTGCTGCATGTCTGAATACCCTTTATGTAAAATTTCAAATGTTTACACCCAAATTGGCTTAATAGTTTTCTAGAGATCGCAAAGGTAAACTCTTTTGAGCTTTGACCCTTTATAAGCCAAATTTTCAGAAAAAAAACGATTAAAAAGCCCTATTTCTGAATACACGTCATGTAAAATTTCAAATTTAGACCCAAAATTGGCTGAGTAATTTGGTAGAGACCGCAGAGGTCAATATTTTTACATTTTGACCCCAATTATTACCCCTTAACATTTATTATTTTGTGCTCAAATTTAATTATTAAGTTAGATTTATGTCCAAGTGACCTACATCTAAAATTTCAAGTGTTCAGATCCAAAATTGGCGGAGGAGTTTGATAGAATTCTTAAAGGTGAAATCGTTAAACTTTGACCCCTTAACAGCCGAATTCTCGCCGAAAATCGATTTAAAAGATTTTCCCAAATCTTTATACACACAGAGTTATTTGGTAGGGAAGTGTACACAAACAGACACACACACACACACACACACACACACACAGACATTTTTACTTTTATAGATAGATAGATAGATAGATAGATAGATAAAAAATTATAGTTATAATATTACAATAGATACAAACAACTGCGTACATATAATGTAAACTAGCCATACAAATTAGAAATGCATATTACAGAACATTAATTCATAAGAAATCTTAAAAATTATAAAATTCTATCAAGCAATAAATGCGAAGTAGATCTCAATAGATCTTTTTTTTTTAACTCACATTAACCCTTAAGAAAGTATATCGCCACTTAGACATAAGAGGATACTATTTGGGACCATGCCCAGGAAAGATTAACAAGATGTTGGTTTACGTTGCATTTAAACTTCTGCATATCAGTACAGTCAGGGAAGCAGGTAGCAGGAAGGGAATTCCAAAGTCTAGCTGCTCGGGGTTAGAACTATTAGAGTAGAAATATTTCTTGGCATTTAGGGACCTCAACAGGTAAGAGGTGATATTTTGTTGTTAAACGGGTTTATTGGGGATATGTACGTCGAGGGGACACAAGTGCACCGAGTCCATCTCATGTGCAACGAGTTCATCTCATGTGTAACGAGTTCATCTCATGTGCAACGAGTTCATCTAATGTGCAACAAGTTCATCTCATGTGCAACGAGTTCATCTCATGTGCAACGAGTTCATCTCATGTGCAACGAGTTCATCTCATGTGCAACGAGTTCATCTCATGTGCAACAAGTTCATCTCATGTGCAACGAGTTCATCTAATGTGCAACAAGTTCATCTCATGTGCAACGAGTTCATCTCATGTGCAACGAGTTCATCTCATGTGCAACAAGTTCATCTCATGTGCAACAAGTTCATCTCATGTGCAACAAGTTCATCTCATGTGCAACGAGTTCATCTCATGTGCAACGAGTTCATCTCATGTGCAACGAGTTCATCTCATGTGCAACGAGTTCATCTCATGTGCAACGAGTTCATCTCATGTGCAACAAGTTCATCTCATGTGCAACAAGTTCATCTCATGTGCAACGAGTTCATCTCATGTGCAACAAGTTCATCTCATGTGCAACGAGTTCATCTAATGTGCAACAAGTTCATCTCATGTGCAACGAGTTCATCTCATGTGCAACAAGTTCATCTCATGTGCAACGAGTTCATCTCATGTGCAACGAGTTCATCTCATGTGCAACGAGTTCATCTCATGTGCAACGAGTTCATCTCATGTGCAACAAGTTCATCTCATGTGCAACGAGTTCATCTCATGTGCAACAAGTTCATCTCATGTGCAACGAGTTCATCTAATGTGCAACAAGTTCATCTCATGTGCAACGAGTTCATCTCATGTGCAACGAGTTCATCTCATGTGCAACGAGTTCATCTCATGTGCAACGAGTTCATCTCATGTGCAACAAGTTCATCTCATGTGCAACGAGTTCATCTAATGTGCAACAAGTTCATCTCATGTGCAACGAGTTCATCTCATGTGCAACGAGTTCATCTCATGTGCAACAAGTTCATCTCATGTGCAACAAGTTCATCTCATGTGCAACAAGTTCATCTCATGTGCAACGAGTTCATCTCATGTGCAACGAGTTCATCTCATGTGCAACGAGTTCATCTCATGTGCAACAAGTTCATCTCATGTGCAACGAGTCCATCTCATGTGCAACGAGTTCATCTCATGTGCAACGAGTTCATCTCATGTGCAACGAGTTCATCTAATGTGCAACAAGTTCATCTCATGTGCAACGAGTTCATCTCATTACAACGAGTTCATCTCATGTGCAACGAGTTCATCTCATGTGCAACAAGTTCATCTCATGTTTAACGAGTTCATCTCATGTGCAACAAGTTCATCTCATGTTTAACGAGTTCATCTCATGTGCAACGAGTTCATCTCATGTTTAACGAGTTCATCTCATGTGCAACGAGTTCATCTCATGTGCAACAAGTTCATCTCATGTTTAACGAGTTCATCTCATGTGCAACAAGTTCATCTCATGTTTAACGAGTTCATCTCATGTGCAACGAGTTCATCTCATGTGCAACAAGTTCATCTCATGTGCAACGAGTTCATCTAATGTGCAACAAGTTCATCTCATGTGCAACGAGTCCATCTCATGTGCAACGAGTTCATCTCATGTGCAACGAGTTCATCTCATGTGCAACGAGTTCATCTAATGTGCAACAAGTTCATCTCATGTGCAACGAGTTCATCTCATGTGCAACGAGTTCATCTCATGTGCAACGAGTTCATCTCATGTGCAACAAGTTCATCTCATGTGCAACGAGTTCATCTAATGTGCAATAAGTTCATCTCATGTGCAACGAGTCCATCTCATGTGCAACGAGTTCATCTCATGTGCAACGAGTTCATCTAATGTGCAACAAGTTCATCTCATGTGCAACGAGTCCATCTCATGTGCAACGAGTTCATCTAATGTGCAACGAGTTCATCTCATGTGCAACGAGTTCATCTCATGTGCAACGAGTTCATCTAATGTGCAACAAGTTCATCTCATGTGCAACGAGTTCATCTCATGTGCAACGAGTTCATCTCATGTGCAACGAGTTCATCTAATGTGCAACAAGTTCATCTCATGTGCAACGAGTTCATCTCATGTGCAACGAGTTCATCTAATGTGCAACAAGTTCATCTCATGTGCAACGAGTTCATCTAATGTGCAACAAGTTCATCTCATGTGCAACGAGTTCATCTAATGTGCAACAAGTTCATCTCATGTGCAACGAGTTCATCTCATGTGCAACGAGTTCATCTCATGTGCAACGAGTTCATCTCATGTGCAACGAGTTCATCTAATGTGCAACAAGTTCATCTCATGTGCAACGAGTTCATCTCATGTGCAACGAGTTCATCTCATGTGCAACAAGTTCATCTCATGTGCAACGAGTTCATCTAATGTGCAACAAGTTCATCTCATGTGCAACGAGTTCATCTCATGTGCAACGAGTTCATCTCATGTGCAACAAGTTCATCTCATGTGCAACGAGTTCATCTAATGTGCAACAAGTTCATCTCATGTGCAACGAGTTCATCTCATGTGCAACGAGTTCATCTCATGTGCAACAAGTTCATCTCATGTGCAACGAGTTCATCTAATGTGCAACAAGTTCATCTCATGTGCAACGAGTTCATCTCATGTGCAACGAGTTCATCTAATGTGCAACAAGTTCATCTCATGTGCAACGAGTTCATCTCATGTGCAACAAGTTCATCTCAAGTGCAACGAGTTCATCTCATGTGCAACGAGTTCATCTCATGTGCAACGAGTTCATTTCACTAAAATATCTGTAAAAAAAGCACACAGATCCAACACTACAGCGATGTGACAGAGGTTTGAGCTTAGATAACAAAGTGAGACCTATTAGATTGAAAACTCTTTTTTGGACTCTATCCAAGGGGTAGAGGTTAGTAACTCAGCTCAGATGTTTCAACAATACTCCATGCATGACCGAATGGTGCTTTTGTAGCGATACAGAATACTCTCAGGTGTGAGTAGACTTCTAGCAGCCTTCGCAATGTCTTCAATGTATTTTCCAGTTCATATTGCCTGTGAGTATTAGGCTGAGGAGTTTGATGGAAGAATTCTACTTCGCATTTATTTATTTCGAAATATATAGACACATTTACGCACACTATATATATATAAAGAGAGAGAGAGAGAGAGAGAAAGAGAAAGAGAGAGAGAGAGAAGAGAGAATGGTATATATGTACAGAAATATACATGTGTGAATTTTTCCTGGCTATTTGGCGACATTCAGAGTTTGGAGATTATTATTCCCAGATTTAGATAATTGACTTATCACCTTGCCGCGATCTTACGCACTTCTAGGAGAAATCTTTGCGCAATTACTTCTTAAATGCTATTCCACGAGGGGGGGATCAGCATTTCTCGGCAGAATCTCCACATAATCTACAAGTTATAATCTACGTTGGCGTCGAAATATGGAGACTGGTTTTACGCTGATCAAATAACTTTTTTTTCGGCACTTCTCTACAAAAAGCGTCTCGGTTTGGTTTCATTTGTCATTCGACGATAAGTACAGCTTTTTTTGTAGATGAATATCAGCTGAGACAAGAAATAAACGCTAAAAACGAGATTTCTTTTCGTTTTCTTATGCATGCAAGATAGCACTTATTAATAGAACATAATCACGTTGCGGCACAGGTTCTCTTCAGATCATCGATGTTAAGCAACTTAGAGTTTGATCAGTACAAAATGGGTGACCTTCAACTCTCACGGTTAATTTCATACAAAAATCAGACCGGCGGAGGCTTTTTCTTTATAGATCAGGGTTTTGGTCTCGTGCAGTTCTAGGACGATCTAACTTCCCAGACTTTACTTTTTCATCTTCTGAGAAAGAGTTAGTTTATTGTTAATCGCTTGAGACGCCTCTAACGGAGATGCCCAAGCAATTTATTTTCAGTTTAAATACTCTTCCTCAAATGCGCTCTTTTCAAATCCTACTTTACGACCTTGTCTAACATCTTTCTGCCTTTGAAGATGGGAAGACAAATAGAAGTAGGATGACATTTCTCTTGCAAACGCTAATATAGTTGGAATGGATCTGTATTTGGCAGATGGGCAGAACCATTGGTGACCAGTGATTGCAGAATAGCGCGAGAAGGGCACTCTGAACTACAAATAATTTCTGAACAGCTCGTCGGTATTTCCTGGAATGGATGCTTCAGGCAGTTAACTTCCTGGAACCGATCAGAAGCATACCTCAGCCAGATAAATGCAAAGCCACTGTTAGACTGATTTTTGAGGCCGTATCCTTGATCCTGTATGAAGAACATCTACTCAATCAGAACACCAGATGAAAGCCTTATGACTGTATTTGCTCAAGCGCAACATCAAATGACACACACATATGCAGGTTAAACTCATTGTAATTTATTTGATGATCATGAAAATTCGAAATCGATATCTTTGTGCGGGAGAAGACTATGGAGGGAATTCTGAAATGTTCTGATGTAGATTATTTATGTGTCCGACTACCTTGTTTGTTAATCAAATTGACAACGTTTTAGTTGTTGTATTTTCCGGTTTGCTTCAGGTGTCTTCAGTTTCTGAGGATTTTTCTCTTACAATCTATGAATTTCGAAATATGAGGCATAAAACACGGAATAAGATCATTCTGTCCCAATTATTTCAATAAAAAGTTCAGTTCAACAAGAAGTTTACCAACTACGACACCTACAACAGCTTAAGATGACGAGAGTACTCATCACCTGAAACGTAAAAAGGACAATCAAGGCGGAAATAACACGTAAAATGTTCCAGCATGTAAAGAATGTCAGTCTTTTATTTGCAAAATATTTCAGACGATCAAAAACTCAAGTTAGATTATACTAACTTTTATAAATCCTAATTTCTATTTATTTTGCACGAACTGCAGTACAGAATTTTGATAATTAAGCAATTTTTGCAATGTATGACATTTTCTTTAAAAAAATTTTGTTCATCGTCAGTTGATGGGTTACTAAAATCCATTAATTAAAATATTTGTGAGTTTTTCATCTCAAAATATTCGATATCATTTTATTTAATAAACATATTTTTCGCAAGTGCAAACATTTCACAAAAGTGAAAAGTTAACATTTATTTCTCTGAAGTCGGCAATTTACATTTTATGTTTTTCCCGCGTCTGCACAATTTCAAAGTTCAACTAATTAACACCAAAAAGGAAATGATGAAAAGGCAAAGATGCTATCATGATTTGCTTTTGCCAATTGGACGCATCTGGAAAGTATTAGTTCAAAGAAATTTAGATCTTTTTAAAGAACAAAAAAGAATTTCAATGAAATTTTAATTACCACATTAATTAAATTTAGTGCGTGAAACTAGGGGGGGGGGTACTAAAAACGAAATTGTTGGTATTGACAGAAAACGCGCCAAAAAAAGAAAAGAACACGGCGGCTAAATTGGTGGTTTGTTTCATCGAAAATCAATGATTTATTATGCGAAAAAAAGACATTATTTTTATTGCATGTAAGACAAGTCCAAAATAGTAAAAATAAACTACGAAAATGATGCTCATGCATAATCAGAGTTTTTATTAACATACTAGCAGGACTACCCGGCGTTTCCCGGCTAAATAGTAAGTACTTTTATTTTATCAATAGCCATTGTATTTTCTAGTGGCCCAATTTAAAAGTTTTGCGGTGTGCGAAATGAAACTTTCGTAACTAATACTAACTAATACTAACTAATACTAACTTTAACACGGAGTAGCTGTTCCCGCCAGAAATTTATCATTTGCACATTGTTTGTTTACAAAGTGTACGTCTTTAAAACGATTGATCTACAAACCAACCATATGAAAAACATGCGAATGATTTCGGTATAGTAATAACTAGGACTATGACAACAGCATATTATTTTCCTTGTTTTGATTCTCAGGTATATATCCATTGATATCTTATATGTTTTTTATATAGAGTGATGTGATTCTTGGTTGATTAATTTTGTCTAACTGTGTCGGATATATACTCGAGAGTAAAAACAATAAAAAGAATACGCTGTTGTCAATGCCCTAGTAATAACCCAGCGATGGTTGGCACGCTGTAAACCACCTTATTTCTGTTTAGAATTGGAAAGACAAAAATTAAGACGAAACTTTCAAAACAAAAAGGTCTTTTAATAAAACTGCAAATTCTTTATTTCCGTATCGGCTTGAATTCGTTCTGTAGTTTGTTTACCATAAACTAGATAGCATTTTTATCGTTAGTATTTTGTTTAATTCAACACAATCACCGGCCGACCGATTACGTCATAAATTCTTACACGGTTCATTCGCTGACCTATGTTGATCTTTCGGAGAGGCTTCCGCTGCAAACTTGTTGCTCAATTTGAATGTTCAAACCTCCTTCTTTTCTAGAATGTAATTTTGTGTGACGAATCGAAATTTTTGGTATTTCACAGCACCATTACGTCTGCCACTATTTGACACAATCTGTTATTCTCACGCAAAACGATCACGCACGTAGTTCCCTTTATATTTATCTCATACATAAATTTATTGCATTTCTCTTTCAGTATACATGTCCCTCCCTTTCCCATTATTCTCTCTTTATCGCGCGCGCACGCGCACACTTTCTCATATTTAAAGCATTTTATCTTCCTTTTACTTGAAATTCTGTCTTCTGCTACATTACATTTTTATCTTTTAATATGGAACATAAAACAGTTTCTCTCGTCCTTTTCTCTCCTCTCCTCTCTCTATATCTCTTTCTGTCTTTCTCTACTTTTCTCGTATTTTAATTATTTCAGCGGCCTTTTAATGGAAATTTTATCTATCGCTATATCACATAATTTTATTTTTTATATGACATAATTTTATTTTTAATATCACATAATTTTATTTTTAATATCACATAATTTTATTTTTTATATCACATAATTTTATTTTTAATATCACATAATTTTATTTTTAATATCACATAATTTTATTTTTAATATCACATAATTTTATTTTTTATATCACATAATTTTATTTTTAATATCACATAATTTTATTTTTAATATCACATAATTTTATTTTTAATATCACATAATTTTATTTTTAATATCACATAATTTTATTTTTTATATCACATAATTTTATTTTTAATATCACATAATTTTATTTTTAATATCACATAATTTTATTTTTAATATCACATAATTTTATTTTTTATATCACATAATTTTATTTTTAATATCACATAATTTTATTTTTAATATCACATAATTTTATTTTTAATATCACATAATTTTATTTTTAATATCACATAATTTTATTTTTGATATCACATAATTTTATTTTTAATATCACATAATTTTATTTTTAATATCACATAATTTTATTTTTAATATCACATAATTTTATTTTTAATATCACATAATTTTATTTTTAATATCACATAATTTTATTTTTGATATCACATAATTTTATTTTTAATATCACATAATTTTATTTTTTATATCACATAATTTTATTTTTAATATCACATAATTTTATTTTTGATATCACATAATTTTATTTTTAATATCACATAATTTTATTTTTTATATCACATAATTTTATTTTTAATATCACATAATTTTATTTTTGATATCACATAATTATAATTTTTAATATCATGCATGAAAGCATTATAACTCATTTTTCCTTTTTTCATCCTTTTTATATCTCTCTACTCCTTCTTTTACCAATTTGAATAAACATTTTTTTTTCATACATTATTGGTTTCGGGCGGGTTTTGCCATTTTTACAATGTTCCAGCTGATTTACTCGTCGGTCTTTTTCGGTTAACTTTTGTTGTAGCCGTTAACTTCCTTGTAATTTAAAACTTTTCCATTTCCATTTCAGCGACTCGTGTAGACTGATCGCATTCCGCGTTCTATGTCTTTCAAACATCTCGAGGCATTCTGGCAGGGACAGTGGAAAAAATTGCATATTTCACCACTGCAAGTGGGAGTAGTAAAGGCTTTAGAAAAGCGCTTTTGCTGTTCGGCACAAATAAGGTTTAGGTTGCCTCAATTAAGAATAATATTTCAGGTGTTTTTTTTTCACCTGTCTGACGTGGAAGGCTGAGGTATCCAAAGCTGCGAGTTCGAGTGGTTCCGTAAAATATAAGACGTCAGCAGGTACCTTGTAGAATTGGAATGCTAACAACTGAGACTTAAGTAGGTATGGGGTTTTCTGTTTCGTCCTCAGATGTAAGGTGTGAATCGTATTATAGATTTGTTGAAGGAAGCATGGGTGTCTAGTAGTTAACACTTGAAAAAAAGGGGTCGAAAATCTGTCGGACGAAATCTCGTCGAATTTTTTTTTTTTTTTAGATAAGGACAGAGGCGCCTTGAATTTGTAAATGGTAGGGGGATGGTTGGTGGACAGCTGAAATGATCATGAGGTTAGTTTACCCACATCCCTGAGTGGTGCAATAGGCCGTGGAGAAGTTCGGCTGAATAAACCGATTAAAATTGGAGACATAGAAAAGATATGTTTACAACGCACATTTGATGAAAAAGGGGGAATGAGATGAAAAATATGTATATCAGAGATGGTATCTGATCTTTTTATTGTAAAAATAAGTGTAGAAGTGAGAGTGGAAATGTATCCATTGGGTATACTTTTTGGAAAAAAAGAAAAAGAAGGAATGTTATATAGTTGAGGAACAGAAGAAATTGGCTGTTATATATCTATCTATCTATCTGTCTGCCTGTCTGTCTTTGTATCTGTTTATCAATATATCTATCAATCGATCTAGCTATCTATCTATCAATCGATCTATCTATCTAAGTAACTGGCGAAGTAATCGAGAAATAAGATGTAAACTATGTTTTGATAAAATTGTCAAAACATATTGAGGGTTAAACGGAACACGTTGCACCGGAAGATATTTCATCAGTATCGGAAGAACGTGTCTGTCTGTCAGAATCCTTCTCCCAAGATTTGGCTGAAGAACTCTCTGAGTAAAGACAGCAGAACGACAGGTACATCGTCAATGTATGTGTTTATGTTTTTATGTGTTTATGTGTTTATGAGTTTATGTCTTACACACATGCACACATATCTACACCTAGACGAAATTATGACGGACCGTGAAATAGACAGTTATGCACACACACACACACACATCTCTCACTCACTCTCTCTCTCTCTCTCTCTCTAACTATATATATATATATATATATATATATATATATATATATAAAGAACATATGGTTTATATAGCGAAGAAGTCTACTATAGACATTAGTACCATGTCACACACAATAATACAACGTTTATATGAACCCTTCCATAATATAACATTATTTAATTGTTACTACATCGTTTCACTCAAAATTGACGAATGCTTATATCTGGCTGGACTGTGACATCAAATGTGCTGAATCAATATCAGTGACTTAAAATAAAGGTTTCAGAACGAAATCCTGGGATTATTCACTTCGATAAAATGACGGAAAGTTCAGCGGCCAGAACGTTTTTAAGATGGCAGCAATGGAAAAAACCCCAGAATGAAACACACAAAGAACAGTTCATCTAATCTTAGACATGTTTCTATTTTTGTAGATTTCTATAATGTTTTCAACTGTACACGAATTTTGTCGAAAATGTTTCACAACATAGAGTTTAGGGGGAATCTGTTTTAACTCAGTTCGGTTCTGTTTGGGTTGGCGTGTTAGTTCTCTCTGGAGATAAGGAAGCTTAATAAGCCGACTAGTCTCGGTAATAATGCAGCGAACGTCCATTCTCGTAATACGTAAAATGAAGTAAATCTTTCAACTAAACATACACACACATAGATACATACATACATACTTATATATATATATATATATATATATATATATATATATATATATATATATATATATATTACTCAATACTCCAGAATTTTATCGTAATATAATATACACATTTACCGTCAGTTTTTCATCTCATCTCAAGAATTCGTCAGGCTAACTGTTAGTCTGACGAATTCTTATTCGTCAGACTAACAGTTAGCCTGACGAATTCTTTTAGTAGAAAGAAACAAACATTTGTGTATCTCATTGACACTATTACATATATGCACAAAATAAAAAAAATCGGTCATGATTGAAATTCTAACGCAATTTCAATTTCTGATTCTTCAAAATTTGATGTATGAATTTGCCGTTCTTGATAATAGTAAACACTATGCAACGCTATATGATATGATATTGCCCAATATGATGAATAGTTTTTGAGTTATCAAACGTTTTTGCTGCTCAACTTTGGAAATACTTCATACAATACGAAGAAGTAACGCTCACATAAATCTTTGGTTCATCCTTACGTTGTCAGATGAGGTATGTAGTCTCACAGCCAACTTACGCCAGTGTTTATGACATGCTTTTAGTTCCTTTTACAGAAGTAAAAGAGGAAATTGTTACCTCTGTTCGATGTATAATCCATCAAAGACTATTTAGGCGTGTTCAGCTGCGAATATCTGGATGACATCACGTAGCTTACATAACATTATTCACTTTCTCAATGAAGTCTTGTTTCCATAGCTAAGATGTTCAATCCCCTGACGATGCCAGACTCTCGTCTGTTCGTGACAGATAAAAGCAGGCTTAAGGAATAACGAACGATAATGTCGTTACATCACGTATGCAAATAACACACGAGGCAAAATGGTTATCGGTTGTAAAACGATACAAAACAAATAAAGGCGTTTACGGCTAATCTCTGACATAACTCCTAGTCCACTTATTGCGTAGATGCGTGCGACTGAATTCATATAGGCGTTAGAACATCGTATGCGTCTGAATCCCCATCGTCGAGGAATGGTAATGAGTGGCGAACACTCTCTTCGGAGTGTGCTCTGTCCGTCTCGGCATTCCTGTCGCATAAACAATGGCATTACTACAACTACGCATGCGCACTCCTGATCTT